>NC_091986.1:186649985-186970480 GCF_044704955.1 Pristiophorus japonicus | reverse complement strand
CATCCGTGAACAAATACAAAAAAATGTAAGCATGGGACTGATTTGGGGGCAATGTTATCTTAAATGGTGTAATAATAGATTTGGTAGGAACTGATAGAAATATGAGATCCTGTTTGAGAAGTCATTATTGTGAACATTCCAGCATTCTGTTGTTATCATCATTTTGGATGCTCCCTTAACTCCTTCTCCATCCTCTGCAAAACTAATCCCATGTTCACATGTAAGACTTTCTCTTCTCCATAATTGGTGACAGTGCACTGTTAACACAAGAAGGAGAATAAGTGTAAAGAAAGGCGAATCAGGTTTAACCCTGACTGTGACAAGAGATCAGTGGTTAAAGAAGCAAATAGGTAGCAGGCTATTTAGTTGGTTCAAAATGTGGTTAATTACTGTAAATTACGTTTATTATATTAACCGAGTCTCTAAGTGTATTACGATGTAATTGTTATTACGAGGCAATCAAACCTATATTAATTTAACTGTGGTTATTGGAACTAAAGGTTCTGGATATATTTTTCAACATATAACAGAGCCCCATCTGGCACAGATGCAAACCGGAGAGTTGAAAGTTTAAAGAAATGGGAAATGATTCAAGTCTGCTGGATTTTCACAAAAATAGGGCCAGGATCCAGGAAATCAAAATTTGATATATGGTAATAATTTGAGATTTATTGATTCTTTTGTTGCTTCTGTGCATTATGAAGGGTTAGGATGATACTAAGGATGAAAAATTATAGTTATATGAGAGAAACTTCCACTGAAGCAGGGAAGACTAAGAGATTTAATTGAGGTTTTTTAAAATTATGAACAGTTTTGATAGCGTAAAATAAGGAGAGATAATTTCCTCCGGTCAGGGAGTCAGTGATGTGGAATCAATTTAAACTTGTCACTAAGAGAGGAAATGTAGTAAACATTGAGGGGGATAGTAACAGACTTCAGGAGGACAGAGACAGACTGGTGAAATGGGAAGACACATGGCAGATGAAATTTAACATAGAAAAGTATGAAGTGATACATTTTGGTAGGATGAGAAGAGGCAATATAAACTAAAGGGTACAATTTTAAAGGGGATACAAGAGCAGAGAAACCGGGGGTGTACACAAATCTTTGATGGCGGCAGGACAAGTTGAGAAGGCTCTTAAAAAAGCATATAGGATGCTTGGCTTTATTAATAGAAACGTAGGCCAGAATTTTCCAGGGTGGTAGCGGGCGCGATCGATGGCGGGTCGGGTGGGAAAGTTGTTATTTTTGACAGCGGGTCGGGAACCTGCAGTCATCTTGCTCCCACGCGCCTTTCCCCCGGAGCCGACCCGACCAGCGAGCGATCCAATTTAAATAATTATCAGGTAGTTTACAGGGAGTTTAGAGCCTTTTACTCCCTACGTTTCATTTAAATTTCCCTGATGGCCACGGGGTTCATGCAGCTCGGGAACCAAGTCTGTCAACCTGAGGCGGGAGTTCAGTGGCCAATGCTCCAGCTGATTACTTGACAGCATCAAATGTACGGTAAAAGCTCCCACTTGACAGATGATCACTTTCCTCAGGCAGAAGTTGTTTCTCAGTCCATTTCCAGCACAGATTCTGTAGGCAGCAAGTGTTTCCAGCAAAGTCTCCATCCAGTCTCACCTCATTGGAAGAACTCTCTCACCATTGACAGAATGCTTCTTTCATCTGTCCTTCACCTGCCATCTATTCCATCAGCATAAGTGTCATTTATACTCTCTCACCTTGGTCTTCAGAATTGGATCACAATGAACCCCAACACCTACAGCACCAGGCACACCAGCAGCACCAACAACACCACCAACCTTCTCCGCAATCACCTGATGCTGCACAGGACAGAGGGCATCAATACCCAAGCTTCCCGGGAGGCCATGGATGTCATCATCATGGCCAGATTTTAGTTAACTTTACACTGTACACCCATATGGCTGCCACATGATGTGCCAGGTTGGCACCACCCCACAGCAACACCATAAAACATCCCTACAATCTGTGGCTCAGTGCGGAGCACACTCGCCTCTGAGTCAGAAAGTTGTGGGTGCAAGTCCCACTCCAGGAACTTGAGCACATAAAAAAAAATCTAGGCTGACACTCCAGTGCAGTGCTGAGGAAGTGCTGCAATGTTGGAGGTGCCATCTTTCGGATGAGACGTTAAACCGAGGCCCCGCCTGCCCTCTCAGATGGATGTAAAAGATCCCAAAGCACTATTGCAAAGAAGAGCAGCAGAGTTATTCACGGTATCCTGGCCGATATTTATCCCTCAATCAACATAACAAAAAAAAATATTATCTGGTCATTGTCACATTGCTGTTTGTGGGAGGTTGCTGTGCGCAAGTTGGCTGCCGCGTTTACCACATTGCAACAGTGACTACACTTCAAAAGAACTTAATTGGCTGTAAAGCGCTTTGAGACGTCCGGTGGCCGTGAAAGGCACTATAGAAATGCAAGTCTTTCTTTTTTCACAATGCCGAAGCCATTCCTTTCACTCTCATCACCATTGAGGGGTGTACCATTATGTCTGGGAGGCAGTAACTAGTGGAGTACCGCAGGGCTCAGTGCTGGGACCCCAGCTCTTCACAATATACATTAATGATTTGGATGAAGGAATTGAGAGTAATATCTCCAAGTTTGCAGATGACACTAAACTGGGTGGCGGTGTGAGCTGTGAGGAGGATGCTAAGAGGCTGCAGGGTGATTTGGACAGGTTAGGAGAGTGGGCAAATGCATGGCAGATGCAGTATAATGTGGATAAATGTGAGGTTATCCACTTTGGAGGCAAAAACACGAAGGCAGAATATTATCTGGATGTCGGCAGATTAGGAAAAGGGAGGTGCAACGAGACCTGGGTGTCATGGTTCATCAGTCATTGAAAGTTGGCATGCAGGTACAGCAGACAGTGAAGAAGGCAAATGGCATGTTGGCCTTCATAGCTAGGGGATTTGAGTATAGGAGCAGGGAGGTCTTACTGCAGTTGTACAGGGCCTTGGTGAGGCCTCACCTGGAATATTGTGTTTCGTTTTGGTGTCCTAATCTGAGGAGTGCTTGCTATTGAGGAGTGCAGCGAAGGTTCACCAGACTGATTCCGGGATGGCTGGACTGACATGAGGAGAGACTGGGTCAACTGGGCCTTTATACACTGGAGTTTAGAAGGATGAGAGGGGATCTCATAGAAATGTATAAGATTCTGACGGGATGGGACAAGTTAGATGCGGGAAGAATGTTCCCGATGTTGGGGAAGTCCAGAACCAGGGGACACAGCCTTAGGATAAGGGGTAGGCCATTTAGGACTGAGATGAGGAGAAACTTCTTCACTCAGAGAGTTGTTAACCTGTGGAATTCCCTGTCGCAGAGAGTCGTTGATGCCAGTTCATTGGATATATTCAAGAGGGAGTTAGATCTGGCCCTTACGGCTAAAGGGATCAAGGGGTATGGAGAGAAAGCGGGAAAGGGGTACTGAGGTGAATGATCAGCCATGATCATATTGAATGATGGTGCAGGCTCAAAGGGCCGAATGTCCTACTCCTGCACCTATTTTCTATGTTTCTATATTTCTATGTCTCACCATTCACTGCAACTCACTAAGCCACTTCCAAAGGTGCACAGAAATCTGTCCATGATGGAAGGTGTTGAAAATAAAGATGTTTACATTTGACACCACATTAATAAAGACTTTACATAAACATTGGATAAAACACCCCAGTGGCTACCCTTGTGTATTGTTAGTTGGTATGAATACACCAGGTTGAAGGTGAGTGTGAGGAGTGGCTCGTGAGATGGGTATGTGATAATGCAGAGAGAGAGGGATGGGTGGAGGTGCAAGGTATGTTGGTGTAAGGCTGTGCAGGAGAAGGGTAGGGAAGGCAGAGTGATGGGGATGTGATGAGAGGCACGGCTGGATGAAGGTGAGTGTGGCTTTGTACTAACAGTTCCCGATCTAATGGGATGATTGAAACGTTTGGGGAACTGCACCCAGGTCCTCCTGAACACATCCCTGCCTGTGACTTCTCTGCAATCTCCAACCACACTGTTTTGGTCTCCTGGCGACGTCTCTTCCGCCCATCGGGAAGGAAGAGGACTTCCCTATGTTCTCTGATTCCCTCCATATGGAGGGAGCCATCGGAGAACCTGGGTGCAGCTTTCTGCCTCTGTGTAGTCATTGTCAATGTTTACAGCACTTCAATGCTGTAGTGCACTGACAGCACTATGTTAGATTAAACTTCAAATCTAATGTGGCCGTGGTTCCTTTAAAGATCCCAGCTGAAAATGCGACATGAATGACCTCACCAGACCTGCTTCTCCTAATTGGGCCGGGTAACAGGCTGGGTGGGTTTTATAGGCCCCATTAAGGTAAGTTCATTTTCAACAGCGGGATGGAGCCAGCAGCGGGGTCACAACCAGCCACAGACACCGGCCACACCAAGCCCGCCAAGGTGGGCAAAATTCCGGCCATAGTGTATGAAAGCAAGGAAGTTATGCTAAATCTTTATAAAACACTGATTAGGCCTCAGCTGTAGTTCTGTGTTCAATTCTGGGCATGACACTTTAGAATGTCAAGGCTTTGGAGAGGGTGCAGAAGGGATTTACTAGAATGGAACCAGGGATGAGGGATTTCAGTTAGGTGGAGAGAGTGGAGAAGCTGGGATTGTTCTCCTTCGAGCAGAGACGGTTAAAAGGAGGTTTGATAGATGTAGTCAAAATCATGAACGGCTTTGATAAAGTGAATAAGGAGAAACCGTTTCCAGAAGGGCAGCTAACCAGAGGACACAGAATTAAGGTGATTGGCAAAAAACCATAGGCGACAGGAGGTAACATCTTTTAACACAGTGAGTTGTTAGGATCTGGAATGCACTTCCTGAAACGGTGGTGGAAGCAGATTCAACAGTAACTTTCAAAAGAGAATTAGATAAATGCTCGAAGGGAAAAGATTTACAGGGCTATGGGGAAAGAACAGTGGAGTGGGACTAATTGGACAGCTCTACCAAAGAGATGGCCCAGGCATGATAGGCCAAATGGTCTCCTTCTGTGCTGTATCATTCTATGGGGCCGGACCAGGGCCTCAAAGAGACCCGTTAATGCTCATTTGTGGCGGACATTCCTAAAAATCAAATGGCTGCCGCTTTGGGGTCAACAGGCCGACCCAGCCTAAATTCAGGTTGGGGATTTTTCGGCCTGGACCCCATTCCGACCAAGTAGTTGTACCACCAATTTAAAGGAATAAAATCATACTTACCAGCCATTTTCAGTTGAGTCCCTCGATCCCCCGCTGCGCGGTGCCCCCGTCAGATTTCTCTGCCAGTGCACCATCTCCGCACTGAATGTGGCCTGGCAACGTGGCCACCCTTAAAGGGGAGGGCCCACTGCTGCGGCTGCAATGCAAAATACTGCCCCCCCCCCCCCCGGGTTCGGCCGGGCCGCCAACGGGCAGCCTGGCACCCCCGTTTGGGTGTCAGGCCGCTGGCCCGGCTGAAACCCTCCCCGGTGGCCCAGTGGCCAAAGTTAAAAAATGATTGAATCTCTCCCCTTTAATGGAGGGGAGCGAGTGTGGTGACGCACATGCGCCGTGACGTCACCACGACTCCGCCGCTGATTGACAGCGGCGGAAATCCGACTGATCCATTTTTTGCCAGTCAGCCTGGCTTTGAATCTAAGGCCCGCCCCATTAAGATCCATTTCCTGTAGGACTTTGAAAGCATTTCAAAGTCCTGAAAATGGATCTATTTGCTGTACCAGGAGTTCCAGTGGTGAGTACCACTCCAAAACTCATAGGTGCGCCAGCTTTCTGGTGCACCTGAATTTCAACTCCTATGGTTCTATGAGAGAGTTTAGGAGTAATTTCTTCTTGCGGAGAATTGTTGGGGCATGGAATACCTTGCTACAGGGAACAGTTGAAGCATAGAACTTTACATCTTTTAAAGAGTGGATAAATATTTGTATCAGAGGAAGCTACAGGGCTATTCAGAGGGAGCAGTGGGATTAGTATTTGTGGTGTATGTAGACACCTTTAGTAATTACTCCATGAGGCAGGGTATGGTACTTAAACTGTGCTTGACCTGCAGTCCTTTATTAGCAGCTCCTGAGTGCAGACAACAAGCTGTGTGTTCCTTTTTATACTGGGTTACCTGCTGTGTGCAGGCAACCCCTGGATCTCCAGCAACAGCACCCTCCAGTGTACCGGTAAGGTGTGTACAGTACAAGGGTACATTCAATGTTGCATGACAGTGTTACAGACATCACACAGTGAACAGGCATGCCTACACAACAGTATTGGATTGCTCTCGTTAAAAGCTGGCATGGACACAATGCGCTGGACAATCTCCTTCTATGCTGTAAAATTCTATGATTCTGTAGGGGAAACTGGAAGTTGAGAGGGTGGGAGAGATAAGATAAAATTTAGATCAGAAGATTTGAAAAAGTTCAGCCTTTTTCCAAAGTAACTTCACCAAAGTTATTGTAGGAATTCTCCATGAAAAGTAACATTTGTGAAATCCAAATTTCTTAAATCTGAGGCCTGCTGATTTATAACTGTATTGTGACATTTGAACATTTTGATCAGGTGAGTTTTATTCTTCTTCTTAGGCAGTCCCTCGGAGTCGAAGATGACTTGCTTCCACACTAAAAATGAGTTCTCAGGTGACTGATGAGTCCAATGCGGGACCTACAGTCTCTTGTCACGGGTGGGGCAGTAGGTGGTTGAAGGAACGAGTGGGTGGGGTGGTTGGGTTGCCGCGCGCTCCTTCCGCTGTCGAGGCTTGGCTTCAGTTTGCTCCCGGCGAAGAGACTCGAGGTGTTCAGCGCCTTCCCGGATGCTTTTCCTCCACTTTGGGCGGTCTTGGGCCAGGTGTCGGTGGGGATGTTACATTTTTTCAAGGAGGCTTTGAGGGTGTCCTTGAAGCATTTCCTCTGCCCACCTGGGGCTCGCTTGCCGTGTTGAAGCTCCGAGTAGAGCATTTGTTTTGGGAGTCTTGTATCCGGCATGCGGACGATGTGGCCCATCCAGCGGAGCTGGTTGAGTGTGGTCAACATTTCGATGCTAGGGATGCTGCCGAATTTTATTACCACAGAGTTCATTACAAGTTATGCAGTTTATTTTTGATGTAATTATATTATCACTGTCATGAATAATCACCTTTATTGTTGGCCTACTTAAATATTTTGCCCTCAACATACCAACCAACGTTAAGATATGGATGGCCATATAAAATGGACAATACAGGGAAAGTAAGTTCTGGCCTTCAAGGAAATGAATACTTAAGGATATATTCCTGTATTTTTCATTGCTGAAACCCATCTTCTTAAAATGGGTATTGGATTGAGGGCTTCTCTCGATTTGAGCTTTTTGGAAGCAGAACATAAGAACATAAGAACATAAGAAATAGGAACAGGAGTAGGCCATATGGCCCCTCGAGCCTGCTCCGCCATTCAATAAGATCATGGCTGATCTGATCATGGACTCAGCTCCACTTCCCTGCCCGCTCCCCATAACCCCTTATGCCCTTGTCGTTTAAGAAACTCTCTATTTCTGTCTTAAATTTATTCAATGTCCCAGCATTTACAGCTCTCTGAGGCAGCGAATTCCACAGATTTACAACCCTCTGAGAGAAGAAATTTCTCCTCATCACTGTTTTAAATGGGCGGCCCCTTATTCTAAGATCATGCCCTCTAGCTCTAGACGCCCCCATCAGTGGAAACATCCTCTCTGCATCCACCTTGTCAAGCCCCCTCATAATCTTATACGTTTCAATAAGATCACCTCTCATTCTCTGAATTCCAATGAGTAACCCTAACCCTAACTCTACTCAACCTTTCCTCATAAGTCAACCCCCTCTTCCCGGAATCAACCTAGTGAACCTTCTCTGAACTGCCTCCAAAGCAAGTATATCCTTTCATAAATATGGAAATCAAAACTGCATGCATTATTCCAGGTTTGGCCTCATCAATACCTTATATAGCTGTAGCAAGACTTCCCTGCTTTTATACTCCATCCCCTTTGCAATAAAGGCCAAGATACCATTGGCCTTCCTGATCACTTGTTGTACCTGCATACTATCCTGTTGTGTTTCATGCACAAGTACCCCCAGGTCCCGCTGTACTGCGGCACTGAGGGAGTGCAGCGAAGGTTCACCAGACTGATTACCGGGATGGCTGGACTGACATATGAGGAGAGACTGGATCAATTGGGCCTTTATTCACTGGGGTTTAGAAAGATGAGAGGGGATCTCATAGAAACGTATAAGATTCTGATGGGAGTGGACAGGTTAGATGCGCGAAGAATGTTCCCGATGTTGTGGAAGTCCAGAACCAGGGGACATAGCCTGAGGATAAGGAGTTGGCCATTTAGGACTGAGATGAGGAGAAACTTTTTCACTCAGAGAGTTGTTCACCTGTGGAATTCCCTGTCGCAGAGAGTTGTTGATGCCAGTTCATTGGATATATTCAAGAGGGAGTTAGATATGACCCTTATGACTAAAGAGATCAAGGGGTATGGAGAGAAAGCAGGAAAGGGGTACTGAGGGAATGATCAGCCATGATCTTATTGAATGGTGGTGCAGGCTCGAAGGGCCGAATGGCGTACTCCTGCACCAATTTTCTATGTTTCTATTTTTGCAATCTTTCTCCATTTAAATAATAACTTGCTCTTTGATTTTTTTTCTGCCAAAGTGCATGACCTCACACTTTCCAACATTATACTCCATCTGCCAAATTTTTGCCCACTCACTTAGCCTGTCTATGTCCTTTTGCAGATTTTTTGTGTCCTCCTCACACATTGCTTTTCCTCCCATCTTTGTATCGTCAGCAAACTTGGCTATGTTACGCTCAGCCCCTTCTTCCAAATCGTTAATATAGATTGTAAATAGTTGGGGTCCCAGCACTGATCCCTGTGGCACCCCACTAGTTACTGTTGCCAACCAGAGAATGAACCATTAATTCCCTATCCATGCTAATATATTACCCCCGACCCCGTAAACTTTTATCTTGTGCAGTAACCTTTTATGTGGCACCTTGTCAAATACCTTCTGGATGTCCAAATACTTCACATCCACTGGTTCCCCTTTATCCACCCTGTTTGTTACATCCTCAAAGAACTCCAGCAAATTTATCAAACATGATTTCCCCTTCATAAATCCATGCTGACTCTGCCTGATTGAATTTTGCTTTTCCAAATGTCCTGCTACTGCTTCTTTAATAATGGACTCCAACATTTTCCCAACCACAGATGTTAGGCTAACTGGTTTATAGTTTTCTGCTTTTTGTCTGTCTCCTTTTTTAAATAGGGGCGTTACATTTGCAGTTTTCCAATCTGCTGGGACCTCCCCAGAACCGAGAAGAAGAGGATGAAAAGATGGATGCACAATAGGTTCAGTTGCACTGGAAGTGGACTGCCCTTACCCACCTTACCCTTGAAGTTATGTGCACAAATCAGAAACACCTGCCTCGGACTATCTGTGGACAACTACCTTTCTAGGCCCTACTTCATCAGAAAGGCAGTGATAGAGATGAGTCATCTGTTGCAATCTGGCTTGTAGATAACATTGACAACGGGATGAGCCTTTCCTCTGACTGAGAAGATTACCAGAAGATGACTGATGTTTTATGCCTCTAGTTCTTTTCACACTTTCTCAAAGGACACAAGCAATATCACAAGGGCAACCACCTTTACTCAGGTAGGCTTAAAGAGCTGGGTATATTTACTTTAGAGCAGCGTAGACTTAGAGGCAACCTGATCGAGATCTATAAAATAATAAAAGGACTGTACTGAGAGCCTATTGATACATTATTTCAGTTTGACACATTGGAGAGTATTGTGTATGCAAGCACTCTCTTAATGACTCCACGAGGTAAGGGTATGGCACTTGAACTGTAGTGACCTTAGTCCTTTATTGCAGCGCCTAGAGTGAGGACACCAAGAGGTGAGCTCCCTTTTATACTTGGTTACCTGCAGTGTACAGATGACCCTTAGGTCTCCAGCAGCAGCATCCTCTGGTGTACAAGTATCGTGTATACAGGGTGAAGGTACATTCAGGTCTAGTGTTACAATACAACATTAACATGCATACACAACAACACTCCTCCCCAAGTCTTTCCCAAGTCCTTATTGCCATGACATGGGGAGGTGATCAGTAGTGGGCTGTGGGAGGTTGTGGTGAGTGTGGGTGTCAGGTGTGATCCATGAGCTCGTGGCTGCACTCATTCATTCCACCCGCCCCCCCCCCCACCCCATATATAGACCACATGTGTGTCACTGTTGGAGGATTCCGACGACAGTTGGTCTCGGAAGCGCAGCCGACATGATCAGGTAGCCCGCTGGACCTGGGTGTTTCCCACGGGGGGTTTCCTTTGGTATTGATAATACACATGTAGAACCCGGTATCATTTATCATTCTATCATTAGCATATATTGGCTCTGATCGCGACTAGTCGACTCGACATTGTTATATCTCTTTACACTTTCACATTTGTCACTTACAACGCTTTCTTGTGTATCGGTATCTCTGTACAAGGTTACATTTATCACGTTAGCATTACTAGCATCACTGTTCAACAGTACAAACTTGTTACTTACATCACTTTTTGAAGCATTCATTACATTTCTCCCATTAGCATTGCCGGCATCACCATTTTAACATTACATTTGTATACCTGCATTCATTTACTACACTTTTATCATTAATATCACTGGCATCGCTGTGCTTAGAGTGGAACTGTCCCTTTAATTGTTTTGGGTTGCCGGTCTTCTTGAAGAGGGCCTTGCAATCTTTACCCCAATCCGATTCGCCGCTCGGTAACACATGTTGCTCCCTCCACGCTGCCCCTCGTGGTCTGGTCGTGGCCATCTTGATTCCAAGTGCTTCGCCTTGTGGTGCGGGCGCCAGTTTCTCTCTCTCCGCGAGGTAGGCTGCGGTGATTCCTTTCTCCCCAGGTTCTGCCACGGACGCCAAGAATCTACCTTCTGCCCCAATCTTCTCCCCTCACAGTCCTGCTACTGGTCATTCAGGTTGGATCATCTTACCGCTGCGTTGTGCAGTCTGTGTTGTTGCCACGCAGTCGAGTCGGATGGTAGGATTTTCAGGTGCCGCGATGGATCCTAGTTTGGGGCCGCATGGGATGTTGATCGCCGGGGCCCGGAGGCCGTCGTCGCTCTGACAGATTTGGGCTTGATTCATCCATCTTCTTCCCAGCAGCGTTGGACCATCACCGGTAACGATCCACAAGGGGAGCTTGTGCATCACGCCGCCATGGTGCACCTGGACATCCGGGCTGCCAACGACTGGGATGGTGCCTTTTGTGTAGGTGAGCAGCTTCGCCTGGATTGGGGACAGTTTTGGTCTTTCGGCGGGATTGTTTCAGAGTTTCTCAAAGGCCTTCTGATTCATCAACGACTGGCTCGCCCCTGTGTCGATCTCCATCGAGACTGGAACCCCGCTGATTTCTACTTTCATTTTTCACGGGGAACTCTCGCTGGAGCAGGTATATATTCTGAACTCCTCTTCCAGGAAGCTTCGTCTTCATCAGTGTCGGAGCCCGGGTGATCGGCCAACTCTTCAGCGACTCGGTGAGTAAAACTTTTTCTACACATTCGCTGAAGGTGACCTTTAGTATTGCAGCCTTTGCAGGTATAGTCTTTGCATCGGCATTGGTGGGCCCTGTGGTTTCCTCCACAGTGCCAGCACGGGGCTAGCCGGTTGGTCCCATGTGGCGGACTCAGGTTTGCGGGACTCGGGGCAACATTCTTGCCTCTGAAAATCACCATTCTGTTCACTGTACTCGTCGGGTTAGAGTCCTGGGTGTGGGTCATCATCTGTTTGGAGTCACAGACTGAAATCATGAAAGCCTGGCTCACGTTGATTGCCTTCTGCAGGGTGATCGTAGTGTCCGCAGGGAGCAATTTATCGAGGAGGCCCTCGTGGCCGATTCCAATAACAAAGATGTCCCTTAGTGCTTCGGTGAGGTGGTTGCCATAATCACATGGTGCAGCCAATCTTCTTAGATCTGCAGCATATTTAGCAATTTCTTGGCCTTCGGGCCGCCGGTGGGTGTAGAACCAGTGCCTAGCTGTGAGGATGCTCTCTTTGGATTTGAGTTGTTGTTGTATTAAAGTTACGTGCTCCGCATAGGTCTTGGTTGTTGTCGTCGCTGGGGCTAGCAAGTCTCTGATGACACCATGGATAGTGGGCCCACAACTACTGAGCAGGATGGCTCTGCGCTTGTTCGCCAGCGAGATCGGTGAGTTCCCAGCCAGGTCGTTCGCAATGAAAAAGTGTTCTAGCCTTTCCACAAAGGCATCCCAATCTTCCCCATCTGCGAATTGCTTAGGTTAGACATGTTGTAACCTTGTCGCCAGTTATTGTGTATGCAAGCACTCTCTTAATGACTCCACGAGGCAGGGGTATGGCACTTGAACTGTATTGACCTTAGTCCTTTATTGCAGCTCCTAGAGTGAGGACACCAAGAGGTGAGCTCCCTTTTATACTTGGTTACCTGCAGTGTACAGATGATCCTTAGATTTCCAGCAGCAGCACCCTCTGGTGTACAGATATGGTGTATACAGGGTGAAGGTACATTCAGGTCTAGTGTTACAGTACAACATTAACATGTATACATAACAGAGAGGATTACGGCACAAGCATTTAAACTATGCAAAAGTAGGGATAGGCGAGATGTTAGGAGTTCTTCTGTTCCCAGAGAGTAGTGAGTCTCTGGCCTTGCTTGTGTGGTATGTGCTGACTCTCTGAATGCCTTCAAGATAGAGCTGGACTGGTTCTTGACTGGGGCAGAAATTGCATCATATAGAAGGCAAGTGGATTAACAGTTAACACATGCATGGTCAATGTGATCGCCTGGAGTAGTTTTCAGGAGGTCTAAAAAAAATTATTTGGAGTTTTTTTTTCCTTCTTGGCCCTGGATTTATTTGGGGTTTTTCTTTTTGCTTCTCCCAGGAGATTACATTGCTGTGAGGGGTGGGGGTTGGGGTTGGGCGGGGAGGGGGTTGGAAGTGTCTAGTCATAACACCCAAGGCATCATGTGTGTGGGGCAGGTCTTTTCCTGTCTGCCATTTCCTTACGTTAGTATGATTGAATGCTTTTCTCCTCTAGGGCCTCCATCGTATAGCCTCTTTATAAGGCAAAGTTATGCATCAGACAGCACATAAACACAATTCGAGAGACGTAGTTGGACTATACTGCAGGGCACTTCCCCCACTCCCCTGCCAGATTAATCCAGCAACCTCAACTGCACCTTTGACATGCCAGCGGTCTGCTCTATAATGTCTCATTAGACTGATGCTCAGTTTGTGTCTGTTGTTATCTCCCTAATCTCCCAGGAAGTACCCTAAGACAGGGTGGTTGAACATGAAAGGGGGAAGATCGCGAAGTGGCAGAGATCATTGATGGGGGGAGACGGTGGCGGGGGGTGGCTGAATGCAGGGGGATGGGGGAAGAGGTAGAGATCACAGGGGGGAGAGATCGCAGTCTGCAGCCTTTAAATTCAAATGGCTGCCAAAATCAGAGGAACGTAGCCATATTAACATATTAAAATCACTGACCCGCCTCTCCATGTATGGTTCTTAATGAATACTTTGCGTCTGTTTTCACAAAGGAGAGGAGCGATGCAGACATTAAATCAGGGAGGAGCAGTGTGAAATATTAGATGAAATAAACATAGTGAGAGGAAGTATTAAGAGGTTTAGCAGCATTGAAAATGGATAAATCCCCAGGCCCAGATGAAATGCATCCCAGGTTAAGAGAAATAAAAGAGGAAATAGCAGAGGCTCTGACCATCATTTTCCAATCCTCTCTGGCTACAGGTGTGGTGCCGGAGGACAGCTAATGTGGTACCTCTGTTTAAAAAGGGAGAAAGGGATAGACCGATTAATTATAGGCCATTTTGGCCCCCTGTGTCCATGCCGGCCGACAAAAGCTATCCAGCCTAAACCCACTTTCCAGCTCTTGGTCCGTAGCCCTGTAGGTTACAGCACTTCAAGTGCACATCCAAGTATTTTTTAAATGTGGTGAGGGTTTCTGCCTCTACCACCCTTTCAGGCACTGAGTTCCAGACCCCCACCACCCTCTGCGTTAAGAAATTTCCCATCAAATCCCCTCTAAACCACCTACCAATTGCTTTAAATCTATGCCCCCTGGTTATTGACCCCTCTGCTAAGGGAAATAGGTCCTTCCTATCCACTCTATCTAGGCCCCTCATAATTTTATACATCTCAATAAGGTCTCCCCTCAGCTTCATCTGTTCCAAAGAAAACAAACCCAGCCTATCCAATCTTTCCTCGTAGCTAAAATTCTCTAGTCCAGGCAACATCCTCCTAAACCTCCTCTGTATCCTCTGTAGTGCAATCACCTTTAATGTGGTGACCAGAACCATATACTTCTATTCCTTTCTCCCTCATACACTTATCTAGCTCCCCCTTAAACACATTTATGCTATTTGCCTCAACCACTCCATGTGGTGACGAATTCCACATTCTCACCACTCTCTGAGTAAAGAATGACCATAACAATGCTTTAATTACCCAACCTCAGAACATTAATTCATTCGAACATTTCTGCAGTGAATAAGTGCATCTTTTTTGAAAGCACTGCTATGGGATGCCTTCACAACAAGTGCACTTATTTAAATGGACGTCAAAGCATTACCTCCATATTAAGTTTTCATTAAAGCGTAAGAAAGGCAGCAATAACCTGACCTCGAAGTCTGCCACGATCATCATCATAGGCAGTCCCTCGAAATCGAGGAAGACTTGCTTCCACTCTAAAAGTGAGTTCTCAGCTGACTGAACTGTCCAATACGGAATTACAGTCTCTGAACAGGTGGGACAGACAGTGGTTGAAGGAAAGGGTGGCTGGGGAGTCTGGTTTGCCGCACACTCCTTCCGCTGCCTGCACTTGTTTTCTGCATGCTCTCAGCGACGAGACTCGAGGTGCTCAGCGCCCTCCCGGATGCTCTTCCTCCACTTTGGGCGGTCTTGGGCCAGGGATTCCCAGGTGCCGGTGGGGATGTTGCACTTTATCAAGGAGGCTTTGAAGGTGTCCTTGAAACAATTCCTTGACCCACCTTGCCGTGTAGGAGTTCCGAGTAGAGCGCTTGCTTTAAGAACATAACATAAGAATTAGGAACAGGAGTAGGCCATCTAGCCCCTCGAGCCCGCTCCGCCATTCAACAAGATCATGGCTGATCTGGTCGTGGACTCAGCTCCACTTACCCACCCTCTCCCCGTAACCCTTAATTCCCTTATTGGTTAAAAATCTATCTGTCTTTGACTTGAAAACATTCAATGAGCTAGCCTCAACTGCTTCCTTGGGCAGAGAATTCCACAGATTCACAACCCTCTGGGAGAAGAAATTCTTTCTCAACTCGGTTTTAAAGTGGCTCCCCCATATTTTGAGGCTGTGCCCCCTAGTTCTAGCCTCCCCTACCAATGGAAACAACCTCTCTGCCTCTATCTTGTCTATCCCTTTCATGATTTTAAATGTTTCTATAAGATCACCCCTCATCCTTCTGAACTCCAAGGAGTAAAGACCCAGTCTACTCAATCTATCATCATAAGGTAACCCCCTCATTTCTGGAATCAGCCGAGTGAATCGTCTCTGTACCCCTTCCAAAGCTAGTATATCCTTCCTTAAGTAAGGTGACCAAAACTGCACGCAGTACTCCAGGTGCGGCCTTACCAATACCTTATACAGTTGCAGCAAGACCTCCCTGCTTTTGTACTCCATCCCTCTCGCAATGAAGGCCAACATTCCATTTGCCTTCCTGATTACCTGCTGCACCTGCAAACTAACCTTTTGGGATTCATGCACAAGGACCCCCAGGTCCCTCTGCACCACAGCATGTTGTAATTTCTCCCCATTCAAATAATATTCCCTTTTACTGTTTTTTTTCCCAAGGTGGATGACCTCACACTTTCCGACATTGTATTCCATCTGCCAAACCTTAGCCCATTCGCTTAACCTATCCAAATCTCCTTGCAGCCTCTCTGAGTCCTCTACACAACCCGCTTTCCCACTAATTTTAGTGTCATCTGCAAATTTTGTTGCACTACACCCTGTCCCCTCTTCTAGGTCATCTATGTATATTGTAAACAGTTGTGGTCCCAACACTGATCCCTGTGGCACACCACTAACCACTGATTTCCAACCGGAAAAGGACCCATTTATCCTGACTCTCTGCTTTCTGTGAGCCAGCCAATTCTCTATCCATGCTAATACATTTCCTCTGACTCCGCGTACCTTTATCTTCTGCAGTAACCTTTTGTGTGGCACCTTATCGAATGCCTTTTTGAAATCAAAATACTCCACATCCATCGGTATACCTCTATCCACCATGCTCGTTATATCCTCAAAGAATTCCAGTAAGTTAGTTAAACATGATTTCCCTTTCATGAATCCATGCTGCATCTGCTTTATTGCACTATTCCTATCTAGATGTCCCGCTATTTCTTCCTTAATGATAGTTTCAAACATTTTCCCCACTACAGATGTTAAACTAACCGGCCTATAGTTACCTGCCTTTTGCCTGCCCCCTTTTTTAAACAGAGGCGTTATATTAGCTGCTTTCCAATCCGCTGGTACCTCCCCAGAGTCCAGAGAATTTTGGTAGATTATAACGAATGCATCTGCTATAACTTCCGCCATCTCTTTTAATACCCTGGGATGCATTTCATCAGGACCAGGGGACTTGTCTACCTTCAGTCCCATTAGCCTGTCCAGCACTACCCCCCTAGTGATAGTGATTGTCTCCAGGTCCTCCCTTCCCATATTCCTGTGGCCTGCAAATTTTGGCATGGTTTTTGTGAAGACCGAAGCAAAATAATTGTTTAAGGTCTCAGCCATTTCCACATTTCCCATTATTAAATCCCCCTTCTCATCTTCTAAGGGACCAACATTTACTTTAGTCACTCTTTTCCGTTTTATATATCTGTAAAAGCTTTTACTATCTGTTTTTATGTTTTGCGCAAGTTTACCTTCGTAATCTATCTTCCCTTTCTTTATTGCTTTTTTAGTCATTCTTTGCTGTTGCTTAAAATTTTCCCAATCCTCTAGTTTCTCACTAACCTTGGCCACCTTATACGTATTGGTCTTTGATTTGATACTTTCCTTTATTTCCTTGGTTATCCACGGCTGGTTATCCCTTCTCTTGCCGCCCTTCTTTTTTACTGGAATATATTTTTGTTGCACACTATGAAAGAGCTCCTTAAAAGTCCTCCACTGCTCCTCAATTGTGCCACCGTTTAGTCCTTGTTTCCAGTCTACTTTAGCCAACTCTGCCCTCATCCCACTGTAGTCCCCTTTGTTTAAGCATAGTACGCTCGTTTCTGACACAACTTCCTCATCCTCAATCTGTATTACAAATTCAACCATATTGTGATCACTCATTCCGAGAGGATCTTTTACGAGGAGATCGTTTATTTTTCCTGTCCCATTACACAGGACCAGATCTAAGATGGCTTGCTCCCTTGTAGGTTCTGTTACATACTGTTCTAAGAAACAATCCCGTATGCATTCTATGAATTCTTTGGGAGTCTAGCATCGGGCATGCGGACAATGTGGCCCGCCCAACGGAGCTGGTCGAGTGTGGTTAATGCTTTGATGCTGGGGATATTGGCCTGAGCGAGAACAATGACGTTGGTGCATCTATCCTCCCAGTGGGATCTTGCGGAGGCAGCGCTGATGGTACCTCTCCAGCTCTTTGAGGTGTCTACTGTCTATGGTCCATGTCTGTGAGCCATATAGGAAGGCGGGTATCACTACTGCCTTGTTAACCATAAGCTTGGTGCCAGATTTGAGGTCCTGGTCTTCAAACACTCTCTTCCTCAGGCAACCGAAGGCTGCGCTGACACACTAAAGGCAGCGTTGGACCTCGTCATCGATGTCTGCCCTTGCTGATAATAGGCTCCCGAGATATAGAAACATAGAAACATAGAAACATAGAAAAATAGATGCAGGAGTAGGCCATTCGGCCCTTCTAGCCTGCACCGCCATTCAATGAGTTCATGGCTGAACATGCAACTTCAGTACTCCCTCCCTGCTTTCTCGCCATACCCCTTGATCCCCCTAGTAGTAAGGACTTCATCTAACTCCCTTTTGAATATATTTCGTGAATTGGCCTCAACAACTTTCTGTGGTAGAGAATTCCACAGGTTCACCACTCTCTGGGTGAAGAGGTTTCTCCTCATCTCGGTCCTAAATGGCTTACCCCTTATCCTTAGACTGTGACCCCTGGTTCTGGACTTCCCCAACATTGGGAACATTCTTCCTGCATCTAACCTGTCTAAACCCGTCAGAATTTTAAACGTTTCTATGAGGTCCCCTCTCATTCTTCTGAACTCCAGTGAATACAAGCCCAGTTGATCCAGTCTTTCTTGATAGGTCAGTCCCACCATCCCGGGAATCAGTCTGGTGAACCTTCGCTGCATTCCCTCAATAGCAAGAATGTCCTTCCTCAAGTTAGGAGACCAAAACTGTACACAATACTCCAGGTGTGGCCTCACCAAGGCCCTGTACAACTGTAGCAACACCTCCCTGCCCCGGTACTCAAATCCCCTCGCTATGAAGGCCGACATGCCATTTGCTTTCTTAACCGCCTGCTGTACCTGCATGCCAACCTTCAAAAGGTCCACATTGTCCAAGGCTGCGCAGTGGATTTTGATGACCGGGGAGGCAGTGCTGTGAGACGGGGTCAGGTTTGGTGGAGGACCTTTGTCTTACGAATGTTTAGTGTAAGGCCCATGCTTTCGTATGCCTCGGTGAAGATGTTGACGATGGCTTGGAGTTCGGCCTTTGAATGTGCGAAGACGCAAGCGTCGTCCGCGTACTGCAGTTCGACGACAGAGGATGGGACGACCTTGGATCTAGCCTGGAGGCGACGAAGGTTGAACAGGCTATCCATTGGTTCTATAGTTTATAGTTCTGCCACAATGATAGCATGCCGACAACATGAAAAGTTCTGGATCCAGCAAGTGCTGCATTCCAAACTTTTGCAAACCGTTTTGAAATTATGTTAATGATTGCTAAAGGAAAAAGAAACATTAAGAATGCAGTTCTTCTGAAATAAAATGATGGAAATAGGCATCTGGGAGTCCGGGATCGGCGCATTCCGTTTAAAAAAAAATTCAAACAACCCAAAATGCACCCAGCTCTGCCTCTGCTGTCCAAGCAATTGTTCAAATTTGCAGCAGGTTGCCGAGAGTCACATACAAATCCACCGTGACACATCAACCTTTGTAACTTTGCTGGTGTAAGAGCGGTCAATGACCGCCACCCCCCCCCCCCCACCCCCCCAAAACCAGCATTCAGTGGCGAGAGAAAAAAAAGTCTGAATGTTTAGTTTGATGTCACGGATTTCTGGAGTCCCTCCCACTACAAATACAGTTACACATTTAGACATTACTGCGGGAGACAGGACGGGATCACACGTCCCACCCACTGAACCCTCCAACCTGAGAAAGCACAATTTCGAAAGAAATGCCGAAGATCATGAATCGACTGAAATCATTGAACTAACCAAAGGTCCCAGAGCGGGATGCACAGTAGCTAATCCATTACATCCTGCCCGAGTAAGTACTGAAACTGATGCCGCATGCTTTCCTGGTGTATTTGTATGCTTTGTGATTTTGCAATTATATATATCTATATAAAAGAACAAAAGCTTTGTGAAATATAATCTTTACAAGTGCAGCACCCGGGCGACAGGGTTCTAAAAGATTGATTCTTTGCATTGCTCCAGACCATCTGTGATAAATATTTGGACTGGACCCAAAGAGATAAATTTACTGTGGACATTAGCAGTCACAAAGTGGTTCGGTTATTATTTTGGCGGGGTGGAAAGTTGACACAGAGGCAAACAAAAAAAGAATATGGCTAGATGATGTGTTGGAATGAGCAGGTGTAACAGGAGGGGCTGATACCAGAAAGCAGGGGACTGCTCTGCTTACAGAAGACTTGCATTTCTATCGCGCCGTTCACGACCAAGGCGCATTAGAAATGCAAGCCTTCTGCACTTTACAGCCAATGAAGTACTTTTGGAATGTAGTCACTGTTGTAATGTGGGGAGGGCGGGGAGTTGGTGAGAGGTTATCTGTGCAGATACAGTAATGTTTTTTTTTTAAACTTAAAACCAAGAAATTTTTAGCCTCCTAGTAAATTGGAGTTTGCTTTGCAGGATTTACAATATAATGAGTCTCAGAAAGTTTCCGTTCAATGGCCCAATTAAAGGGGTGGGATGTTCAATAATACAGTAAAGGTATCCCTGAAAACTGAGCTGTAGGAAAACTACTGGAGTGACAGGATTACTGAACTGGAAGGGTTAGAAGAATGTGAGAGCGTTTCATTTGAACAGAACTCCCCACGCTGATAACGGTGGGCACATAGAAATTGGCCGGGACTTTGTGCAGCCGATGACAACGTACGCACAGCCTCCGCCCTTGTGAGTCCTCAGAATTGCACTGCAAGTTCCGGGTTTCTGCATGCTCTGTGCAAGCGCGAAAACCCGGAACCTGTGATCCGTCAAGTTTCGCATTGAAGATCGTCCGCATCCGCTGCACAAACACTTTCACTGGCGGAGAGTTGGGCACAGCGGATGCCCACGAAACTATGATGCCTGGTAAAAACAGGCGTAAGGCCTTTTACCAGCGTAAGGGTTAAAATAAATGTTAAAATAACACAAACATTTAAAATTGTTTAGGTAAAATTTGGCCCGTTTTAAAATGTTTAAATTTATTTTTCCAAAAACTAAATTTTTATTTGAAATGCTTAATTAAAGGGTCTTCTAATTAATTTGGAACATGGGAACATTTATTTTTATTTAAGTTTTGTGAATCTTATTTATTTGGGGATTTCGAATATGCTTATGCGGATTCCCGACGTAAATGGAATCCCCATAAGCATCATAGGAATCCTCCTTCTTGATTGGTTGACTGGGCCCACGTGATCCCAGGGACGCTTGCGAATCACCTGCGCCCCTGGGATCTGTGGGCCTTTACACAGGAGGATGTCTATCAGCCCAGGACTGCAAGAGTCTGAAGCTCCGGAGATACCAGGTACATTCGGATTTTTGGGGAGTTCGGAGACGTATTCTTCTGGTACACCTCCGACACCAAATTCTGGGCCAATATTTCACATTTTATAATGCTGCATAGCAATTAAAGGGACACTGTCATCTGCTGAATCTTTTCGATGGGCGGGAAATCTTACCAATGATGCTAATAACATCATTATCATAGGCAGCCCTTCGGAGTCGAGGATGACTTGCTTCCACTCTAAAAGTGAGTTCTCAGGTGACTGAAAAGTGCAATGCGGAACCTATAATCTCTGTCACAGGTGGGACAGACAGTGGTTGAAGGAAAAGGTGTGTGGGGAGTCTGATTTGCAGTACGCTCCTTCCGCTGTCTGCGCTCGGTTTCTACATGCTCTCGGCAATGAGACGCGAGGTGCTCAGCACTCTCTCGGATGCACTTCCTCCACTTTGGGCGGTCTTGGGCCAGGGACTCCCAGGTGCTGTGGGGATGTTGCACTTTATCAAGGAAGCCTTGAGGGTGTCCTTGAAACGTTTCCTCTGCCCACCTGGGGCTTGTTTGCCGTGACGAAGCTCCGAGTAGAGCGCTTGCTTTGGGAGTCTCGTGTTGGGCATGCGGACGTTGGTGCATCTGTCCTCCCAATGGATTTGCAGGATTATGCGGTGGCAGCACTAATGGTATGTCTCCAGCATTTTGAGATGTCTGCTGTATATGGTCCATGTCTCTGAGCCATATAGGAGGGCGGGTATCACTACTGCCCTGCAGAATAACATAATCTGTGGTGCAATGGCATAATTCCTGTAAGTGAAAATATCTCTGAAAATTAGTCAAGGCCCTGTCATGGACACTGAGCCTAATCTGGAAGCGCTCTGTAAAGGCATTTCTGCATTTTGCGGACCTACACTCGGGCTGAGTTTCGCTGATCACTCTTCTAAGCAGAGCTCACATTCCCTATGATGTGGAGTGCACCATCTTGGCCCAAGAGCTACCTAAATGATAGCATGATTTGTTGATCTAAACATAGACTCCTTGTGTGTATTGTGTTCTATGATCATATATGTGCATTCTCGTGTTTTCTCGGAAAGTGACCGAAAAGCATTCTAGTATGGTGGTGCTGATTATGAACAAAAAAATGAGTTTATTTTACATGAAATATATGAATAATCCAATACAGTTTCCAACAAGATTCGATCAATTCTCTACTGCCCATGTAATATAAAACAATAAAATATGTGATTCTGCCTCTGTTATGGGCTAAGCTCACTCACAAATGAGCAGACCCAGAACTAACCTTTCTTTTACATGTGCTATATGTCAGCCTGGAGTCCCTCAGGTGCCCCTGACTGACTAAAAAGTCTTCTCTGTTTCTCTAACTCAACAATCCTAGACTCATTTCTCCAGAAAGAGAGAGAGAGAGAGAGAGAGAGAGAGAGACTGATCTTTGATGCCTTCTCCAGCCCCATGTATTGCGCTTTGGCCCTCAGAGCTGGCAATCAAAGTTACCATTTGAAAAAGAGCTCACAGCATCCACATTGCCTGTTCAGCTAAGCTCTTTGCTGGGTCCACTGAATGAAAAGCATTCTTACGTTAAGGGTGTGAATTCTAATGGGACGTGCTCAACAATCCCTCCCCACTGCCTCAAAGCTAATGTGATATGTGAGAATAAAACATTTTGATAGCTGTTGCTCTGATATGCCACCTAATTGTGCTAATCAACATGTTACATAATTTCAGGGAATGGTAGCATAGTGGTAATGTCACTGGACCAGTAATCCAGAGGCCTGGACAAATGATCCAGAGACATGAGTTCAAATCCCACCACGGCAGCTGGGGAATTTAAATTCAGTTAATTAAATAAAAAGCTAGTATCAGTAATGGTGACCATGAAACTTCCGGATTGTCGTAAAAAAAAAATCATCTGGTTCACTAATGTCCTTTAGGGAAGGAAATCTGCCGCCCTTACCCGGTCTGACCTATATGTGACTCCAGATCCACAGCAATGTGGTTGACTCTTAAGTGGCCTAGCAAGCCACTCAGTTGTATACAACCGCTACGAAAAGCAATAATAAGAATAAAACTGGATGGACCACCCAGCCTTGACCTCAGCTCTGATATGCCACCTAATTGTGCTAATCAACATGTTACATAACATAATCCCAGCTTCACACTGAGGACTGTTGTGTGGCACGACCACCGTACTAAATGGGATAGATTCAGAACAGATCTAGCAGTTCAAAACTGGGCATCCATGAGGCGCTGTGGGCCATCAGCGGCAGCAGAATTTTATTCCACCACAATCTGTAACCTCATGGCCCGGCATATCCCTCACTCTACTAATACCATCAAGACAGGGGACCAACCCAGGTTCAATGAAGAGTGTAGAAGAGCATGCCTGGAGAAGCACCAGGCATACCTAAAAATGAGGTGCCAACCTGGGTAAGCTGCAGCAAAGGACTACATGCAAGCAAAAAAGTGGAAGCAGCATGCTATAGACAAGGTTAAGCGATTCCACAATCAATAGATCAGATTAAAGCTCTGTAGTCCTACTACATCCAGTCGTGAATATGGTGGACCATTAAACAACTAATGGGAGGATGAGGCTCCATGAATATTTCCATCCTCAATGATGACGGAGCCCAGCATTTGAGTGCAAAAGACAAGGCAGAAGCGTTTGCAACCATCTTCAGTCGGAAGTGCCGAGTGGATGATCTATATCAGCCTCTTCCTAAGGTTCCCACCATCACAGAAGCCAGTCTTCAGCCAATTCGATTCACTCTACGTGATATCAAGAAACGGCTGAGTGCACTGAATACAGCAAAGGCTATGGGCCTCGACAACATCCCGGCTGTTGTGCTCCAGAACTAGTCTCGCCTCTAGCCAAGCTGTTTCCGAACAGCTACAACACTGGCATCTATCCGACAACGTGGAAAACATCCCAGGTATGTGCTGTCCACAAAAAGCAGGACAAATCCAATCCAGCCAATTACTGTCCCATCAGTCTACTCTCAATCAACAGCAAAATGATGGAAGGTGTCATCAACAGTGCTATTAAGCGGCACTTACCAATCTTCTTTTCTTCTTAGGCAGTCCCCCGGAGTCGAGGAAGACTTGCTTCCACACTAATATGAATTTTAAGATGACAAATTAGTCCAATGCGAGATCTACAGGTGGTGGTTAAAAGGACAGGTGGGTGAGGTGCTTAGTTTGTCCTATGCTCCTTCCGCTGTTTGTAATTGGCTTCCGCGTGCTCCCAATGAAGAGACTCGAAGTGTTCGGTGCCTTCACGAATGCTTCTCCTCCACTTTGGGCGGTCTTGGGCCAGCGATTCCCAAGTTCGGTGGGGATTTAACATTTTTTCAAGGAACCTTTGAGCAGGAGTGATACCCGCCCTCCTATATGTTTCAGAGACATGGACAATGTACAGTAGGCACCTCCATGCACTGGAGAAGTACCACCAATGCTGCTTCCGCAAAATCCTGCAAATCTATTGGCAGGATAAGCGGACCAACGTCAATGTTCTCTCTCAGGCCAACATCCGTAGCATCAAAGCATTGACCACACTCAACCAGCTCTAATGAACGGGCCACATTATCTGCATGTCTGATACTAGACTCCCAAAACAAGCGCTCTACTCCGAGCTCCGTCAAGGTAAGCAAGTCCCACGAGGGCAGTGAAACTCACCAATAACCTGCTCACCAATGTCCAGTTTGGGTTCCGTCAGGACCACTCGGCTCCAGACCTCATTACAGCCTTGGTCCAAACATGGACAAAAGAGCTGAATTTCAGAGGTGAGGTGAGAGTGAGTGCCCTTGACATCAAGGCAGCATTTGACTGAGTGTGACATCAAGGAGCCCTAGTAAAACTGGAGTCAATGGGAATCAGGGGGAAAACTCTCCACTGGCTGGAGCCATATCTAGCACAAGTAAGATGGTTGGGATGTTGGAGGTAAATCATCACAGCCCAGGACATCACTGCAGGAGTTCCTCAGTGCAATGTCCTAGGCACAACCATCTTCAGCTGCTTCATCAATGATCTTACCTCCATCATAAGTGGGGATGTTTGCTGATGACTGCACAGTGTTCAGTGCCATTTGCAATTCCTCAGATAAAGGAACAGTCCATTCCTGCATGCAGCAAGACCTGGACGACATTCAGGCTTGGGCTGATAAGTGACAAGTAACATTCATGCCACACAAGTGCCAGGCAATGACTATCTCCAACAATCGAGAGTCTAACCACCGCCCCATGACATTCAACGGCATTACCATCGCTGAATCTCGCACCATCAACATCCTGGGGGTCAGCATTAACCAGAAACTTAACTGGACCAGCCACATAAATACTGTAACAACAAGAGCAGGCCAGAAGCTGGGTATTCTGCAGCGAGTCACTCACCACCTGACTCCCCAAAGCCTTTCCACCATCTATAAGGCACAAGTCAGAAGTGTGATGGAATACTTTCCACTTGCCTGATTTAGTGCAGCTCCAACAACACTCAAGAAGCTCGATACTATCGCGGCCCGCTTGATTGGCACCTTAAACATTCACTCTCTCCACTGACATATTGTGGCTGCAGTGTGTACCACCTACAAGATGCACTGCAGCAATTCACCAAGGCTTCTTCGGCAGCACCTCCCAAACCCACGACCTCTACCACCTAGAAGGACAAGGGCAGCAGGTGCAAGGGAACGCCACCACCTTCATGTTCCCCTCCAAGTCACACACCATCCTGACTTGGAAATATATCGCCGTTCCTTCAGCGTCGCTGGGTCAAAATCCTGGAACTCCCTCCCTAACACCACAAGGACTGCAGCAGGTTCAAGATGGCGGCTCACCACCATCTTTTCAAGGGTAATTAGGGATGGGCAATAAATGCTGGACTTGCCAGCGACGCCCACATCCCAGGAACGAATTAAAAAAAAAATGTTGTGTAACTCTCAAAGTTAGCATTTTGTAAAGTGAATACAGCCTTATATCAGCAAAATAATGGCTAGTGTTTTGTGGTGGTAATGGCGGCGAAACTGTCAGCATTCGCCGACATTACCATTCTGAAACTGACAGCTATTTCAGAATTTAGCGCATGCACAGATAAACGCAGCAATCCTGAAGTTGTGCTCAGTCATTCCCTGCTCCGCCACAGGTTGTGCTGTGGAACGCCCCAGAGCCGGCAATCAATTCAGATCACACTGAAGGATGAAAACCTATCCCATTATGCTGGATTATTGCTGTTAAACCCCCGAAAATGTTAAGCCTTGTTCAAAGAAATGTTAATGGGTTTTTAACAGCTTATTGACTGCTGAACAACTGTTCTGGCCCTGTAAAACAAATTTTGTATTTGTAGAATGCCAAATGTTTCCATTAATATGATTACAAATTACATGCTTTAAAAAAAATAATACGTTTTAAGGTTTGTTTGATATTTTAGCTTTTACCTTAATCCTATATGTGTATGTCCCAAACTTTGTTTCATTCGCTGTAAAATTAAAAGTAAATTAGAATCTGTGCATTTTACTTCTTGTTTTTGAAGTCTGTGAGAATTCTTCAATGTGATTGGCTGCTTAGCCAGCTTGATGAGATTACTGTTGCTGGAGATTTGCTTGATTTGGCGCATGATTCAGGAGAGCTGAAATCGATACCACACAGATCGCCAGATCTTTGTGGGCAGCTTTCTTCGAGGTCAGTGGTGAGCGCCATCGATTCGCTACTGACCACAAATTCCAGGCCAGTGTAAATTAAACCAAAATCGCTATCTAGGCTAAATAAAAACTCCCAGTGAGGGCGTTTTGGCTCCTGTCCGCTCTGTTTTTCGTCCCGGAGCGGCGGCAATGGCGGTGGTGAGGTGTTCTGGGCGGGCGGTCAGACTCCAGTGCCCCGCAGTGATCCTTGGGTCCAGTTTAGCGGCGGCGCTGAGCAGCACCGCCCGGAAAAGCTGTACCGGTGTGCAACACCCCTGGTTGCGACACCGCTCTTGCCCGACCCACGCGCCTCAAAGAGCACACCGCAGTGAACGCCTAGGAAATCAGGCGGTGCAATGATCCCGACTGCAGAGAGGTGAGTAATGGACTCTTAAGTTAAGTGTTTTAGGGCCCTATTTTCGCCACGATTGGGTGGTGTTTTTTTGACGTGCGCTGTTTTTTGGCGTAATATCTTCCTTTTGCAACTTTGGCTAAAGTTTGTGTGCCGGCACCCCCTGTCAGTGCCAGTTTCACTGTTTTTGGCGCCCGATGACGTCATAACTGGATCGGGCGCCGAATTTGACCGTTTTTTCACAGTTAAATGATTTTCCCAGTGTGTGATTTTTTTGAACGTGGCACACAGTGGCCAAACGCACCGCAAAAAAACCCCTTCTGTTAACTTAAGGCGCACAAGATGGCATTGGAGCGAGGCAAAAGAAGAGAAATTAAAATACAAATACATGATTATTTTTTCACAGCCAATTCTGAACTTCCGAATGGCTCCCCCGCTCCCGGTCTTGCTGCAACCCCGGGTTGTGGAACTTCAATACACAGGGGGAGCGCGGGGAGAGGGTGGGGGCCATTCGGCTCAGGATTGCAGTGGGTACAGTGGGAGAGCAGTCCTTTCTGGCCGGGGTTACAGTGGGGGAGTGGGCTTCAGCTGTCTGTGTGTCTCTGGTTGCCCTGGAAACCTCAGCTTTTCGCGCATGCCCACAGAGGTTTTAGCGTACACTTGAAGCTCCGCCCGCAGAATTAACTTTGGGTACAAAATTAAATTTTACTTTGGGGAAAGTTGCGATTTTTTTTTTTTGCAATTGGGCAAAAAATATCGTATGTTATTGTACGCAGGCACCAAAAATCGAGAAAGTGGAAAATAGGGGCCATTGTTTTTTCTTTGAATTTTTTTTGCGATTTGTCTTGTGGTGGCTTGGGCAATGTTTTGGGAATGTTTTTGTGTTTTTTTTAAGGTTGCGGCCCCCCCCCCAGACGTCCCTTGGAGCGCTCCCGGCCCGGGGCTCTTTAGCTTGGGAGTTACCCATCCTAGCGCCCAAAAGAGGTGTACAAAGCCTCCCTTAGCGCTCTGCCCCACACTCAGTGCCCAGCTGCCCAATTTTACTTACTGAGGCGCTAACTGTTCCCGGGCGCATACTTTACCGCCCCACCGCCATTACCGCCCCGAATTCATCAAAGCCGAAAATCCAGCCCCCAATGTGTTACAGGTATCCGTGAAGTCTTTCACTCCTACCTTTATTGCTTTTGGATTCATGATTCATAGTTAAATTATTTTTCTACAACATTTAGAAACTTTCAGTTTTTCAAGCATATTTGGAATAGTCATTTGAAACTTTTGTTAGGGCTTGCTTGATGGCAGAGTGGGTATAATGAGCCTCAGTACCCCTGAGCGAAGAAGAGAGAAAATCAACCAGCATTATTGCTTCTGATTGCTATCTAGTCAGTACAGCTGGAAAGGACATGTGATGTGTAAATATTGATGACCGAATTGGGCGCCGCTGTGATGCCTTATGTGGTTGAACAGTTTGCTGCCACTTACTGCCAAGCTTCACACATCAAGAATGGCTACTTGGACAAGGTGCCAGAAGAATGCCAGTGCCTGTGGAAGTGTACACCAATCCGAGTCAGTGCCTTGGGAGAGGACAGGAATCATTAAATAAAAGAAAAGAATAAATTATTTAATTAATAGTTTTAATTAAATAAATTCTGAATGGGTAAGCTATTTTTTACAGGAGTGAAATGTACAGAAAATGTGTTACCACATAATTAACATTACAGCTTAAACTTAAATTACTTATTCTAATTCCAGTGTAAAAACCATAGAGAATACTCACTCAATTTATTCACTCTGACTACTGTCCTCAAAAATGACATTATGCTGGGACTTGGTGTGATAATATCTGTTCAGTGTATGGGGGATGCTGAGGGATTAGTGGAGCTGTCTGTTACATTGACATCCGATGTTGTAATCTGGGCTCAGTGTATAGTAATGTTACAGCTGGATTACTGGAGCTTCGCCGATTATACTGGGTGCATTCAGTATGTATTTGGATCAATGCTGGAGTGAAACCAGCCTTCAGGCGCTGTTGCTTTATTCCTAAACTGTGATTCAGGTGGGTTAATGCACTCTGGAGGGCAGGTTATGTCCAATTTTGGAACCAATCTGTGGTGGAATATTACCAGACCAACAGGGAGACATTGGTAAAAATATCATGAGCAACACATGCCCGAACCAAGAAGCTCGGGGATCACTAGAAATTGTCCTCAGGATCTCAGGTAAGTTCTGGGAGGGGTTTGGAGTGGACAGCAGGCTGGTGCGGGGGGCAATTGCTCGGACTGTGGATTTGGGGGTAGCACTCCTGCTCCTCATGCCTCCACTGAAAGGTCTTTTATAAAAAAGGATAGAAAAATAACTTGCACAAAAACAAAAGAAAAATACTGAAATAAAAACAGAAAATGCCGCAAATACTCAGCAGGTCAGGCAGTTCATTTACCTTTAGTTGGTGACCGCAGGGACCACTGAAGAATCCTGCTCATCGGTAACTCATTTTGTAAAGGGGTCCTTCAACAGGCTTTAGGCTCCTGATTAATTTATTCAAGACAAGAAGAAAGAAAGACTTGCATTTACATTGCACCTTTCACAACCCCAGGATATCTCAAAGCTTTACAGCCAATGAAGTACTTTTTGAAGTGTCGTTACAGATGTAATGTGGGAAACGCAGCAGCCGATTTGCGCACAGCAAGCTCCCACAAACAGCAACGTGATAATGACCAAATAATCTGTTTTGTGATGCTGAATGAGGGATAAATATTGGTCAGGACACCAGGGATAACTCCCCTGCTCTTCTTCGAAATAGTGCCATGGGATCTTTTACGTTTTACTGGCTCACCCGAAAGAGGCCAATCACCTGTTGTAAATGGTGCAGATTGGGCTCAGACCGGCCCACTGCTAAATTGGTCTGCTTTGCACTCATTTTACACCTGAAAAAGTGTGAAACACATACCTATTTCTACCGCATTGAATTCTGGCCCAAGGCAAAAAGAACCATTTAATTCTCAAGTTTCTCAAAATGAATGGCCACTGAATTGGTTATAAAATCCCGAACAGGAAAGACCAGCTGATCCACCGGTTCCATACAGTTGTGGTGCCATTGAGCATCATGATCAGGACAATTCAGGGAAAGAAAATTTGGGAAATTTCTTTCTGACCACCGAAGGCGAACAAAACGAGTTCCAGGAGTTTCAACAGTGATCAAGGGACATCATCGCACAATACCCCACTAGCTTTTGTACGTTAGGAGATCACCTGCAGTCACAAACTTGTCCAGCTCAATGCTTGCAGCAAATAGTGTAAGATTTGGATCACAGGTCACACATAGATTACCCAAAGGATCTTAGGAGTTGTAAGGCATTGTATTAAAGAGGCAGTTATAAGCTTAATCGGATACAACACGTGATTAAGATAGATATAGTAGACATACAACCCGTGACAGATGAGAACGATCTATGGCCTCGGAATGGAACGGAAGGACATTGAGGCAGAACAGATTCCGAGCTGGTGGAGGTGTTAGGTTGAGCATGGGGATCTATCTTAAGAGGTTTGAGTTTGACCAAGGTGTTAGGCCGAAGCCCACATTGAGGAAACTCCTCAGTCTGCCTGTTTCTCTCTCTCAGTTGCTCGTTTTTATACCTTATTTCGATGGGCCGGCGGATACCCTGCATCAATAATTTTTTACCCATTCAATTGTCCAATCACAGGGGAAAGGGTACCTATGAGGTCATCCCTTATCACCATAGCTAGGCCTTGAAGGCCTGTTTTTCTCTCTTTGACCTTGCAACTCCGCTCTCTGTACAACTCTTTTCCTGACATGACTGGAATCCTTCTGTGTCCTCAATTTAAGCAAACTGCTGAGCTTGGGAACCTGTAGCAGACTATTATTTCTTATAATCCACGATTTCTTACAATAGGTACTCACTGTATGAACTTGTAAGTTATTCCAAAGGCCAATGACAATATTAAAAGGAAGACCTCTGACAACCGACATAGTTCCATGCTTATGTAATTTATGCACATGTCCCCTGATTTTCCCTAACTTATCTAATTCAAATAATCTATCCACATGGACACAATCTAGTTGCTTCATTATTTTAAAGACCTCAGTCAAATCTCCCTGAAGTCTCTGCTTTGCTAGAGTAAAAAGATTAAGGGGCTGAAATTGCTTCACGCTGGGTTTGGGGCGGTCATTCTGCGAAGTGTTTTTTTGCGCGGCGAGGTAAGTGCCGGCCCCAGCATGGATTTAGGCTCTTTGATGAAAAATAATGTTACATGCGGTAACGGTGCGTTCCCCGGTGTTCGGGGGGAGGGCCGCTGCGAATTCTGCAGCCTCTTTAGTGGCGCCCACTGGGCCACCAGGGAGGGTGTCAGCCGGGCCAACATGCTGGTACCCAAGAGGGGGTGCTGGTTTGCTTGTTGGCAGCCCGGACACACCAGCGGCCGCCATTGTTGGGCCGACCGAAAAGTCGGCCAACAGAAAAAAGATGGCAGCCGCTGCACTACCACCTGGGTGTCACAGCCACCACAGCATCTCGCCTCGCACTGAGAAACTGCCGCTGGCATCGCCCCCTCGCCGACCTAACGTCCCATGGGGCAATTTTCTCCGAGGGGCACAAAGGGATCGGCGCGGGGCAATAAGGGGTCGGCGCGCACGCCGATGACATCACTGCCGTGTGTGCGCCGCGCCTTTGTGCTAATCTCGGGTCGTGGCGCAAATCACTTTTCGCTGCACGGAGCCCCGGGGATAATTCCACGTGGGTCGACATAGCCGCCATGCCTGCGCACTAACTCATTAGCGCTCCGTTAGTGCCAGCCAGCAGTGCTAACTAGCCTTGCACAAAGGGGCAATTTTGGCCCCAAAATTCTCTAAGCCTTTGTAGTAACTAAGGTCTTCTAATCTAGATAGCAATCAAGTGACCCTTCTCTAATCCTTTCCCAGGGCTTCAATACCACCCACTGTGAAGCAACAGAAACTGGACACAGTGGCCCAGAAATTCGTTAGTGCAGCGCCTATTTTACAAATCTAAAATGGGTGTTCAAGCACCCAATAAACCTCGTCTGTCCCGCAGCGGAAGTATGCCACCCGCTGTATTGGATTGGGCTCCTCTGTAGGTGTCCAGGGCGGGCGCCAGAAGGAATCAGGAAGCTCATTCTAATATCTAAATAAGGATCTTACACTAATAGGGGTATTGTGGGAGAAAATTATTTAAAAAAATGAATAAATACACCTTCAGACATTTGCTTCACTAATTGTAGCACATTTCAAAAACTGGAAGCTGAATTAATCTATGTGAAAATATTGGATGCTGATTTTGTTCCCTTTGGTGATAAATGATTGAATTTTGTTATTTGACTTCCCTGCTTTTTTCAAACAGTTAATATGAGTTTTGCCGATATATAAATGCTCACTGTACATTGCTCTTTTGTGCATGACCACTGCAGCTATCAAGTTAGACTCGAGAGACGAGCAGCTATGTGGATTTGTGAAAACATGAATCAGCTTTACTCTGTGTAGATGGTTATTTGATGTAAAGGATTGAGAGGCACATTAAAGGTGCTGTGAAAGGCAATACTTTAAGCTGAACAGAGTAAGGATATACTTCCATACTTTAGATGGATAGATTGTTGATGCACATTATGATTTGCACTAATCATTTGATCCCAATTACACAAACATTCTGGGACAGTTTTTCTCTACTGGTACAAGTCATGTCTAAAAGGTCAAGAATTGGTGTGAATGCTGCCTGAATGATGATCTGCTAATAGTACTCAAATTGCCTGGGTCAGCTATTTTGCATCTTTATTCACAGATCCAGGTACAGACCAAGCCAAGAGTAAAATAGTATACTTGAACTGGGAGCAGAAATTGTGCTTAAATGAAATTTGAATGAATGGGAACAACTTAGGCGGGAGGGGGAAGGGGTGGGGGTGGTGAATAAAAGATTCTCTTTCTATCTATCTATCCAGTCGTAGCCAGAGGATCACCTGGAGTAGCTTCTCTTCCCACACTGTTACCTCTGGACTCCCCCGCGCCTCTTTCCTTGACCCCAACGCCGCTCCACTGTCGTCCCCCTGGGTGGGAATGGACTCACCTGATTCCATTCGTATCGATCCAGTCATACCCAGAGAATCACCTGCAATGGCTACTCTTCCCCTTCCTGCAGAGTTACCTCTGGAGCCCCGCAAGGACCTATCCATGGCCCCTCCTACTTCTCATCTACATGCTGCCCCTTGGCGACATCATCTGAAAACACATCGTCAGATTCCACACGTATGCTGACAGCAATGTGGGAGAACCTTCACACATGGACTGCAGTGGTTCAAGAAGAAGGTTCTGGGGAAAATATGGATGGGCAATAAATGCTGGCCTTGTCAGCGACACCCATAGCCCAAGAGTGAATGAACTGAAGCAGGCTCCAGAAATTGCAAGCTGTTGATTCCTTTTAAGAATTCACCTTTGGCATTTTTGTCCATGGAGCATCGAGGGAGCAGGGCCTCTCCCAGGATCAGACTGAGTACCAACCTGCTCTATTATTATCTTGCCTGCCTTCTCGCTCACTGACACATCGGCATGCACAACCACAAACACATCAAGCGCAATATCTTGCAGTGCAAGCCTTTGAAGTTGTCTCTTGGAATCTGCCTTCTGTTATTGTAGACCTTGTCAAGCAACGACAGGGGCCAAAACCAAGCCAGCGCCTCACACGTTCTCTGTCACTCCCACCGATGTTCGTGAGCATCAGTGTAACTACACACAGCCTGGAGGATGCAGATTGTAAAATTTAGAAGGTAGCCCCGGACTGTTAACTGTGCAAGGACAAGGAGGATCAAGCTGTGGTGCCTGCTGAGTGCAGGAGCCTGCTGCCTGGATGGCCATTTTTATGCCATCATTGATGTCCTATATTTTATGAAATCCAACACTTTGGTGAAATCAGGCAGCTGTGTCTTGCTCTTATTGCTGTCAGTGGACCACCAGACATCTCAAAGCGCTTTAAAGCCAGTGGAGTGAAGTCACTGTTGTAATGAGGCAGATGAAACTGCTGAACAGCCACTTGTCTGAAAACTCGGTGGATGCAGTTGGCTGAAACATACAATGGGTACAGCACAGAAGGAGGCCATTTGTCCGGTCAAGCCCGTGCTGTCGCGATGTCCTCTGTGGTAGCCTGGGAGGAGGAGCAGTCATCAAAGGTGATAACCTTAACCACACTGAAAGTAGCCTCCCTCTGCGAGGGTGGCTGCCCACCTGCAACACATTGCACGGCTGCCTCTCTGCTGAGACTGTGGAGGCAGTTTCTCTGGGTCATTGCCAGCGAGTTGTGCCTGGGCCTGCAAAACTGGTTGGTGAGATAATGGCAGGTGCGGGCGTTCCAGCATTCACGCCACCCGAGCAGCTTGGCACACTTCCTCTGACCTTCACCTTCTTGCATGAATTCCTATATCAGCAATCCACATACCTTGCAAAAAAGTAGCCATTTAAAAAAGGCAGTGTTGCCTCACTGAAAGACAATAACCCTGCTGGTATTTAAGCCACAATTTTGAAAACTTTGAGTGTGTACATGCCTGTGGCACGGGCACTATACTGCCTGTAGCTCGACATGTCAAACATTTTGACAAAGGCTCATTTTAGAGAGCATAGCGCACATGTCTGTGGATTCTAAATGCTAGAAATGGAGCAGCCTTGTTGCAGCAGTGACTGAAAAGTTGCCGTATTGTCTATGGCAAAGACTGCTCCATTTGACACTGAAGAGTTGACACTGAAGATACTGCTGCAGGAGATGCACAAAAGAGGATGGCCCTAATTGTGACCGAAAAACACTGCCGGCGGATACATAAAGGGACGTCCTCCAACGAGTCAATGTAGTTACCCAGATGCCTCTTGCCTGTTTGAAAATCTCAGGAGGAAGTTGAATGTAACTGTATTTAATTTATCTCACAATTCTTGATGGACCCATCAACAATAGCATGTAAGTTATTTCTGGGAACTACTATTTCTCAGACATTGTACTCTTGCACTTTCACACAAACTTTTCCACTGTGTGTAACCGCACAGCGCACCTTTCTGAGAAGGTGGAGGTGGCAGCTGAGAATCTTCAGCCATCCAGACCAAGGTGCTGCTCTGCTTTTTCCAAGTTGCTGTGGCTCAGCGGGTAGCACACTTGCCTCTGAGTCAGAAGGTTTGTGGGTTCAAGTCCCACTCCAGGAACTTGAGCACATAAATCTAGGCTGACACTCCAGTGCAGTGCTGCGGGAGTGCTATACCGTTGGAGTTGCCGTTAAACTGAGGCCCGGTTTGCCCTCTCAGGTGGACGTAAAACATCCCGTGGCACTGTTTCGAAGAAGAGTTATCTCCAGTGTCCCTCAGTCAACGTAACAAAGACAGATTATCTGCTCATTATCATATTGCTGTTGGTGGGAGTTTGCTGTGCGCAAATTGGCTGCCGTGTTTCCCACATTACAACAGTGACTACACTTCACAAGTACTTTGTTGGCTGTAAAGTGCTTTGAGACATCCGGTGGTCATGAAAGGCGCTATATAAATGTAAGTCTTATATTTGTGCTCCTTCCGACTCCACAGAAATACTGTGAGACACTGTTTCCCAGCTTCACCCACTCTCCATTCTCCTCCGCCCACCCCCACAGAAGCTGGCCGGTATCCCTCAGCTCCAAATCAGTGAGATGTAGCGGGACACCTGGCTTGGGACATGCAGCTCATTGGTCCGATGGGAATGAACCCCTGCTCCCTAAATAGCTTGGATCTCTCGACGACCGGAATGGGCGGCCGGCTGGCACATTCAGCTCGGCATGCACCCAACAGCTTTTTCTTTTTCTTATAAAACAAGCAATAAAGTCACCATTGCCGATCGCTGGATAAAAGCTACTGACGTGCATGATGATATTTCTGTGGTCAGATGCAACCTGACTATTAAGTGCAAATCGTTTCTCTTCACAAAGGCTGCAGGTTTGATCTGAAGAGCCTGAATGCCCAGATGCCCATGTGTGACTGTTTGGACTTGATGAAACGCTGCCAACTGGTGAGAGTTGTCTATCCTGTCTTGTGGATGGCTCATTTCCACAGGGAAAGTGATGACGGTGTCACCCCCTGCAAACATAGTTGTCACACCACTGATTGATATGTGCATTGCAGACTGATTGATGTGGCAGATGTCTTGACGTGGCTTGGAAGGATTTAGTGACATGAAAACATAATGCTGTGGTTAATACAGGACTGTCGCTGATCCTACTGTGCTATGTAAATCATTAGCAAATGGCACAACTCTGTGATAGCCTGTCTTGTGAAGCAGAGGAAGACAGCATTCCTCTGCCACGTCCAAGTGCAAATCCCGAGGTCGTGATGGATGCAGCCAAACGTCTTATAAGGACACCTTGCAGTTTTGTGCAATGAGATATGAACCTTCAAAAGAGCCCATCTTCGCCTCTTTATATGGTGCCTATATATATAATCTAAATTACAACTGTGACTACACTTCAAAAGCACTTCATTGGCTATAAAGCGTGGTATTTGAGTTAGCTGAGCTTAAACACCTCTTATGAGGGCTAGTCGTTGGTAACTAATGACATGATACGAAATAATTAAACCCAGAATTACTGGTCTGTATGTCTTTATTGTCAATCATCAAAGAGACTGAATCTGTATTCAGAGTGTTGGAGAATTAACAGCACAATTACCATGAAGCAGGAAATTACATTTCTGGCAGTAAGACTACTTTGAGCAGTTTTACTGCATGTTGCATGTTTCAATACAGGCTTGACACGGCAGTAAATGATTGCCTCCGGTAACTTAGCAGTTATTAGGTGGCAACTTGTACTAACTTTAATTAGTAAGCCTTTTCTGATATTTTAAAGGCTTTATGACACCCGCACTTTAAGTCAGAATTGAACCTGATTTTATGGGACCGAAGAGAGTGGCCTTGATTTTCCTCAGCTTAATGCTCTGTGCAATTATTTTGTGCATTAGGCTGAGGAATGAGAAGTGGATACTTGTTCTGCCGGGTCTTTGGGGCTTGCTGAGGACATGTTAGGTGCTATATAAATGCAAGTTCTTGATTTTTTTTTCCTTCACTGTCATTATTCTACTAGGATTTGAGGAAACTGTGAATACCATCATCATCATAGGCAGTCTCTCGGAATCGAGGAAGACTTGCTTCCACTCTAAAAATGAGTCCTTAGGTGGCTGAACAGTCCAATACGAGAACCACAGTCCCTTTCACAGGTGGAACAGATAGTTGAGGGAAAGGGTGGGTGGGACTGGTTTGCCACATGCTCTTTCCGTTGCCTACACTTGATTTCTGCATGCTCTCGGCGATGAATTACTATCATGGTATCGAGTGAATACCAGAGGATCTCTAGTTCCACAAAAAAAACTGATATTCAGTGAGGAGATAGATAAAAGGATACGTTTCAGCTGAAGTGTTCAAGCTTTGCTCTGGCAACTTTAGTATCAGATGAACTTACTTTTTGTGTTACAATCGTGCCTTGTAACTCTTTTCTGCAGATCCACCGTTCTATGTTTAAAAAGTACCATGTGGGAGAAAATGCTGCTTGCAAAAACAGAGTGCTTGGGCGATTTTTTTTTTAAAGGTAGAAGTTCAATAATTTTTTACGTTTTTGGTCATTGCATGCCTCCATGTAGAGAGATGCAATTGAGACGTCTTGGTGCTATGACAGAGATCTTACAACATCAGTTCCAACTGTGTGTTAACGTACAACAATAACTGATAATGCAATTCCCAAATGCTGTTCACACGATAGGTGTAATGTATTTGCTTCATAGGGTCTTTGCTTAAGAATTCATAGCAACACCTTGCTGTTAAGAAAAAATTGGTTTATTAACAAAGGTTTAATAATCACACTATAAATTACCAGTTCAACCACTAGGCTCACAACTGCATACCTCATCGTGGATGACCTAGACTCAACTGACTGGGGTTTTATTGAGTCTTGTGAACATCACATGACTGGCTAAGCCACTCACAATGCAACAGTTCTGCAAACCTGTGAGCATACATACCCACAGGTGCACAAATTACAATAGGTATGGACACAGAAGGTCATATGGGTATTCGAGCTCTTCTATTCAATAAACCCTACAGTTCTCCCAGCACAGAACTGAAATGTTTCTTATATGATGAAAATACTTTTGCTTCTTTTAACAATTTTTTTTGATGGGGGTGGGGGGGCGGGGTGGTGTTAGGGAATGGTTCCTTTAACTACTGATGGGATATGTGACTATTCTTGATGGTAACGTTAGGTCAAAGTATTGATCATCTTGTAATCAGAGAAGGGAGGGCATGTAAATAGTATGGCCTCAGATAAAGAAACATACATTTTGAATGAAGTCTGAAATATGCTGCACACAATCTCTTGAGAGTTGTTGCTCAGATATATGACTAACTTTTGTAATAGTTGCAGCTGAACAGTAAGCCATTTGGGTAGACGGATGATGATATATGTATTATTCTGCAGATACATAATGCGGCATTGTTCTGCCAGACAGATTTATTTTTTCTCCAAGGTCTATAGAGGAATAGAATACATAAGTAGGGAGGTCATGTTAAATTTATATAAAACCAGAAAAGATTTACAAGGGTGTTACCAGAATTGAGAGGATGCAACTAACACGAAAGATTGAGCAGGCTGGGGTTCTTTCCTCAAGGTAGGGTATCGGGTAAATTAAAATTATGACTGGGTTCGATAAACTGGATGTGGAGAAACTGTTTCCACATGTGGGTGAGCCTAGAACAAGGAGACATAAATATAAGATAACCACTAATACATCAAATGAAGATTTACTTCACACAGTGGTGATGAAAATGTGGAACTTGCTGCTACATGGAGTAATGACGATAGCATTGACACATATATGGGGACACTTGATGCATTCATGAGGGAGAAGGGAGTTGAAGGATATGGGGGCAGCGTTGGAAGAGGTAATTAGAGTCAAAGGAGGCTTGTGTGGCATATTAACACTGGCATAGATCAGTTGGGCCAAATGGCCTGTTTCTGTGCTGCAGGCTGGGATTTTGCTCACCTCGACGGGTCTGGGGTGGGTGATGTCGGTGGCGGGTCCCGACCCTGCTGCTGGCTCCATCCCGCTTTGTGAAATGTCTTTCCGTTGATGGCGCTTGTTAAGCTCGTCCAGTGCTCTTCCTGGCCAATTAGAGGAAGCTGGTCTGGTGATGTCATTTCATGACGTGTCATCAATAGGTTTCCTTAAAGGGACCATAGCCAACTTTATTTTGACATTTGTGCTGTCAGTGCTCTGCAGCATTGTGGTGCTGCAAACACTGACAAACACTGCACAGAGGTGCAGGGTTGCACCGAAGTTCTCCCATGGCTCCCTCCAAATGCTTATGGAAGGAGTCTCAGCATGCAGGGAGGCCCTGTTCCCTTCCTATAGGCAGAAGAGACCTCCCCAGGAGAGCAACACAGCCTGGTTGTACATTACAGAGGAGGGCACAAGCAGGGATGTCATCAGGAGGACCTGGGTGCAGTGCCGCAAAACGGTCAATGATCTCATTGGATGCCGAAACATTAGTACAAAACAACACTCACCTTCATCCTGCTGTGTCTCTCATCAGATCCCCATCACTCTGCCTTCCCTATCCTATTCCTGCACATCCTTACCCACACCTATATTATCACTTCCCCATCTCACTAGCCACCCCTCACACTCATCTTCATCCTAGTGCAATCATACCAACTAACAACACACAAAGGTCGCCACTTTATCCATTGTTCACATAAAGTTTCTGTTAATGTAATGTGTTTGAAACATTGAAACCTTTATCTTCAACACTTTGCATTCTTGGAAAGATTTGTGTGCACCTTTGGAAGTGGCTTAGTGAGTTGCAGTGAATGGTCAGACTTAATGGTATCCCTCACAATGGTGATGAGTGTGAAAGGAATGGCTTGGGCATCGCAGGGATGCTTTATGGTGTTGATGTGGGGTGGTGCCAACCTGGAGCATCATGTGGCGGCCAGGGTGTACAGCATCAAGTGAAGTAAATCTGGCCATGGTGAGGCCATCCCTGGCCTCCTGGGCAGCAGTGTACTCGAGTGCTGATGCCCTGTGTCCTGTGCAGCATCGGGTGATTGCGGAGAAGGTTGGTGTTGTCATTGGTGTGCCTGGTGCTGGTGGTGTTGGGGCTGCGTTGTGGGATTCTGAGGACCAAGGTGAGATAAAGGGCACTCATATTGGTGGAATAGATGGCAGGTGAAGTACAGCTGAGAGAAGCATTCTGTCAATGGTGAGAAAGTTCTTCCAATGAGGTGATACTGATTGGAGAGTTTAAAGTAGAAAGCCTGCAGAATCTGTGCTGGAAATGGACTGAGAAACAGCTTGTGGCTGAGGAAAGTGATGATCTGTCAGGTTAGAGCTTTTACTGTACATTTGAAGCTGTCAAGCAATCAGCTGGAGCAATGACCACTGAACTTCCCGAACAGCGTGGTTCCCGTGGCCACGAGGTTAAGGTAAGTTAAAAAAGTCTGTTACTGATCTGTCAACAAGGCAATAATGAGTTCAATTGGGTTCCCCCACTGCTGCTTGTTGGACTGCTCAGCGCTGACGGACCCAACATTGTGAAAGGTGCGTGGTGGTGGGTTCACAGCGGGGTCCCGACCCGATGTCAAAAAGAATGTACTTTCCCTCCCGACCCACCATCGATAATGTCTGATGAACCCCCGGAAAATTCCAGCCTATGTAATTCTAATTCTATGTAATCACTGCTAATTCCTAATATTCTTTCCAACAAGTTACAGGCAGTTGATTTTGAGCAATATCTTGGCCATCGCTCAGAAATGTACTTCACTGGTCACAGATGAATGCATCCTGGTGGGAAGTTACGCAATGCATTGCCCAGCACTGTTTGTATATGTTGGCCCACATCTTTCAGCTAAGAACCGGAGAATCGTTTAGTTTTATATGAATCAGAGGTCTGGGACTCTTGGCATTGTATTCATGTTTTTAAGTTCCCATTTCTGATGGCCGTGATTAAGAAGTCAGTTCAGGGATTGAAGATATTAGCAATTGTCTGTAATTGTTAGTTGACTGGGATTCTGGTATTTTAAAGAAAGCAAAATAACAATAGTTATAAAATATAATATAATATAAAATGAACAATTTCCACAAATCTATATCTTAATTTACCATATAAGGCTCCCACCAAAAGCTTGTTGCCTTTTTTTACATTCACTGCCCCTTTCTCAACATCCTCAATATTTTACCCGTAAAACGTTAAATATGATTGCATCATTAATTGAAAAGTTTCATAGACCCGATTTCCCCCATTCCCAATATCGGTGCACAGGTAGCCCCAAAATTGAGGCAAAAATACCATGATTTACTTCTATTCAGATTCACTGTCGCCCTGATTAGTATCAATAAGCAATCTTTCAAATTGCTCAGTAGGCATTGGGTAACAAAAGCTGATGTAAATATGTGAATGTAAAGCTTATGTTAAATCTTTCTAAGGGTTATAATCTGACATGCGGGTGTTAAAGCCTTTTAGATATTGTTCAGTGGTGGGGGAAGGTGTTGGAGGAGGTGGGGGGGCCGGGGTGGTGGGGGTGGGAGGGGGTTGAGGGTAGTCATAGTTTACTGTTCAAGTATAAAATTAGCAATTTACACAAATCTATGTCTTAATTTACCACACAAGACTCCCACCAAAAGCTTGTTGCCATGTTTTACATCTACTGGCCCTTTAATATATAATATATGCTTAAAAAATGGAAATTATTGTGACAGATTCAAGGTAGTTATGGATAAGGAGAAGGATAGACCAGGAATAAAAGTTCCAAATTGGGAAAAAGCTAACTTTGTTCAGTTGAGAAGTGGTTTGGCCAAAATGGACTGGAAACAGCTACTTGAAGGTAAGTCAGTGTCTGAACAGTGGGAGGCATTCAAGGAGGAGATCCGGAGGGTTCAGGCCAAACATGTGCCCTTAAAGAAAAAGGGTGGTATTAACAATTCTAGAGCCTCCTGGATGTCTAGGGACCTACAGGGGAAGATAAAGAAAATAAAATGAAAGCTTATGTTCTATACCGACGGCTAAATACTGTGGATTCTCTGGAGGAATATAGAAAATTCAGAGGTGAAATTATAAAGGATATTATAGAAACATAGAAAAATAGAAACATAGAAAATAGTTGCAGGAGTAGGCCATTTGGCCCTTCGAGCCTGCACCACCATTCAATATGATCATGGCTGACCATGCAAATTCAGTACCCCATTCCTGCTTTCTCTTCATATCCCTTGATCCCTTTAGCCATCAAGGCCACATTTAACTCCCTTTTGACTATATCTAACAAACTGGTCTCAACAACTTTCTGTGGTAGAGAATTCCACAGGTTCACAATTCTCTGACTGAGAAAGTTTCTCCTCATCTCGGTCCTAAATGGCTTACCCCTTATCCTTAGACTGTGACCCCTGGTTTTGGATTTCCCCAACATCGGGAACATTCATCCTGCATCTAACCTGTTCAATCCCTTCAGAATGTTATATGTTTCTATGAGATCCCCTCTCATTCTTCTAAATTTCAGTGAATATAAGCCTAGTCGATCCAGTCTTTCTTCAGATGTCAGTCCTGCCATCCCGAGAATCAGTCTGGTGAATCTTCACTGCACTCCCTCAATAGCAATAATGTCCTTCCTCAGATTAGGAGATCAAAACTGTACACAATATTCAAGGTGTGGCCTCACCAAGGCCCTGTACAACTACAGTAAGACCTCCCTGCTCCTATACTCAATTCCTCTCGCTATGAAGGCCAACATGCCATTTCCCTTCTTCGCTGCCTGTTGTACCTGCATGCCAACTTTCAATGACTGATGTACCATGGCTCCCAGGTCTCGTTGCACCTCCACTTTTCCTAATCTGTCACCATTCAGATAATAATCTGCCTTCCTGTTTTTGCCATCAAAGTGGATAACCTCACATTTATCTACATTATACTGCATCTGCCATGCATTTGCCCACTCACCTAACCTGTCCAAGTCACCCTGCAGCCTCTTAGCATCCTCCTCACAGCTCACACTGCCACCCAGCTTAGGGTCATCTGCAAACTTGGAGATATTACATTCAATTCCTTTGTCTAAATCATTAATGTATATTGTAAATAGCTAGGGTCACAGCATTGAACCTTGCGGTACCCCACTAGTCACTGCCTGCCATTCTGAAAAGGACCTGTTTATTCCTATTCTTTGCTTCCTGTCTGCCAACCAGTTCTCTATCCATGTCAATACATTACCCCCAATACCATGTGCTTTAATTTTGCACACTAATCTCTTGTGTGGGACCTTGTCAAAAGCCTTTTGAAAGTCCAAATACACCACATCCATTGGTTCTCCCTTGTCCACTCTACTAGTTACATCCTCAAAAAATTCTAGAAGATTTGTCAATCATGATTTCCCTTTCATAAATCCATGCTGACTTGGACCGATCCTGTCACTACTTTCCAAATGCGCTGCTATTACAACTTTAATAATTGATTCCAACATTTTCCCCACTACCAATGTCAGGCTAACCAGTCTAGAATTCCCTGTTTTCTCGCTCCTTTTTTAAAAAGTGGGGATACATTAGCTACCCTCCAATCCATAGAAACTGATCCAGAGTCTATAGCATGCTGGAAAATTATCACCAATGTATCCACTATTTCTAGGGTCACTTCCTTAAGTACTCTGGGATGCAGACTATCAGGCCCTGGTGATTTATCGGCAGTCAATCCCATCAATTTCCCTAACACAATTTCCTGACTAATAATGATTTCTTTCAGTTCCTCCTTCTCACTAGACCCTCGGTCCCCTAGTATTTCCAGAAGGTTATTTATGTCTTCCTTAGTGAAGACAGAACCAAAGTATTTGTTCAATTGGTCTGCTATTTCTTTGTTCCCCATTATAAATTCACCCGATTCTGAGTGCAAGGGTCCTACATTTGTCTTCACTAATCTTTTTCTCTTCACTTATCTATAGAAGCTTTTGCAGTCAGTTTTTATGTTCCCTGCAAGCTTCCTCTCATACTCTATTTTCCCCCTCCTAATTAAACCCTTTGACCTCCTCTGCTGAATTCTAAATTAGAATTATGTTGTAATGTGGCCCTTTTTGATTTTGCCTTGGGTTTCTCTGCCCTCCACTTTTACTTATCTCCTTTCTACCTTTTGCTTCTGCCCCCATTTTACTTCCCTCTGTCTCCTTGCATAGATTCCCATCCCACTGCCATTTTAGTTTAAACTCTCCCCAACAGCACTCGCAAACATGTCCCCAGGACATCGGTTCCGGTCCTGCCCAGGTGTAGACCGTCCGGTTTGTACTGGTCCCACCTCCCCCAGAATCGGTTCCAATGTTCCAGGAATTTGTATCCCTCCCTCTTGCACCATTCCACAAGCCATGTATTCTTCTTAACTATCCAGCTATTTCTACTCTGACTAGCACGTGGCACTGGTAGCAATTCTGAGATTACCACCTTTGAGGTCCTACTTTTTAATTTAACTCCTAGCTCCCTAAATTCAGCCTGTAGGATCTCAACCCATCTTTTACCTATATCGTTCGTACCTATATGCACCATGACAACTGGCTGTTCACCCTCCCCCTCCAGAATGCCCTGCAGCCACTATGAGACATCCTTGACCCTTGCACCAAGGAGGCAACTTACCATCCTGGAGTCTCGATTGCGACCTCAGAAACACCTATCTATTCCCATTACAATAGAATCCCCTACCACTATAGCTCTCCCGCTCTTTTTGCTGCCCTCCTGTGCAGCAGAGCACCCATGGTGCTATGAACTTGGCTGCTACATGGTAAGAGAGAGCATGAAAAATTCTTGGCAAGTAAAACCCAAAGATTTTCTACAAATATATTAAGAGCAAGAGGATAACTAAAGAAAGGGTAGGGCCTATTGGAGACCATGAGGGTAATCTGTGTGTGAAGGTGGAAGATGTGAGTATACTTCTTAATGAAAACTTTGCGTCTGTTTTCACAAAGGAAAGGGACAGTGTAGATACTGTTATCGAGGAAGAGTGTGAAACTCTGGATTAAATAATCATAACGAGAGAGGAAGTATTAAGCCGCTTTGAAAATGGATAAGTCCCCAGGCCCGGATGAAATGCACCTCAGGCTGTTGGGCAAAGCAAAAGAGGAAATAGCAGAGGCTTTGACTTTCATTTTCCAGTCTTCTTTGGATTCAGGTACGGTGCCGGAGGACTGGAGGACTGCTAATGTATTACCCTTGTTTAAGAAGGGAGAAAGGGATAGGCCGAGTAATTACAGGCCTGTCAGCCTAACCGCAATGGTGGGAAAATTATTGGAAAAAATCCTAAAGGACTGGATAAATCTGGGACAGTCAGCACGGATTTGTTTAGGGAAGATCGTGTTTGACTAACCTGATTGAATTTGTAGAGGAGGTAACCATGAGGGTTGATGAGGGTAATGCGTACGATGTTGTTTACATGGATTTTATAGCAAAGCTTTTGATAAGGTCACACATGGCAGACTGGTCACCATGGAATCCAGGGCAAAGTGGCAAGTTGGATCCAAAATTGCCTCAGAGGCAGGAAGCAAAGGATAATGGTTGATGGATGTTTTTGTGAGTGGGGTTCCGCAGGGCTCAGTACTAGGTCCCTTGCTTTTTGTGGTATACATCAATGATTTGGATTTGAATATAGGGGGTATGATTAAGAAGTTTGTAGATGACACTAAAATTGGCTGTAATAATGAAAAGAAAAGTCATGGATTGTAGGAGGATATCAATCAACTGATCAGGTGGGAAGAACAGTGGCAAATTGAATTTAATTCGGAGAAGTATGAGGTAATGCACTTTGGGAGGGCTAATAAGGAAAGGGTATACACATTAAGCAATAGGCCACTTAGAAGTGTAGATGAACAAAGGGAACTTGGAGTGCTTGTCCGCAAATCCCTGAAAGTAGCAGGCCAGGTGGATAAAGTGGTTAAGAAGATATACGGAATGCTTGCCTTTATTGGTTGAGGCATAGAATACAAGAACAGGGAGGTTATACTTAAATTGTATAATACACTGGTTAGGCTACAGCTGGAATACTGCGTGCAGTTTTGGTCGCCATATTATAGGAAGGACGTGATTGCACTGGAGAGGGTGCAGAGGAGATTTACGAGGATGCTGCCTGGAATGAAGAATCTTAGCTTTGAGGACAGATTGGATAGGCTGGGTTTGTTCTCCTTGGAATAAAGGAGGTTGATGGGAGACCTCATTGAGCTGTATAAAATTTTGAGGGGCCTGGATATAGTGGATAGCAAGGGCCTATTTCCCTTGATGGGGGGGTCAATTACGATTGGGATAGGTTTAGGGTGTTTGATGGAAGGTTTAGAGGAGATTTGAGGGAAAGCTTCTTTATGCAGAGGGTTGTAGGGGTCTGGAACTCGCTGTCTGGAAGGGTGGTGGATGAAGAAACACTGACCACATTTAAAAGGTGCTTGGATGTGTACTTGAAGTGCCGTAACCTGCAGGGTTACGAACCTAGAGCTGGTAAGTGGAATTAGACTGGATTACTCTTGATGGTTGGCGCAGACACGATGGTAAGTACTTCAGGGAATCTAATACAGCCAGAGTGATCTCCTGGACTAGTTTCAATCGCCTGGATGGGTTGGAGAGGAATTCTTGCAGATTTTTCCCCCCAATTGGCCTGGGTTTTTATCTGTTTTTTTGCCTCTCCCAGGAGATCACATGGCTCAGGTGGAGTGGAGTGTAAAATGTTGCAATACATGGGGTATCGTGGTTGTGTGGAGCGGATTGGTTGGGCCGAATGCTCTTTACCTGTCCGCCATTGTTCATTGTTCATAGATTTGTATGTAATCTTCAGGGCTGCTGACAGAGGGCCGTGTGGCTCTTTGTCAGCCGGCGTGGACACAATGGGCTGAAATGGCCTCCTTTTGCGCTGTAAATTTCTATGTTTCTATCAAACACTGCCAGTGGTTATGCCACAAAATGGAGTTCAGAATGAAACAACAATAGCTGTACATTGCCCGTGGAGAATTACAACCTGGAGAAGATTAATTGGATTTACCTCCCATGACCACCAATAATTGGCTTCATCTGGTTTTATTCCATCAGCATTAATATTTTACTAAATTGTTAAACCTCCTGGCAGATACTTGCAGTAGCTCCTCTTCTGAGTGGAGACCTCTGGGTCCCACCTGATGTTCCACCCCTGCCGGGTCTCTTGTGACTGACTTACTGTAATGTATGTATGTCTGGGTTTACCTGCCACCAGGGGGAGCGACTGTCGGAGGTCTTTGGGCCACAGACACACACATGCAGTCCTTGTATATAAAGAAAGCCTCCATGCTTAATCCTCAATTTGAGAGCTAATAAAGTAGAGTCAGGTTGCACCTGATTGAGTTCACGGTACTAAGCCTATTGAGTTATTGCAGACGCAACATTTGCCGATGAGGCACAATACAAACTTTCACGCCAAAAAAAATGAGCATCATTAGAATCCTGGAGCAATTCGTGTTGGGAGAAAATTGGGAGGATTTTATAGATCGCCTCAACCAGTACTTCGTGGCCAATAAGATGAAGACGCTGACTCAGTTAGGCGCAGGGCGGTTTTCCTCATGGTTTGTGGTCCAAAAATCTATGGCCTCATAAAGAATATGCTCTCACCTGCACGTCCAACGGAAAAGACCTATGAGGAATTGTGTGCTCTGATTCGGGACCATCTCAAACCTAAAGAAGGCAGCATTATCTCGCGATATCCCTTTTACAAGCATGTTCGTTCTGAGGGCCAGGACGTGGCGGAATTTGTTGCCGACCCGAGACGTCTCGCTGGGCCGTGTAAGTTTGGAACTGCGTTGGAAGACATACTGTGCGATGTCTTTGTAATAGGCATAAACCACAAGGTGATCCTGCGGAAGCTGCTGGCTGCAGAAATGCTGGATCTGAGCAGGGCCATCATGATCGCCCAGGTTTGCCTGACCACGGTCGATTGTATAAAGCAGATGTCCTTGCAGAGTCAGAACTCCACGGCAAGTACTGTGCACCAGTCTATGTCGTCGGTTGGCAGAGCTGCGCCTGGCAGGGCCTACCCGACTATGTTTGCGAAACCTGTAGCTGCTCGATGTCCGCCACTGGGCACGAATCCGATTTCACCCTGTTGGTGTTGTGGGGGCAATCATCGGCCTCATCAGTGTGGTTTCAGGCAGTATATTTGTAGAGGCTGTGCGAAAATGGGGCACCTTCAGCTCAGATCCAGCGTTTCCGCAGCCAGCAGCTTCCGCAGGATCACCTTGTGGTTTATGCCTATTACAAAGACATCGCACAGTATGTCTTCCAACGCAGTTCCAAACTCATGCGGCCCAGCGAGACGTCTCGGGTCGGCAATAAATTCCGCCACGTCCTGGCCCTCAGAACAAACATGCTTGTAAAAGCGATATCTCGAGATAATGATGCCTTCTTTAGGTTTGAGATGTGTCCGCAGCTCAGCAAACGTGCTGCGACACACCACATGGATGATGATGACCGATCCGGAGCGGATCCGGCAATGCAGCCCGAGATTCCCAAGGAGGAAGTGTATAGTGTACATTCGTTCCTGACAAAGAGCCAACCGATAATGATTGAAGTAAAATTGAACGGCGTGCCGGTATCTATGGAATTAGACACGGGTGCGAGTCAGTCAATTATGAGCCAGCGGACTTTCGAAAAGCTGTGGGACGCCAAGGCCGTGAAACCCAAGCTGAGTCCAGTAAATGCAAAAGAGCTCATACCAGTGATTGGCAGTGCAGCAGTCAAGGTGTCGTACGATGGGGCGGTTCATGATCTATCGCTGTGGATCGTTCCAGGCAATGGTCCAACGCTATTCGGCAGCAGTTGGCTTTAAAAAATAATGTGGACCTGGAATTATATTAAAGCTTTGTCATCGGTGGATGACGCTTTGTGTGCTCAAGTGCTGAGCAAATTTTCCTCGTTGTTCGAACCAGGCATCGGTAACTTCACGGGAGCCAAGGTGCAGATCCACCTGGACTCGGATGCAAGACCCGTCCATCACAAAGCCCGGGCGGTCCCATACATGATGATGGAGAAGGTCGAAATGGAATTGGACAGACTCCATCGTGAAGGGGTCATTTCACCAGTTGAATTTACCGAATGGGCTAGTCCCATTGTTCCTGTGCTGAAGAGTGATGGCACTGTCAGGATTTGTGGAGACTACAAGGTTACAATCAACCGAGTTTTGAAACAGGATCGGTACCCATTACCAAAGGCTGATGACCTGTTTGCAACGCTAGCCGGGGGAAAGTCATTCACCAAATTGGATCTGACGTCGGCCTATGTGACACAGGAGCTTGTCGAATCGTCAAAGAAACTTACGTGCATCAATACGCATAAAGGGCTGTTCATTTGCAACAGGTGTCCTTTCGGAATTCGCTCGGCTGCAGCCATATTTCAGAGAAACATGGAGAGTGTACTGAAGTCCGTCCCTAGAATCATGGTGTTCCAAGACAACATTCTGGTCACAGGTCGTGACATTGCTGAACACCTGCACAACCTGGAAGAGGTTCTACGTCGTCGGGACAAAGTGGGGTTCAGGCTGAAACGTTCAAAGTGAGTCTTTATGGCACTTTATGGAAAGGAAGATTGTTGCAGATGGCATCAGGCCCACGGTCTCAAACAGAGGCCATCAAAAATGTACCCAGACCTCAGAATGTGATGGAGTTGCGTTCGTTCCTTGGTCTTCTCAACTACTTCGGTAATTTCTTACCTAAATTGAGCACATTATTAGAGCCATTGCACATGCTGCTCAGAAAAGGTGATAACTGGGTTTGGGGTGTATCTCAAGACAGGGCCTTCGAGAAGGCTAGAAATCTGCTTTGTTCCAAAAAATTGCTGGTACATTATGACCTGTGTAAGCGTTTAGTATTGACCTGTGATGCTTCATCACATGGGGTTGGTTGCGTGCTCCAACAATCCAATGAGTCGGGAAAACTACAACCCGTTGCGTACGCGTCGAGAAGCATGTCTAAAGTGGAAAGAGCCTACGGCATGGTAGAGAAAGAAGCTTTAGCCTGCGTATATGGGGTTAAAAAGATGCACCAGTATCTGTTTGGGCTTCGTTTCGAGCTGGAAACCGATTACAAGCCGCTCATATCTTTGTTTTCAGAGCATAGAGGCATCAATATCAACGCGTCGTCCCGCATCCAGAGGTGGGCGCTGACATTATCTGCCTATGGTTATGTCATTCGCCATAGACCGGGCACTGAGACTTGTGCCGATGCATTGAGTCGTTTACCGTTGCCCACGCCGGAGGTGGAAACGCCACAGCCCGCAGACCTACTGTTGGTCATGGAATCCTTTGAGAGTGAAGAGTCGCCTGTCACTGCTTAACAAGTTAGGACCTGGACCAGCCAGGATCCAATCTTATCAGTTGCAAAACGTTGTGTCCTAAGTGATGATTGGTCAGCCAATCCCAGGGAAGTGTGTGAAGAGACCAAACCTTACAACCATCGCAAAGATGAACTATCCATTCAATCTGATTGTTTGCTATGGGGTAATCGTGTTGTTATGCCCAAGAAAGACAGAGAGAGATTTGTACGGGATTTACACAGTACCCATCCCAGTATTGTGATGATGAAGGCCATTGCCAGGTCTCACGTTTGCTGGCCTGGCATTGACTCTGATTTGGAGTCATGTGTGCATCAGTGCAGCACTTGCATGCAGTTAAGCAATACTGCAGTGGAATCTCTGCTAAATCTGTCGTCATGGCCATCCAAACCATGGTTGAGGATCCACATCGACTATGCAGGTCCCTTCTTCACCCAGAGAGTGGTGAACCTGTGGAATTCTCTACCACAGAAAGTTGTTGAGGCCAGTTCACTAAATATATTCAAAAAGGAGTTAGATGTAGTCCTTACTACTAGGGGGATCAAGGGGTATGGCGAGAAAGCAGAAATGGGGTACTGAAGTTGCATGTTCAGCCATGAACTCATTGAATGGCGGTGAAGGCTCGAAGGGCTGAATGGCCTACTCCTGCACCTATTTTCTATGTTTCTATGTTTCTATGTTTTCCTGGCAAAATGTTTTTGGTGGTTGTGGATGCATATTCCAAATGGATAGAATGTGTAATCATGTCATCCAGCATATCCACAGCCACCATTGAGAGCCTTCGTGCCATGTTCTCTACTCATGGTCTGCCCGACATCGTTGTGAGTGACAACGGATCGTGCTTCACGAGTTTGGAGTTTCAAGAATTTATAAGACTCAATGGTATAAAGCATGTAAAGTCAACACCATTCAAACCCACGTCCAATGGTCAAGCAGAGCGGGCTGTCCAAACAATCAAGCAGAGCCTGAAACGTGTAACTCATGGTTCTTTGCAGACTCGCTTGTCACGCATACTGCTTAGTTACAGGATGAGATCCCGCACGCTTCCCGGGGTCCCCCCTGCTGAATTGTTTATGAAGAGAGGTCTCAAGACCAGGCTCTCGCTTGTCCATCCTGATCTTAATGATCACGTCGAAAACAGACGTCAACATCAGCAGTGGTATCATGATCGCACTGCCGTGTCACGCGGCATCTCTATTAATGATCCTGTGTATGTGCTGAATTATGGTCAAGGCCCCAAGTGGGTCACTGGCACTGTTACGGCCAAGGAGGGTAACAGGGTGCTTATTGTCAGGCTCATTAATGGGCAAACATGCAGGAGGCACATTGATCAAACAAAATTGTGGCACACAGACGAACCGGAACAGCTTGAAGAAGACACCATCAATGACCAACTGATTCATACTCAGCCATCAGAAGACCCTGCTGTTGGCAATGAATTTGGACCTTCAATCCCTGACATGGACACTGCCACTCCCATTAGATCGGCAACCAGCCTCAAGTCATGAATGACTCGGAGAGCTCACCCAGATCTGGAATTGAACTGAGACGATCAACTAGGGAAGGGAAGCCCCAGACTGTCTCAATTTGTAAATGGGACTAATACCAAAATCTTGGGGGGGAATGATGTAATGTATGTATGTCTGGGTTTACCTGCCACCAGGGGGAGCGACCGTTGGAGCTCATTGGGCCACAGACACACATGTGCAGCCCTTGTATATAAAGAACGTCTCCATGTTTAATCCTCACTTTGAGAGCTAATAAAGTAGAGTCAGGTCGCACCTGATTGAGTTCACGGTACTAAGCCTATTGAGTTATTGCATACGCAATACTTACCTCATTCTATTACACAAATGGCCCATAGGAAGTTTGGGCCTCATTAGTCATTTGTCTCATTTGCTGGTTTTGGGACCTTGCTGTGTGCAAATTGGTTGCTGTGTGTGCCTATATAACAACAGTGACTACACTTCAAAATTCAGTCATTGGCTCTAAAATGCTTTGGGATGTCCTAAGGATGTGAAATGCGCTATATAAATGCAAGTTTTTTTTTCTCACATCAGTGAATTTGTGAAATCTCCTGGGATGCCCAATTGGTTGAGACATATCACACAGAAGATCTAAGACCTGATCTAAATTATATCCTGACCACTAAATACACAATGACTTCAAATTCCATGCACCTAGAAAAATGCATGCACTTTTGCCCCATTGTGTGTTCAAACATATCTATTTACTTACAATTTTTGAAAGTTTTGTTAACAGTAAATTTCTTGAGGCAATTTCATTGGAGTAACCATGTTAAGGAAAAATCATTGTGCATTGTGTGCAAGCTGGCTTTGGGAGGGTGAATGCATTTAAGAGGCATAGGGCCCATGTTTTCCTCGGACTACCACCTCTCCTACATAGCATAAACAGAACAGTTTTCCAAATCAATAGACCATATATGTCAGAGTGGTACTCAAGTTCTGTTAAATCTTACATCTTATTTCAAATATTAAATTGGATCCGTACTGACGACATCTCTGGAAACAGTACAATACTCGTACCAATTGTACCTGGACATGGGTGCCTATCCAGCCTGTACCAGTCAGTTCTGAAATTTTAATTATAAAAAAAAAATTACTCCCAGCGTTAATACAAATTAATTGTTGTCTTATGTAACTGTTAAAGATAGATTTCTCTGTCCTATCATAGTTGGATATTTAAGAAGTTGTCTTCCTCACCATTTTTATTGTTCTGTCCATTTTCTTCATGACCATCTGAAGGGCTTGCTCGGCAGGTGTTCTGTTTACATAGATTTGGATTTGAAGTATTTAGTATGTAATGTCCTGCATATCAGGGTTACCCTCTGTTCCAGTTGAGCAACAATTGAAATCATTGTTGTGGAAAACTCTCATCCGAGAGACAAGCTGCAGCCTAGAGACATGTTTGGTGACCATTGAGTTTTATCTGCCTTTGCAAATTTTGCAAAATTATTAAAGAACAGCAAGCAGATTAAATATTAAAATGTTTGGCTGGTGCTTAATCAAATCTCTGCCATAGACAGCTGCACTATCGTTACATATGTAATCCTGTTAGAGGTAATGATAGTATCATTTAATTACCGATTACCAAGTGCCACCAGAGACCTAAGCATAAAATCTAGGTTGACACTCCAGTGCAGTACTGATGGAGTGCTTCACTGTCAGAGGTGCAGCAAAAATTCTGATGAAGCAATAAACCGAGATCCCGTTTGCCCTCTGAGCTGGACGTAAAAGATCCCATGACAGTATTTCGAAGAAGAGCAGGGGAGTTCTCCCTGGTGTCTTGGCCAATATTTATCCCTCAACCAACATCACTAAAACAGATTATCTGGTCATCATCACATTGCTGTTTGTGGGAGCTTGCTGCGCGCAAATTGGCTGCCACATTTCCTACATTATGACAGTGACTATACTTCAAAAATACTATATTGGCTGTAAAGTGCTTTGGGAATCCTGAGGTCATGAAAGGTGCTATATAAATGCAAGTCTTCCTTCTTGCCACCCTCCCTTCCTTTCTCTTTCTTTATCTTCCTTTCCTATCCTGCCTTCCTTTCTTCCCTTCCTTCCTTTCCTCTCTCCCTCCCTTACTGCAGTTGTTTCATTGGAACTACACTCTGTTAGTATGGAAACATCAACAAAAAGATACGTTTTCGCCAAGTGTCAGATATACAAATGAACATACTGATAGCAAGTACAATCAGATTTGGTTCTGTTAAAAATTATTTCCTCAAAGCTCTGAAGCACCAATGCCACATTCTCTGTGCTCTTTCGTTATGAGAATTGTTGACAGAGGAAAAACCTTTACATCAGATTTGCCCTTCTCCACAAGATCTGTTATGCAGTCTAAAATTGAAGACACATTTGTATCAATATTACTGATCTACTTTCAAAATTACTTTATATTTTCTCCTCATCACCCCCTGTCAGTTTCCTCCTGCCTTTTGCGTCACACCCTGCTCAAGAAGGCAGGCAGATGATCTGTTCATAGCCATCAGTACTGGCTAGTTGGTGCGATACGGTGGCAAGAGCTGACTCACCCCGCCGATAGAGAAGTACCCAGCTTTCTCTAATGGCATAACTCAGAAGGGGAAGCCACCATTTGGGAATGGACTACACGTGTATGGATCCTTGTCCTACCTCTGGGTAGAAGCTCCATTGTGCTGAGGTGTCCTTATTGTCAATCCATGACATCGTGACATCATAAAAGATTAAATGCAAATAAAAAAATTGATGAAATTCTCATTTTAAACTAAACCTTTCTTTGTTGTTCAGGGACTCTGGAAAGGATCGGAAATGAAGTCGGACCAGAGCTGCTCAAAACAATAAATTCAGATTAAGTTCTCCAATCCTGGTTTGGTGACTTGAACATGACTGAAATTTTTGAGGAGAATCCATACAATTGTACTTTTAATGAGGACTTTAAATATATTCTACTTCCAGTGTCTTATGCGATAGTGTTTGTGGTGGGACTTGTTCTCAATGCTCTTGCAATATGGGTCTTTGTGTTTCGAATGAGACCATGGAACATAACAACCACCTACATGTTCAACCTAGCTCTCTCAGACACCATGTATGTTATATCATTGCCTCTGCTAATCTATTACTACGCAAGACACAATGATTGGCCTTTTGGGGCAGCTTTGTGTAAAATTGTCCGATTCCTATTTTATACCAACCTGTACTGCAGTATCCTTTTTCTTACCTGTATGAGCATCTATAGATTCCTGGGCATCTGCTTTCCAATGCATTCACTGAGGTGGTTCAATTTGCGATATACCCGGATAGTGTGCATTGTTGTTTGGGGTGTTGTGATAGCCTTCCAGGCACCCATATTTGTATTTGTCAACATAGAGGATACTGGGAACACCACCCTTTGTTATGACACTGCAAACCAAATACATTTCAATAAGTTTGTGATTTACAGCGCTGTACAGTTGGTGTTGCTTTTTTGTGTTCCCTTCACAGTGGTCATGATCTGCTATGGAATTACGGCTAAGAAACTCCTTCGACCCAATGACATACGCCCCGAATATGCCAGATCCAGGAAAAAATCGATCAAGATGATTATTACTGTACTCACTGTTTTTGTCTTGTGTTTCTTACCTTTCCACATCACACGCTCCATTTACTATTCCGCAAGAAGTCTTCATGTGAGCTGTAGTACGCTAGATGCAGTCAACCTGGCCTACAAGCTGACCAGGCCCCTCGCAAGTGCAAATAGTTGTCTAGATCCAATTCTTTATGTTCTAACTGGGGAAACGTATCGAAGTAAGCTGGCACGGAAAGGTGTTGAAAAAAAGAACAATCTTCCATTAGCCAAAAAAACAACCAGTGGAACAGATATTTCGCATTCTGTTTATACCACTGAAATCAGGCTTGAGGAAATAAAGCAAGCTACTGCTGGAAGTAGTGATGAGATCTAAAATTATTTAATATTGCCCAGCTTGGACGTTAAAGCGCCGATTTTCAACTGCTGGCTGTGTATTTTTTGGCTAAGCAATGCCTTGATTTCACAATTCTCATCCTTATTTTCAAATCCCTCCATGGCCTCGCCCCTCCCTATCTCTGGAGTCTCCTCCAGCCCCACAACCCCCCGAGATGTTTGTGCTCCTCTAATTCTGCCCTCTTGAGCATCCCTGATTATAATCGCTCAACCATTGGTGGCCATGCCTTCTGTTGCCTAGCCCCCAAGCTCTGAAATTCCCTCCCTCAACCTCTCCGCCTCTCTACATCTCTTTTCTCCTTCAAGACGCTCCTTAAAACATACATCTTTGCCCAAGCTTTTGGTCTCCTGCGCTAATTTCTATTTATGTGGCTCAGTGTCAAAATTTGTCATCTCATAATACTCCTGTGAAGTGCCTTGGGACATTTCACGACGTTAAAGGTGCTGTATAAATGCAAGTTGTTGTTGTTGAAAAATAGGCAGCCAGCAATTGAAAATCGGGGAGGGGAGCCCTTAGTCGTCCCATTGATATCCAAGGCCTGACATGCAATTTTCAGGTGGGCCTGTGAATGGGCAAGCTGACTGCCCATCTGAAAAAAAAGCTGGAGGCTGCTTAAAAATGCAAATTGGTATCCTACAATGGTTGTAGGACCCCAATTGCAATTTTCAGGTACAAATGGGCAGTGTGTGCAATGCTCAGAATTCGACATGGGACACCTTAAATTTTTTTTGGTGGTGGGATCAGGAGGAGGAGCGGTGCTACTCCTGGGCCCCCAAAAAGTACTCTGGTCCACTGCTGGCCCGTTAAGGACCTTCCCCGGGATTGCCTCTCCCTCCTTCCAATCCTGGCCTTCTGGCCGGCTCAGCATGGGAGCCTGTTGATTACCTTCCTTTCCAGAACTGGCAAGCCGCAGCAAGACGACCACCCTTACTGGCAGTGTGTTAATGAGGCTGGGGCCTCAAAATGGCACCGACTTCGTGCACATTTTGGCGCAACTTGAAAATCACCCACCAAGTAGCATTAAAGTTTCAACAGAGTAGGTGGCCATTTGGTCCACCATGCCTGTGTCAGTGCTAGGTCCCTACCAGAGCTTGCTACGTCAATCTCATCTCCTTGCTCTTTCCTCTTACCCTTTAATCCTTTCCTTCAAGTGTTTATTCAACTGCCTCTTAAATGTAGTGCTTGACTTCGCTTGAAAGCTACTTATGGTAATGCAGAGTAACACCTGTGTCTGGCGAGGGTGATGCAACAAATAGCACATAAAGGTACTTCCGAGACTGATTACACCTTCAAGAAATCTAATTTAATTCAAATTTTGGTTGAAAAAACAAAAACAACTTCATATTGAACAGACTTTACTGCACTGTCCCTGGGTCTCACTTGTCTTTCTTGAATCAATCTGCACACAATTGATTGACGTACAGAATTTGTGAAATCATTTCATTCTGGTATTGAGATCAGAATTTGCATTATTTAGCATACTATTCCCATTTAGTGAGAGATATATTAAAGCATTCGTATGACACTTCTTTCTATTCTATTCAATTATATTTTAAATGGGTTAACACCTCTGTTACAATAGTTGAGGAGAGAATTTCATACAAGTATATTTGTATCTCATGGCATAATTTTAATCCGAGAGCTTTAAAAGCAGCTGGTAACTGGAGAATTCCTATCTCCTTGGAATGGCCATTTAAAAATAAAACCAGCTCAAACACTGTGATGCTGAACAGACACTAATATTACAGTAATATGTAATGTTATGAATAGCTTTGTTTCTGTAATATTAACTATGCTCCTATCAATTTTGCTTAAAAATAATTTTAAAATAATGTTATTTCTGCTGACCCTCTCGATACTTTTCCTCATTCTCTGATTTTCCTCATACATTCCTATGTTTTTAATTATCTAAGCTTAATTTTGACTTTAATTTAAGTATGTCCTTCTATTCCTTTCTCCCTCGTGTGCTTATCTAGCTTCCCCTTTCTAAACCAAAGACACATTGCAGTTTTTACACTAACTCCTTCTTGCACAGAACCTTAAAACTGGAGACAAAAGCAAAATACCGCAAATGCTGGAATCTGAAATAAAAACAGAAAATGCTGGAAATACTCAACAGGTCAGTCAGCATCTGTGGAGAGAGAAACAAAGTTAACATTTCAGGTCGATGACTGTTCGTCAGAACTCGCCTGAAACATTAATTCTGTTTCTCTCTCCACAGATGCTGCCTAACCTGCTGAGAATTTCCAGCATTTTCTGTTTTTGCTTAAAACTGAAGAGTTCGTTATCTCCTCTGTTCCTTCTACAATCGACAGGCCATTAAAACTCAACCTCATCACTACCTTTGAGTTACTTCAACTTCATTTCTCCTTCCAGCCTTTGTCCAACAATACAGGCTGTGGCTCGTTATCTATGTTTCTACATTATAAAATGAATAGATTCCACTGAAGGAGGGGACCTATGTTGTGACTACTTTCTCATCGGTCTAATAAATAGTCATACAGGCAATATTTGTGAATCATCACATATTGCAATGTTAAGTAGAAAATAGTGAACAGTAGGTCAAACATTTTTTTTTACAAATATACATTTTAACACAGAATTTACCAGTATATTGTATCAGGATGTCAAAATATTTAATATCTGGTTTTATGTCTGTCTTGAGGATTTCTGAGTGTTTCAAGACCAGAGATGTAAATTAATCCCAATTGTATTTAGTGTTGGTGCTTAAGTTCTTTATACACACTCCTTTTGCAGTGTTAGTCAGCTATGGAAAATTCAGCAGGATAGTCAGGCCTGTAGGGATATTCTTCGGTAATACAGTATCATGTGGCAGGGATCAGCCAATCAGTGAGTCAGCAGCAGTGGCTAGTGTATTTGACCCCAGGCAGTGATTTTAAAAAACTGAAAAGAACAAGAAAATCAAGGCAATGCTTCAATCTGGGCTTGAATAGTAATAATGGATTTTGTCCTGAAATGGGAATGGAGGACATTAGGTCATTTGAAGCTTCACCCTTCAGATTGACCTGCCTAACCTTCAATCCCCAGTGTAGCGGAGACCATTGACCTCCATTACTTAAACATCATCATCATAGGCAGTCCCTCAAAATCGAGGAAGACTTGCTTACACTCTAAAAGTGAGTTCTTCGGTGACTGAACAGTCCAATACGGGAATTACAGTCCCTGTCACAGGTGGGACAGACAGTCATTGAAGGAACGGGTGGGTGGGACTGGTTTGCCGCACGCTCCTTCCGCTGTCTGCGCTTGTTTTCTGCATGCTCTTGGCGACAAGACTCGAGGTGCTCAGCACCTTCCCGGATGCTCTTCCTCCACTTAGGGCACTCTTTGGCCAGGGACTCCCAGGTGTCAGTGGGGATGTTGCATTTTATCAAGGAGACTTTGAGGGTGTCCTTGAAACGTGTGTTAGCCAGTGTGCAATGGCCACCCCACGTTAAAAGAACTCATGCACAAGCATCTTCCACCCTTCAATTACTTAAACATAGGATTGGCGTTTCATATGTGAAAATGGTGGCAAGTGATTACTGAAAGATTTTAAGTGAAAATGTGATTTCTCTGTATTTCAGTAACATTGCTGTAATTTGATGTGGAACTAACACTGGAATAATAAAGAGGCATGTTTTCATAAATGATGTGATGTTAGTACCAATGTTAAATACCATCTTAAAATGATACCATTGTGCGCTGATACCAGAATTCTGACCAGTAGCACTGTAAAGGACCGGCCGCCACAATCAGAGTAACTCCATGCTCATTCTCCAGGTATCATCTACGAAACAGAAAAGATTGTTCAATGTCCAGTACTCTTGTCCTATTGGAACAAGTATCCATTGATGGTCATTTTTTTTTCAAGCAAAAATCAATTATTTGTTTGCCTATTGTACCACCCAGCAAATTATTGGTGCTATTATTGATCTAAAGACAGATAACTTAGAAGATGTGGTCTAAGTCACATGACATAGAGCTGTGCCCTGAATGATAGGATGTGGATTTGTAACTCAATGTCCCACGTAGTGAGGTTTCAGTCTTGGCCATTTCATCAGATGGAGGCACTTCTCGGAGAGGAGGTAGTAAAACAGTCTGCAGTCTTCACCCAACAAATGGTGACCAAGTGCTATTGGAAGCGAGCCAAAACCAGGGGGTAATTTTCAATCTTACTGCCTGGGCCGTAATGTGATGGAGTGCTTCACCTGCCCATTATAGAACTTGTCCACTTTTCATCCCATCGAAATCGGACAAAAAAGGGTCATGTTTTCATAAATGACAAGTGTTATTAGTACAATACTAAATACCATCTTAAAATGATACCATTGTGCACTGATACCAGAATTCTGTCCAGTAGCATTGTAAACAATCGGCCACCACAATTGGAGTAACTCCATGATCCACATCCTATCATTCAGGGGCACAGCTCTATGTCATGTGACATGGTCCTTCTCCAGGTATCATCGGCTCAAAAAAGGGCAGGATTGGGTACTAAATATGCCTGGATAGGTGTTCAGGAAAGATAGGGAAGGAAAGAAAGGAGGTGGGTGGCAATATCGATTAAGGAGAAAATTACAGTGCTGGAGAGAGAGGATGTCCTGGAGGGGTCAAGGACAGAATCTATTTGGTTAGAGTTGAGAAGATAGAGATGCCATTACACTACTAGGTGTATTCTATAGGCCACCAACTAGTAGGAAAGATATAGAGGAGCAAATTTGCTGGGAAATTACAGAAAGGTGCAGGAACTATAGAGTAATGCTCATGGGGGACTTCAACTATCCTAATATAGACTGGGGTAGTAATAGTGTAAAGAGCAGAGAGGGAGAAGAATTTCTGAAGCATGTTCAGGAGAACCTTCTTGCTCAGCATGTTTCTGGCCCAATGAGGAAGGAGGCATTGCAGGATCTGGTTCTGGGGAATGAGGTGGGTCAAGTAGAGCAAGTGTCAGTAAGGGAACATTTCGGGAACAGCGCTCACAGTATCATAAGGTTTAGACGAGCTATGGAAAAAGATAGGGAGCAATCTAGAGTAAAAATACTTAATTGGAGGAAGGCCATTTTCAGTGGGTTGATAATGGATCTGGCTCGGGGAAATTGGAATCAAAGATTTGCAGACAAAGCTGTAGTGGAACAATGGGCTGCCTTTAAAGAGGAGATGGTTTAGGTACAGTTGAGGTACATTCCCACGAGGGGGAAAAGTAGGGCAACCAAAACCAGAGATCCTTGGATGACGAAAGAGAGTAAGATGAAGCAGGAAAAGGGGCCGTATGACAGATGTCAGGTTGAAAATACGAGTGAGAACCAGGCTGAATATAGAAAGTTCAAAGAGAAAGTGAAAAATGAAATAAGGGGAGCAAAGAGAGAGAATGAGAATAGATTGGCAGCTAACATAAAAGAGAATCCAAAAGTCTTCTATAGGCATATAAATAGTAAATGAGGGGTGGGGCCAATTAGGGACCTAAATGGAGACAGACACATGGAAGCAGATGGCATGGCTGAGGTATTAAATGAGTACTTTGCATCTCTCTTTACCAAGGAAGAAGATGCTGCCAAAGTCAAAGTGAAAGAGGAGGTAATTGAGATACTGGATGGGATAAAAATTGATAAGTAGAAGGTACTAGAAAGGCTGGTTGTACATAAAGTAGATAAGTCACCAGGAACGGATGGGATGCACCCTAGGATGCTGAGGGAAGAATAGGTGGAAATTGCGGAGGTACTGGCCATATTTTTCCAATGCTCCTTGGATATGGGACTGGTGCCGGAGAACTGGAGAATTGCAAATGTTACACCTTTGTTCAAAAAAGTGTGTAAGGCGAAACTCAGCTACTACAAGCCAGTCAGGTTAGCATCGGTTGTGGGGAAGCTTTTAGAAAAGATACTTCTGGATAAAATTAACAGTCACTTAGACGTATGGATTCATTAAGGAAAGCCAACATTGATTTGTTAAAGGCAAATCGTGTTTAACTAACTTGATTGAGTTTTTTGATGATGTAACAGGGAGGGTTGATGAAGGCAATGTGGTTGATGTGGTGTACATGGACTTCCAAAAGACATTTGATAAAGTGCCACATAATAGGCTTGCCAGCAAAGTTGAACCCCATGGAATAAAAAGGACTGTGGCAGCATGGATGCGAAATTGGCTTAGCGACAGGAAACAGAGAGTAGTGGTGAATGGTTGTTTTTCGGACTGGAGGAAGATATACAGTGGTTTTTCCCAGGGGTCACTGCTTTTCTTGAAATATATTAATGACTTAGACTTGGGAGTGCAGAGCATAGTTTCAAAATTTGCAGATGACACAAAACTTGGAAGTATAGTGAACAGTGAGGAGGATCGTGATTGACTTCAAGAAGACATAGACAGGCTGGTGGAATGGGCGGACACGTGGCAAATGAAATTTAATGCAGAAAATGTGGTGGGAAGAATGAGGCAATATAAACTAAAGGATACAATTCTAAAGGGGGTGCAGGAACAGAGAGAACTGGGGGCATATGTACACAAATCGTTGATGGTGGCAACGCAGGTTGAGAAAGTGGTTAAAAAGGCCTACGGGATCCTGGGCTTCATTAATAGAGGCATAGAATACAAAAGCAAGGAGGTTATGATGAACCTTTATAAAACACTGGTTCGGCCTCATCTGGAATATTGTGTCCAATTCTGGGCACCACAATTTGAAGGCCTTAGAGATGGCGCAGAAAACATTTACAAGAATGGTTCCAGGAATGAGGGACTTCAGTTACATGGATAGACTGGAGAAGCTTGGGTTGTTCTCCTTGGAGCAGAGAAGGTTGAGAGGAGATTTGATGGAGGTGTTCAAAATCATGAGTGGTCTAGACAGAGTAGATAGAGAGAAACTGTTCCCATTGGCAGAAGGGATGAGAACCAGAGGACACAGATTTAAGGTGATTGGCAGAAGAACCAAAGGCGACGTGAGGAAATACATTTTTACACAGCGAGTGGTTAGGATTTGGAATTCACTGCCTGAAAGGGTGGTGGAGGCAGATTCAATTGTGCTTTTCAAAAGGGAGTTGGATAAGTACCTGAAGGAAACAAATTGCAGTGCTATGGGGAAAGGGTGGGGAGTGGGACGAGCTGAAGTGCTCTTGCAGAGCACCGGCACGGGCTCAATGGGCCGAATGGTCTCCTGTGTTGTAACCATTCTATGATTCTAAGTTCTGTAACAGACGGGTGATGTGCTCTGCCACATTACTGCCCAGATGGTGAAGTCGAGAATTACCCCCCAAAAGCCTCCCTGCCTTATTGTTTAAAAATGAAGGACGGAAATTAATTTAAAACACTTGAGAATTAAAAAAAAAATTGTAGAAAATTTAAAAAAATTGTAGTATGTTGCAGGCATTATCCACATTGAAACTAATGGCGATTGTGTTAATACTGGAGGCAACAAACTGTATCAGCCCTTCTCCAGTATGAGTCAACATACTTAATGTATCCAAATGTAATAGCATTGCAGCAGTAGAGCTTTTATACAGCTATTTGGAGGTGGGCCCCTCTGGAAAATTTGGTTTTGGGTGCACAGCAAAAGATAAGAACCCAAATATTCACGTTTTCTTTCCCTTTTCCCAAGTTTATTACAATTCTGTTCTTGATGTGATTGCTGGAGTGAGCATGAAAATGCCTTGAGGAGTCTTTGTGCGGAGACACTTGCTCTTTGGTGCTTGTTTCAGACTGGGAATCACTGAATGAGAAATTGGTCATTTAGAACCCTTCCTACCATTCTGAGATAAAACATGTTGGAGAACTGTGCATTTTAGCTTGCCCTGAGGCAGTGCATTGCAGTAATATTAGCTTTGATCCTTAACTGTTATTAATGTAACCCATCTTGTGATCCTGTGCAGGGGACACCAAGCATCCCAGTACAAAATATCAGGGCAGTTTAGCCACTAATATTATTTTTCCGTTCCAATGTTAAAATGACTGTAAAATATTTTATAAAGACGTGTTGAATAAAACATTTTGTAATCATTTCGGATTCAACTCTCTTTTTCATTAATGGCAGCCAGTTATTGTTCCATCATTTGAAGGAAAAACATGCAGGGTTACCTAGTATCCAGCATATGGAGTTAATGGAGTGCTCTTTTATCCTCTGGCTCATGAATTACTGAATGCATGCATATAGAAAGTGGCCTTTATAGAAACAGAAATTTACGACACAGAAGAAGGCCATTTCCTGTGCCTTCCCTGTGTCAAGTTATTGGTCTTGAAATGTTGAATAATATTCTTAAAACTTTGCTAAATTTTGGATGTCACTTCAAATCAGTTGTAATTATAGTTTGTATTTTTACACGACATCTACCCTCACAATCCTAACATTGACAAATGAGGAGGAGCTGCTGCCTCCAGAAGCATGAAAAACTACTCGAAGAAATGATTTGCTAGGAAGCAGCAATGTCAGAACAAGCATGTTAATGGGTGCTGCTTTTGACAGTGGCCGCCATTCATCCCGACCACAGATGGCCTGAGTACTCATCCCACCAATGTAGGCCAGTGATGTGGTCTTCTAACTGGTGGCTGTATGGACCTTGTGGACCACAATTAACACAGCTATTGATGAAGGTCCAACTGGCATAAATAGAACATGGTGACTATATCAAACAACTTGCGCATGTGCCAGCCTCCACATTGTGTGCCTGTTGACATTCCTGTTGTGAAATCCACTCCACGGCATAAATGGGGCCGGTTTCACCGCACTGTGAGCCCTGGCATATTACAGAATCACTCCTACGTACAACAGTTCTGCAACGTAAACACAGCTATCTTAACTGCATCACATATCGGATTGTCAGTAACCTTTATAGTTTCCACGAGGTTCAAATTTAGAGTAAGAATTGTGGAATGTTTGCCACAAAACATATTTACAGAGTAGGAGGTAATAAATCCTATGCAAATTTGACTTACGTGTAACATGAAATAGACAAACTACAAGGCTGACTTATTCTAGTAGCATCCCCTTTCAATAAATGCCTTAATTGGAGTTTGGTCAATATGTCATATTCCATTTGAGCTTGGTTTACTCTTGCAGACGCTACCCATATAGTGGTAATCAGCAGAAGATCATGTCCGTTGCACCTCGAAGTGGACAGAATTCGCACTGTGACTCCAGGAGGAGCTCCTCAGCCACAGGGAGAAGACGGTTGAGGAGGATTTTAGCGATGACCTTCCCAGTGGAGTGTCCTCAATCAGGCCAACATCCCCAGCATCGAAGCACTGACCACAGTCGACCAGCTCGTTGGGCGGGCCACATTGTTCGTATGCCTGACACAAGACGCCCAAAGCACAAGACTCCCAACTCGGAACTCCTACACGGCAAGCGAGACCCAGATGGGCAGAGGAAATGTTTCAAGGACACTCTCAAAGACTCCTTGATAAAATGCAACATCCCCACTGACATCTGGGAGTCCCTGGCCAAAGACCGCCCTAAGTGGAGGAAGAGCATCCGGGAGGGCGCTGAGCACCTCGAATCTCGTCGCCGATTGCAGAAAGCAAGCACAGGCAGTGGAAGGAGTGAGCGGCAAACCAGACTCCCCACCCACTCTTTCCTTCAACGACTGTTTGTCCCACTTGTGACAAAGACTGTAATTCCTGTATTGGTCTGTTCAGAGAACACACTTTTAGAGTGGAAGCAAGTCTTCCTCGATTTCAAGGGGCTGCCTATGATGAATCAGCAGAAGTGTTATTTACTCGAGCACAGTGAATCTGCAGTAACATTATTGTATACAGGACGATCAGGCTAATTGGATATTGTTTACATATAATCAGGCACCATAGAACATAAAGAAAGGCAGGTTATTTTGCTGTGAGTTATATCACCTTCAATTGCTCCAAATGGTGAAAATATTGCTTATTGTTTAACATATTGATATTGTTTTGCATGTGTAGTAATTTTATTTAAACCAAAACATTGTTATTTTAGTGCTTTTTGAATAGAAATCAGACAAATAAAAAATTTATAAGGCCTAGAAATTCCCTGCTTAACACCACCTGTTAGCGCAGGACTCCGGCGAAAAATGGCGGCCGCCATCTAGCGCTCTTCTCTGGCATGGGACTCAATAGCCTCCATTTTAGTGAACGGCTTAGCGCTGCCGATAGCAGCACCGAACCTGGAGATGCAAATAGGGAGAGCGTGACATCAGTCAGTGTGCAACGGCGATTTAATGTTCTGCGAACTTCGACCTTAGCACTCTGAAAAGCGAACGTGCAGCAGACTGACAGAGTTCTTAAAGGTACACACATCTCTCAGCTAACTTTGCATTTAAGCTTTTGGACTGGATTTTATTTTATTTTATTGTATTGAAGTAGTGGCTTGGTTCAATACATGTTAAAAGTTTTTTTAATTGTGCAGGGAGTGCTGCTGCACACTTGCAAGGCCTCGGATGGTAAAAAAAAGGCCTCTGAGAAGACAGAAATTGCTGTAAATACTCAGCAGGCCAGGCAGCATTCGCGGAGAGAGATGCTGCCTAACCTGCTGAGTATTTCTAGCATTTTCTGCTTTTATTTAAGATTTCCAGCATCCGCTCGCAGAGGGAAGAGAAAGACGCAGTAGAGGAAGACGCAGCAGAGGAAGATGCAGAAGGAAGGATGCAACCCAGACAGCCCCTTTCTGGCCGGGAATTCTGGGATGGAATCATCCGTCTGCGGTATCAGTGACCACAACCCCAATTCCCTTTTCAACATTAGTCCCACACCTTCCCTTCCCTCTAGTACTGATTCCCGGGATGGCGGGACTGACATATCAAGAAAGACTGGATCAACTGGGCTTGTATTCACTGGAGTTCAGAAGAATGAGAGGGGATCTCATAGAAACGTTTAAAATTCTGATGGGTTTAGACAGGTTAGATGCAGGAAGAATGTTCCCAATGTTGGGCAAGTCCAGAATCAGAGGTCACAGTCTAAGGATAAGGGGTAAGCCATTTAGGACCGAGATGAGGAGAAACTTCTTCACTCAGAGAGTGGTGAACCTGTGGAATTCTCTACCACAGAAAGTTGTTGAGGCCAATTCACTAAATATATTCAAAAAGAAGTTAGATATAGTCCTTACTACTAGGGGGATCAAGGGGTATGGCGAGAAAGCAGGAATGGGGTACTGAAGTTGCATGTTCAGCCATGAACTTATTGAATGGCGGTGCAGGCTCGAAGGGCCGAATGGCCTACTCCTGCACCTATTTTCTATGTTTCTATGTACTGACCATCACAGCGTCCTCTTGGCCACAATGCTAAAAGCCACCACAAAGCAAACTTTCCAATCCAACTTTATACATCTATCCATCCAGTATGACATCAATAAAGCAACTCATCTCCATTATGCATTCCTTTAGTGACTGTCTATCCTACTGATGTCATGCAATACTATCCCAATGGTTGCAGCATGACTGGTGGAAGGCTGCTGACTTTCAATGGGGGACACTGCAAATGACCTTGAGGAGCTGGTGGCTGGGAGTGTGAAATCGAGTGATGGTGTTTCTTTTTCTTCTTCTTCACTCTCCTCTCCCTCTTCTTGGTCAACCACTGGCTGGGTAGGCTGCATTTCTTGGGTATGTGAAATGAGGAAGGCACAAGGGTGGAGTTGTAAGGGGAGGAAAGCAAGAGAGGCATGAGAGAAGGAGTAAAAGGTATGAAGATACCAGTATCTTGTATCCTTTCAGCCCTGCCACTGGCCAAGGGTTCAGCCATGCTCCTGCCAAGAATGGCCAGTATAGTCTCCTCCAAGGGGGAGAGATGAAGCTGGGAATGGGAGATGTGCCTCATATTGGTACATATTGTTGATAGGTGAGTGATTACAGGGAGGGATTGAGAAGTGTGTGAGGATTGTGATGCAGTTGGTAGGAGACAGCTTTTAAAGATCCATTCACTAGCCTTGACCATTGGTCTGAGGTGGTGAAGTTTCTTTGGGCACTGGAGCCAGGTGGCGAGGGTGGCACTGCTGGCAGTGATGGCCTCAGTGATGTGGTCCCACATTGTCCTTTCTGGAGGCCCACCTGGCCCCTGTGGGTGGAGGACCTCTCTTGCAGTGTGCTGCAGCACATTTCCCATTTTTTTTAGGCGAGGAAGGCAATGCAGCTTTGAGCTGAAGACTCCCACTTGGGAATTCTTTTTAAGCCAAGGCATAGAATGTAAGAGCAGGGGTTATGCTTGAACTGTATAAAACACTGGCTAGGCTACAGCTGGAATACTGGGTGCAGTTCTGGTCACCACATTACAGGAAGGACGCGAGCCCCAGGTGGACAGAGGAAACATTTCAAAGACACCCTTTAAACCTCCTTGATAAAGTGCAACATCCCTGGCCAAAGACCACCCTAAGTGGAGGAAGAGCATCCGGGAGGGCGCTGAGCACCTCGTGTCTCATCGCCGAGAGCATGCAAAAAACAAGCGCAGGCAGCGGAAGGAGCGGGCGGCAAATCAGACTCCCCACCCACCCCTTCCTCCAACGATTGTCTGTCCCACCGGCGACAGAGACTGTAATTCCCGATTTGGACTGTTCAATCACCTGAGAACTCACTTTTGGAGCGGAAGCAAGTCTTCCTGGCAACATCCTCGTAAATCTCCTCTGTACCCTCTCCAGTGCCATCGCGTCCTTCCTGTAATGTGGTGACCAGAACTGCACCCAGTATTCCAGTTGTAGCCTAACTAGTGTTTTATACAGTTCAAGCATAACCCCTGCTCTTACATTCTATGCCTCGGCTAATAAAGGCAAGCATTCCGTATGCCTTCTTAACTACCTTATCTACCTGGCCTGCTACCTTCAGGGATCTGTGAACATGCACTCCCAGGTCGCCTTGTTCCTCTACAATTCTCAGTGTCCTACCATTTAATGTGCATTCCCTTTCCTTGTTAGCCCTCCCGAAATGCATTACCTCACACTTATCTGGATTGAATTCCATTTGCCATTTTTCTACCCACCTGACCAATTGATTGATATCTTCCTGCAGTCCGCAGCTTTCTTCTTCATTATCAACCACGCAGCCTATTTTAGTGTCATCTGCAAACTTCTTAATCATACCCCCAATATTCAAGTCGAGATCATTGATGTATACCACAAAAAGCAAGGGACCTAGGAGTAAGCCCTGCGAAACTCCACTGGAAACATCCTTCCAGTCACAAAAACATCATCAACCATTACCCTTTGCTTCCTGCCTCTGAGCCAATTTTGGATCCAACTTGCCACTTTGCCCTGGATCCCATGGTCTTTTACTTTCATGACCAGTTTGTTTTTGCTAAAATCCATATACACTACATCATACGCACTACCGTCATCAACCCTCCTGGTTACCTCCTTGAAAAATTCAATCAAGTTAGTCAGACACAACTTTCCCTTAACAAATCCATGTTGACTGTCCCTCATTAATCCAATGGATTTTTTCCAATAATTTTCCCACTACTGAGGTTAGGCGGACTGGCCTATAATTACTTGGTCTATCCCTTTCTCCCTTCTTAAACAAAGGTACCACAGCAGTCCTCCAGTCCTCTGACCACACCTGAAGCCAGAGAGGATTGGAAAATGATCTGAAATGACAGTTTTGCTTTCAGAGTAGGCTGTTCTTGCTGTAATGATGCTACATTCACACTACATTGGGCTTCCTGCCGGGTCTAACGCCACCAGAATTGCATTGCACAGTAAGTTTAGTGCTGGGCTGTTGGTGATTAGCCACTCGCGCAAATTTACTGATCATGCAAGCGCCACAATTTTCGGCGGTCATCAACACCAGTTATCGGTTTATACCGATATCAAATTTCTAGGCCATAGATAGCTGTACCCAAAACTCAGGAGAAATTCGTCACGGGCACTGGCGTAAAGTGGGCATTATCAGATGGACCTCCTGATATTGAGTTCCATTGACTGCAATGGTGGTCATCCTGCCCTACTGCTACTCCACCCTGTAAAAGGAAAATCCAGACCTTCATATCCACCGCATTTGTCCATTGCATACAAAAGTATCTCACTATTTTGATTTTCTCCTTTCCAAACCTGTAGGTATTTAAGTTAGTAATACAGATATCCTTCTGCCCTGTAGCATGGCAATTTCCTTCAAAACTCTGACTGCTATTTTGCACACACAATAATGCGTGTGTGATGGGCCAATAATGGCTGCACATTTTCAATGACTGTGAGGAAACCAGTGCAGCCAGCATGTGGGGGGCCACTTCATCCGGCCACATATGCTTCAATCATGTTTCTGACACAAGTTTATTGACTCAGTGAGGTCGTACAGAAGGCAGTTTCACAATATCCTATCAAAACATTGTGGTGTCATGACACACATTGATTTCTGGAATTTCAGATGTATATCAGAGCTAACACAGAATTGCTCCAGTTTCAGATCGCCTACTTTGTTGAACGGCATCCTTCATTTTAAGCAACCCATTATTTGAACCAGAAGGAAAAAGTACATGCTTGGCTCCTCCGAGATCAAAGCTACTCCTTGCAGGTGTGGCTCATGATACCTCTACAATAGCCATGCACACCTGCCAATGAGATCCATTCATTTACCAGAGTCATCATCAAGCACACCTTTGGCATACTGAGATTCAGATGGCTAGACTAATCAGTACAATACAGTGTAGACAATGTCTCCTATGCAATCGTTGTCTGCCACATACTGCATAATTCTTCAGTGCAGTAAAGCATCTGAAGGAGAAAAACAATGAACAGCATTGAGGAGACAAAGCTGACGAGACTGAAGTTGCAGCTACAGAATCACCTTTCCCAGCCACTCAAGTGGTTCATTGATGATACCTTCTTCTAATTACTCCTCCGCTCAGTGCATTAACAGTCCTGCCTTCATCATCAAAATGCCTCCAAGGTGCAGAGAAGATTTACACGGATAATACTAGAAATGTGAGGGTATACATATCAGGAAAGGATGAACAGGCTGGGTCTCTATTCTCTTGAAAATAGAAGGCTGAGGGGGTGACCTAATAGCTGTCTTTAAAAGTATGAAAGGTTTTGATAGAGTAGATACAGAGAAAGAGTGTCTCCCTTTGTGGGGAAGAGCATAACTAGAGGCCCATCAATATAAGATAGTCACCAAGAAATCCAACAGGGAATTCAGAAGAAATGTATTTACCCAAAGAGTGGTGAGAATGTGGAACTTGCTACCACAGGGAATGGTTGAAATGAATAGTATAGATGCATTTTAAAGGAGGTTAGACAAGCATATGAGGGAGAAGGGAATAGAGGGTTATGCTGATAGATGTAGATGAGGAAAGACGGGAGTAGGCTCAAGTTGAGCATAAATGCCGGCATGGACTGGTTGGGCCAAATGGCCTGTTTCTGTGCCACATATCCTAAGTAATCCTATGTAATATAGCTTTGCCTACATTGCTGTTACCGTATGAACAGTTGGCCAGGGAGGTCTTTTCTGCATATGTGCATGGAGTTGCCACTTGCACTATAATGGATTATAGTTTTTTGATGCCATGCATTATCACAATATAGTGGTGAGTAATGGACTCTTCCACATTAACCATTATCTGCTGAAGGATGCCTGACAAAGTCTCCAATGGCTACAGTTATTCTTCATATTTAGAAGGCACCCTTCTTTTAAAAGCAGGTCTCCCGAGATCCAGATATCTGTTCTCATCGGCTAAGGAAGGGACACAGGATCCTGTCCCTCCTGTCACCACTACCTGCTTCTGCTTATTTGTGCTCTGCGCATCACCTAGTACCCTCTCTCGAACCTCACTCTCCAAATCCCCTAGGGTGGATATGCCAGGAGTATTGATTTGCAGGGCAAGAGTGAGGAACAGTGTACGTGCTGTGAGGTACTGTACAAGGTTTCTTTGGGTCGCTGCCCCCTAATGGCCTTTTTTGTGGATCATCAAGAGAAAGGGAAAAGGAACATATGACCCAGTTTCTTATTGACAAGACTTTCATTGTGCAAGGAATGAGAAAGGCACAAGAGTGGAGTTGTGAGGGAATTGCTCTTTAACACATGTTCTGGTGCCACTGAGCGAATGTCCGAATATGATGAGAAAAGCTGCTGAAGGTGTGTACAGGTTGAACCTCCCTTATCCGGGACTCCCTTATCTGGCACCACGCCTCATCCGGGACCATTCCCGGCCACTCCGACATGAACAAATTGAACAAATTGAAGTCCTTCCTCGCTGCTGACTCCCGCAATCGCTGGCCTGACCCCGCGATCTATCGCCACCCCCCCCCCACCCCCGCCTCCGTTACGATCTATCTGCTGCACTCCCAGTCCCAAGCCAGCCAGCCCCGATAACCCCTTGTTCATTACCTGTACCATCCAATTTAACGTGACCTCTCCTCATCTGTCAAAATCCCTTATCGGGCACAGGCCAGGTCCCGAGGGTGCCGGATAAGAGGTTCAACCTGCACAAATCCTAAGCTGAGGCCAAGCTTCTAACTTTCCCAAATCCTGCTTCCTCTTTAGCCTCTCTGCCTTTGATCTCTGCAACAACTTCCTCTATGGGATGGGCAGGGGGGCAGTATTCAGATGCTGGAGAGTGGAGGTCCTTGCCTTTACTTACAAATTAGAACAGGTGAGACTTTGACATTGTCAGGAACACAAGCAGGTGATATTTATGTGGCAGAATGCAGCCCACAGTGGGTGTGAGAATGTGAACATGAAAAGTGCCGGGGTAGTCAGTTGAAGGGTTCGCCACAAGAAATAGCACACAAGGATGCAAAAGAACCATAGAATGGTTACAGCACAAAAGGAGGCCATTCAGCCCATCGAGCCTGTGTCGGCTCTCTTCAGGAGCCGTTCTGACATGGTTAATTCCATTGCCTGCCATGAAGTCCTGGAATTCAGTGCTTGTGAAGCATGGGCCATTGTCGCTGACCAAGACGTCCGGTAGACCGTGGGCGGCGAACATTGCCCGTAGACTTTCTACCGTGGCAGAGGATGTGCTTGAATTTAAAATGTCACACTCGATCCATTTGGAGTAAGCGTCTAATACAACCAAAAACATTTTTCCCATGAAAGGACCTGCGTAGTCCACATGGATGCATGCCCAAGGCTTGGCGGGTCATGGCCAGGGGCTAAGGGGGGCTTCCCTGGGCGCATTGCCCAGCTGGGCACACGTGTTGCACCTGCGAACACAAAGTTCCAGATCTGCGTCTATCCCTGACCACCAAACGTGTGACCTGGCAATTGCCTTCATCATGACAATGCCCGGGTGCTCATTGTGGAGTTCTCTGATGAACACCTCTCTGCCCATCTGGGGCATGACTACGCGGTTTCCCCACAGTAGGCAATCGGCCTGAATCGAGAGTTCATCTCTGCGCCTGTGAAATGTTTTAAATTCCTCAGTGCATGCCCTGTACGTGGCTGCCCAGTCCCCATTCAGGACACATTTCTTGACTAGAGACAATAGCGGGTCTCTATTTGTCCAGACTTTAATCTGACGGGCTGTCACGGGTGAGCCCTCACTTCTGAAAGCTTCAACAGCCATGACCATCTCAGCAGCATGCTCAGTAGCCCCCTCAGTGGTGGCTAGTGGGAGAATCGGCGCAGTTTTCAGTGCCCAGTCTGTGCCGAATTGTATAGTCATAGGCGGTTAACGTGAGTGCCCACCTTTGTATGCGGGCCGATGCGTTTGCATTTATGGCCTTGTTGTCGGCCAAAAGGGACGTTAGGGGTTTGTGATCTGTCTCCAGCTCAAATTTCCTGCCAAACAGGTACTGGTGCATTTTCTTTACTGCATATACACATGCGTGCACCTCCTTTTCTACCATCCCGTAACCCCTTTCTGCCTGGGACAGACTCCTGGAGGCATAAGCTACCGGCTGTAACTGACCCTTGACATTGACATGCTGCAACACACACCCGACACCATAGGACGACGCATCGCACGTTAACACAAGTTTCTTACATGGGTCGTATAGTGTTAACAAAGTATTGGAACATAACAAATTGCATGCTCTATTAAAAGCCCTTTCCTGGCTGTCCCCCCAGACCCATTCACGACCTTTGCATAGGAGCACATGTAGCGGCTCTAGCAGCATGCTCAATTTGGGAAGAAAGTTACCAAAATAATTCAGGAGCCCCAGGAATGAACGCAGCTCCGTCATGTTACAGGGCCTGGGTGGTCTCTGGATCGCTTCCGTCTTGGATGCAGTAGGGCTGATCCCGTCTGCTGCTACCCTCATCCCCAGGAATTCTACCTCTGGAGCTAGGAAGATGCACTTCGCCTTTTTCAGTCGCAGCCCTACCCAGTCCAGTCTGCGTAGCACCTCCTCCAGGTTGTGGAGGTGTTCTTCAGTATCATAACCCGTGATGAGGACGTCGTCCTGAAAAGCCACCATCCCTGGAATCGACTTGAGGAGGCTTTCCATATTTCGTTGGAAGATCGCGGCGGCCGAGCGAATCCCGAACAGACATCTGTTGTACTCAAACAACCCCTTGTGTGTCGTGATGGTGGTCAGCTTCTTCGACTCACTCGCCAGCTCCTGGGTCATGTAAGCTGAGGTCAGGTCCAATTGTGAAAAAAGTTTGCCACCGGATAGCGTTGCAAAGAGGTCCTCCGCTCTCGGTAGCGGGTACTGGTCTTGGAGTGACACCCGATTGATGGTGGCCTTGTCATCACCACATATCCTGACCATCCGTCTTGAGCACCGGCACGATTGGGCTCGCCCAGTCACTGAATTCGACTGGCGAGATGATGCCTTCCCTCAGCAGGCGGTCCAATTTGCATTCTATCTTTTCCCGCATCATGTACGGCACCGCTCTGGCCTTGTGGTGTACTGGCTTGGCGTCCGGGTTTATGTGAATCACTACCTTGGTCCCCATGAAAGTGTCGATTGAATTTATACATGGGTTACAACGCTGGTCGTATACATGACAGGTGGGAGGAGTTTTTTCGGCATTGCACACCAGAGGTCCTTTCAAACCACCGGCGTGAGGGCCTCACCAATCTCGCACGGAGGAGAGAGTGCCGAGAAAACTCAGCGGCAGCCGGGGGTAGGGTGATCAAATTTGGGTCCATAGATATTTACGGCACAGTGAGACGCCTTTCAGCTCATCGTGTCTGTGCATCGTAAGGGGAAAAAGACCAAACTTGGGTCGTGGTTAATTATCAGACAGTATGACAAACCCACTGCGATTTACAATACGATAATTCATGTCCACAATGATAATATACAGTTGTAGCACAGTGTGATGTTGTCATCAGCACTTTTCTGGGCTTCACTGTGGTTTGTCTGATGACACAGATGAAAGGTCAGCGGCAGTTCAACGACTGCTGGCTGAATAAGTCCCCGATCCCTACAAATAGCTTTCAATTGCTGTCAGCGCTGACACAAGTGGATTAGTGAGAAGGAGCATGTGACTGCTTTGACCACGTAGTTATACCAGAAAACACTACGCTTAACACCATTAATTTCCTTCATCTTTCACGCTTATACATTATTGACCCACAGATATAAACTTCAAGAGAAGGGAAGGTATTATGATCTGTTCCTCCCCACTCCCACCCTAAAAACAGGGCTCTACAGTGACACCAGAAGCTGCACAAAATCTGACCCCCTTCTTCAAACCATGAAGTTGAGACTAATAGACAAGTCAAATTAAAGTTTCATTGTGTGGATTACCTTTGGCTGGACACATAAATAATTTCTTTGAAATGACAATAATCATAGGGGCTGAAATTCATCACTCACCGCCCACTCTCGCCGACATTCCTCCTGAAGATCCGCCCAGTGTCACATTCGGGGTGGCCTGGAGCGGGCAGGAGGGGAGAGCCGCCGGGTACCGCCCACTGACGTCAGCGGACGGCCGAGTGGCGCAACTGAGCTCCCGCCCGCCGAGCTCCCAGATTCCTGTGGGCGGGAGTCAGCGGGAGTCGGCGGCAGAACGGGGGTGGACCACTGGCTGGAGGCTGGTCTGTCCCCAACGGTACGTCTGAAGAACCTGAACAAAAAGCTAAGTGAACATTTTAATACTTTTTTTTCAACAGCGACTTGCCTGCATGTGGTTCCCTAAAGGTCTTCGAATACTTTTTTTCTTTTTTGCTGTTGTTTTATTTTCATGTCTTCGACCCTCCATGGGCCCGACTCCATCCTCGGCGGCACTTGGGGCGGCAAGCGCCTCTGCCGCCGAGAACGAGACCTCCTGCCCGCTGCCACCCAGATTGGCGGTGTACGTCGTCCATTTGCTGCCCGCCGACCTTCGACGGACCTCGGCCATGAATATCTCGCCCGAAGTGCCGTCCGGTACCTCGACGGCCATCGGCGGCACTTTGGACGGCACTTGGGCAGGCGGAGGCCTTGATGAAAATCGGCCTCATAGTCTTTAACCAATCGATTATTCCTCGCCGTTACTGATGAATTTTGCCAAGAAGCAGCTCAGCTGAAAAGCAGAGGGATATTTTTCACAACAAAGATTCTTGTTGCAGCACTTCCTCTACAGGTTTAGAAACAAGGCTGTTCAAGAAGAGGAAATGTTATATTGCACTTAAACTCAACGGTTTCCTCTGTCTGTAAAAGAGGTCCGTATAGTCTTGTGCTTTCTAGAAATAGATAGAAACATTCTACAAGGCTATTCATTACATAGAATCTAAAGCATATAAACTGGCTATTCAGCCCAACTGGTCTATGCTGGCATTTATGCTCCACACGAGTATCCTCCCACCCCTCGTCATCTAAAACTATCAGCATTTGCTTCTATTCCTATCTCTCTCTCATGTACTTATCTAGCTTCTCCTTATCTAGCTCTCCCACTCAAAGAGGAGGGTAGTGAGTGGCAGTGAGGTTTATGTTACAGTACATGATAAAATAGGTACTATCAGAAACTTTGCAACAGAATTCCTGATCCGTGAATAAAATTGTTTCAGCAAACAGTTTGATGGGATGAGATTGCTGAGTATTGATATCATCGTCTCGTTTTCCAGCCTGGTAATGACATTGTAATTATTAATGAAAACAGCCGTGGATCATCCCGTCTTTGTCTGCTGGAAATAGCAGAGGATTGAAATTCTGGGAATCCCACTCCACTGGCACAAGTACGATGGAGCAAAACTCCCAACCACCCGCACTGATGGCCATTGGCGCCCCATCCCACATTTCACTGACTGGGATGTGCAGCCCGCATCTGAAGGGTCTTAAGGCCATATTCCCCATCCGCTCGTGGAAGGAGGAGCGGCCGACAGCCAACGGTCCAGGGAGACCCCAAAGCCGATTCAGGAAATGAAGGTAAAAAAGTCAAAAGTTCATCAGCTCCAAAGGGAGCCATAGGCCATTTAAAGCAAAGGTTATAAACTCCCCTGGGATCAATTAGCTCCCTTCGTGCATGGTCTGGCACCTTCCCAAAGGCCTTAATGGAACGCAAACCAGGTGGATAATTTTAACCTAGCCTGCTCGGAGGAAAGCTGATGTGCCACTGACTTCAATGGAAAGTAAAGTGGGCCGGGGTGTTTAACAGGCGCCTGATCCAATCCCGTCAGTTCTCCACCCTGCGAGTTGGGTTAAAATTACCCTCCAGCTCTCAGCTGGTGAGAGGCCTTTTAAGTGCATTCCAGAATGGACACAACCTCTTGACAAGAACATAAGAACATAAGAAATAGGAGCAGGAGTAGGCCATATAGCCTGTCGAGCCTGCTCCGCCATTCAATATCATGGCTGATCTGATCATGGACTCAGCTCCACTTCCCTGCCCACTCCCCATAATCCTTTATTCCCTTATTGCTCAAAAATCTGTTTATCTCCACTTTAACTATATTCAATGTACCAGCCTCCACAGCTTTCTGGAGCAGAGAATTCCACAGATTTACAACCCTCTGAGAGAAGAAATTTTAGTTTTAAATCAGTTTTAAATGAGCGGTCCCTTATTCTGAGACTATGTCTCCTAGTTTTAGTTTCCTCTATTACTGGAAATATCCTCTCTGCATCCACCCTGTCAAGCCCCCTCATTATCTTATAAGTTTTAATAAGATCATCTCTCATTCTTCTGAACTCCAATGTGTATAGGCCAACCTACTCAGCCTATCCCCATAAGTCAATCCCCTCATCGCCGGAATCAACCGAGTGAACTTTCTCTCCAATGCAAGTATATCCTTCCTTAAATACGGAGACCAAAACTGTACGCAGTACTCCAGGTGTGGCCTCACCAATACCCTGTACAGTTGTAGCAGGACTTCTCTGCTTTTACGCTCTATCCCCTTGCAATAAAGGTCAACATTCCATTTGCCTTCCTGATTACTTGCTGTACCTGCATACTAACTTTTTGTGTTTCATGCACAAGGACCCCCAGGTCTCTCTATACTGCACCACTTTGCAATTTTTCTCCATTTAAATTATAATTTGCTTTTCTATTATTTCTGCCAAAGTGGATAATCTCACATTTTCCCACATTATACTCCATCTGCCAAATTTTTGCCCACTCACTTAGACTGTCTATATGCCTATGAAGATTTTTTGTGTCCTCCTCACAATTTGCTTTCCCCCCCACCTTTGTATCATCAGCAAACTTGACTACATTACACTCGGTCCCTTCATCCAAGTCATTAATATAGATTGTAAATAGTTGAGGACCCAGCACCAATCCCTGCGGCACCCCACTAGTTACTGTTTGCCAACTGGAAAATGATCATTTATCCCCACTTTCTGTTTTCTGTTAGTTAGCCAACCCTCTATCCATACTAATATATTACCCCCAACCCCGTGAGCTTTTATCTTGTGCAGTAACCTTTTATGTGGCACCTTGTCAAATGCCTTCTGGATGTCCAAATACACCACATCCACTGGTTCCCCCTTATCCACCCTGCTCGTTACATCCTCAAAGAACTCCAGCAAGTTTGTCAAACATGATTTCCCTTTCATAAAACCATGTTGCCTCTGCTTGATTGAATCATGCTTTTCCAAAAGTCCCGCTATTGCTTCCTATGGAATTCTCTGCCCCAGAGAGCTGTGGGGGGAGAGAGGGGGGAGGAGCAGATGGAAGACTCAGTCCCCTCCCGCCCATCAGAATTGATGGTACCATTTGAAATGGGTGAAATCCCGGTGAGTTTGGAGTTCTTGCTGCTTGGATGGAAATCTCCTTATCTTCCTTCTCCCCACCCAGGGATTTTGGCCGATGTATCATTAAAGGTAACGTGTCTGTGACAAAAATGTATTCCGTCTACGCCACTTAATTCACGTCAGTGATATTTCAATTTTTTAGTCAAAAAAGTGACTTTGAATTATCAGCAGAATATTTTTGTTTGTATTCGATTATTCATTTGAATTCCTTATCACTAATATTAACATGATAGTGGTTAACAACCTAGGTTCACACAGATTGCCAGTCTGTTTAATGCACATTTGACTACCTGGATAGATATCAGTGGGGGCTTGTTTATGTATCGGTGAGATTGTGACTGGCTCCTGTCGATGTTAATTCAATGAAGAGGCTTTGGATTGTACAGTTTTATAGTATCTTTGATTGGCTTTCCAATTATCACAGATATTTCACAAATTTGGTCAGAAACAGCCTATGATATTTACTAAGAATGGCAGCCTAAGCAAAAGAACCTAGTTTGCCAACTAACTGCTTTCTCTCCACAGATGCTGCCTGACCTGCTGAGATTTCCAGCATTTTCTGTTTTTATTTCAGATTCCAGCGTCCACAGTATTTTGCTTTTGTGTTGTTGTAGTTTGCCAATGTCTTTTGTTCTGGCATGTCTTCACAGGTAGCTCCAGTTCATCTGGCACAAATCAAAGACTCAGGCCCAGTCTGGAGCAATGATTCTTTGATTGACAGCTGAGTCTGGCTGGCGACATAGGTCAGGCCTGTGAAGGGGCAGGACTGAATTTAGTTTGCAGCCCTTCTGATGCACAACTCTATGTCCAGGAGTTCCATTAATAGAATTACCTGCGCTTAGCTCATCAGTCCACAGTCCACAGCCAGCACTAGTTTGACTCATTAGTGGGGACCCACCATATAAGAAGTGAAAATCCATTTACAAGGTTCAGTGAAAGAAAGAACTTGCATTTATATAGCACCTTTCACAACTTCAGAATGTCCCAAAGTGTCTTACAGCCAATGAAGTACAGTGTAGTCACTGTAATGTAGTAAACGCAGCAGCCAATTGCACACAGCAAGGTCTCAAAAAGAGCAATGAGATAATGAACAGATAATTTGTTTTGGGTGTTGGTTGAGCGATAACTGTTGGCCAGAACACCGGGAGAACTTCCCTGCTCCTCTTTGAATAGTGCCGTGGGATCTTTTACGTCCACCTTAAAGGCATTAACATCTCACCTGGAAGGCGGCACCTCTGACAGTGCAGCGCTCCATCAGCACTGCACTGAAGTGCCAATTTGGATTATTTGCTCAAACCTCTGAAGTGGAGCTTGAACCCATGACTTTTTGACGCAGAAACTACTGAGCCAAGGTTTTAATTTTTAACTTCACCATCACTGGTAACCTGGCGGAGTGGATTGCCCATCCGGTGTAGAACCCTGTGATTTTCATACCATGAATTTCAATGTGTGGATTCTACAATGGCGGGGAGCAGGGGCAATCTGCTCTGTCAGGTTACCACGCAGGCAGTGAAGTCGGAAATTATCTCCCATTGTACGTTGAAAGAAATGGGGGTCTCTATTATTATTTTGATACACCGAGGAGGATAGTAATGCTTGTAATGACTGTAGGGGGATGGGAACCTATGCAGGGAGACAGAGGGAAGTAGAATGGGGGCAGAAGCAAAAGATAGCAAGAAAAAACGTAAAAGTGGAGGGCAGAGAAACCCAAGGCAAAAAGCAAAAAGGGCCACATTACAGCAAAATTCTAAAGGGGCAAAGGGTGTTAAAAAGGCAAGCCTGAAGGCTCTGTGCCTCAATGCAAGGAGTATTCACAATAAGGTGGACAAATTAACTGCGCAGATAGCAGTTAACGGATATGATGTAATTGGCATCGCGGAGACATGGCTCCAGGGTGACCAAGGCTGGGAACTCAATATCCAGGGGTGTTCAACATTCAGAAAGGATAGACAGAAAGGAAAAGGAGGTGGGTTGGCATTGCTGGTTAAAGAGCAAATTAATGCAATAATAAAGAAGGACATTAGCTTGGATGATGTGGAATCGGTATGGGTGGAGCTACGGAATACCAAAGGGCAGAAAACGCTAATGGGAGTTGTGTACAGACCACCAAACAGTAGTAGTGAGGTTGGGGACAGCATCAAACAAAAAATTATGGATGTGTGCAATAAAGGTACAGCAGTTATCATGGGCGACTTTAATCGACATATTAATTGGGCTAACCAAACTAGTAGCAATGCGGTGGAGGAGGATTTCCTGGAGTGTATTAGGGATGGTTTTTTAGACCAATATGTCGAGGAGCCAACTAGAGGGCTGGCCATCCTAGACTGGATGATGTGTAATGAGAAAGGCCTAATTAACTATCTTGTTGTGCGAGACCCCTTGGGGAAGAGTGACCATAATATGGTAGAATTCTTTATTAAGATGAAGAGTGATACAGTTAATTCAGAGACGAGGGTCCTGAACTTAAGGAAAGGTAACTTCGATGGTATGAGATGTGAATTGGCTAGAATAGACTGGCGAGTGATACTTAAAGGGTTGACGGTGGATAAGCAATGGCAAGCTTTTAAAGATCACATGGATGAACTTCAACAATTGTACATCCCTGTCTGGAGTAAAACTAAAACGGGGAAGGTGGCTCAACCGTGGCTAATAAGGGAAATTAAGGATAGTGTTAAATCCATGGAACAGGCATATAAATTGGCCAGAAAAAGTAGCAAACCTGAGGACTGGGAGAATTTTGTAATACAGCAGAGGAGGACAAAGGGTTTAATTAGGAGGGGGAAAATAGAGAATGAGAGGAAGCTTGCTGGCAACATAAAAACTGACTGCAAAAACTTCAAGAGATATGTGAAGAGAAAAAGATTAGTGAAAACAAACGTAGGTCCGTTGCAGTCAGATTCAAGGTGAATTTATAATGGTGAACAAAGAAATGGTGGACCAGTTAAACAAATACTTTGGTTCTGTCTTCACGAAGGAAGATAGAAATAACCTTCTGGAAATACTAGGGGACCGAGGGTCTAGTGAGAAGGAGGAACTGAAGGAAATCCTTATTAGGCAGGAAATTGTGTTAGGGAAATTGATGGGATTGAAGGCTGATAAATCCCCGGGTCTGATGGTCTGCATCCCAGAGTCCTTAAGGAAGTAGCCCAAGAAATAGTGGATGCATTGGTGACCATTTTACAACAGTCTATCAACTCTGGATTGGTTCCTATGGACTGGAGGGTAGCTAATATAAAACCACTTTTTAAGAAAGGAGGGAGAGAGAAAATGGATAATTATAGACCAGTTAGCCTGACACCAGTAGTGGGGAAAATGTTGGAATCAGTTATTAAAGATGAAATAGCAGCACATTTGGAAAGGAGTGACGGGATCGGTCCAAACCAGCATGGATTTATGAAAGGGAAATCCTGCTTGACAAATCTTCTAGAATTTTTTGAGGATGTAACTGGTAGAGTGGACAAGGGAGAACCAGTGGATGTGGTGTATTTGGACTTTCAAAAAGCTTTTGACAAGGTTCCACACAAGAGAGTGGTGTGCAAAATTAAAGCACATGGTATAGAGAACTGGTTGGCAGACAGGAAGCAGAGAGTCGGAATAAACGGGTCCTTTTCAGAATGGCAGGCAGTGACTAGTGGGGTGCCGCAGGGCTCAATGCTGGGACCCCAGCTCTTGACAATATACATTAATGATTTGGATGAGGGAATTGAGTGTAATATCTCCAAGTTTGCAGATGACACTAAGCTGGGTGGCGGTATGAGCTGTGAGGAGGATGCTAAGAGGTTGCAGGGTGACTTGGACAGGTTAGGTGAGTGGGCAAATGCGTGGCAGATGCAGTATAATGTGGATAAATGTGAGGTTATCCACTTTGGTGGCAAAAACACAAAGGCAGAATATTATCTGAATGGTGGCAGATTAGGAAAAGGGGAGGTGCATCGAGACCTGGGTGTCATGGTACATCAGTCATTGAAAGTTGGCATACAGGTACAGCAGGCGGTGAAGAAGGCAAATGGTATGTTGGCCTTCATAGCTAGGGGATTTAAGTATAGGAACAGGGAGGTCTTACTGCAGTTGTACAGGGCCTTAGTGAGGCCTCACCTGGAATATTGTGTTCAGTTTTGGTCTCCTAATCTGAGGAAGGATGTTCTTGCTATTGAGGGAGTGCAGCGAAGGTTCACCAGATTGATTCCCGGGATGACAAAACTGACATATGAGCAGAGACTGGATCGACTGGGTCTGTATTCACTGGAGTTTAGAAGGATGAGAAGGGATCTCATATAAACATATAAAATTCTGACAGGACTGGATAGGTTAGATGCAGGAAGAATGTTCCCGATGTTGGGGAAGTCTAGAACCAGGGGACATAATCCAAGGATAAGGGATAAGCCATTTAGGACTGAGATGGTAAGGGTTAAGACAGATAGTGAATGGGTGACCAAGAGACAAGGCAAGAGCAGGAAGGTAGTGCAGGAATCCCCTGCGGTCATCTCCCTCCAAAACAGATATACCGTTTTGAATACTGTTGTGGGAGATGCCTTACCAGTGGAAGGCACCTGCAGCCAGGTTCATGGCACCATGGGTGGCTCTGCTGCACAGAAGGCGTGAAAAAGAGTGGGAGAGCTATAGTGATAAGGGACTTTATTGTAAGGGGAATAGATAGGATTTTCTGCGGCCGCAACCGAGACTCCAGGATGGTATGTTGCCTCCTTGGTGCAAGGGTCAAGGATGTCTCGGAGCGGCTGCAGAGCATTCTGGAGAGGGAGGGTGAACAGCCAGTTGTCGTGGTACATGTAGGTACCAACGATATAGGTAAGAAGCGCAAAGAGGTCCTACAAGCTGAATTTAGAGAGCTAGGAGTTAAATTAAAAAGTAGGACCTCAAAGGTAGTAATCTCTGGATTGCTACCAGTGCCACATGCCAATCAGAGTAGAGGGAGCAGGATAGTTAGAATAAATATGTGGCTTGAGCAGTGGTGCAAGAGGGAGGGATTCAAATTCCTGGGACATTGGAACCAGTTCTGGGGGAAGTGGGACCTGTACAAAAGGGACGGTCTGCACTTGGGCAGGACTGGAACTGATGTCCGAGGGGTAACATTTGCGAATACAGTTCGGGAGTGTTTAAACTAATATGGCAGGGGGATGGGAACCTATGCAGCGAGACAGGGCGAAGTAACATGGAGTCAGAAACAGATGGTAGAAAGGTAAAAAGCAATAATGGAAGGCCGAGTAAACAAAGGCAAGAAACAAAAAGGGCCACACTACATCATAATTCTAAAAGGACAAACAGTGTTAAAAAAACAAGCCTGAAGGCTTAGTGTCTTAATGCAAGGAGTATCCGTAATAAGGTGGATGAATTAACTGTGCAAATAGATGTTAACAGATATGATGTGATTGGGATTACGGAGACGTGGCTCCAGGATGATCAGGGCTGGGAACTCAACATCCAAGGGTATTCAACATTCAGGAAGGATAGAATAAAAGGAAAAGGAGGTGGGGTAGCATTGCTGGTTAAAGAGGAGATTAATGCAATAGTTAGGAAGGACATTAGCGTGGATGATGTGGAATCTATATGGGTAGAGCTGCAAAACACCAAAGGGCAAAAAACGTTAGTGGGATTGTGCACAGACCTCCAAACAGTAGTAGTGATGTTGGGGAGGGCATCAAACAGGAAATTAGGGGTGCATGCAATAGAGGTGCAGAAGTTATCATGGGTGACTTTAATATGCATATAGATTGGACTAATCAAACTGGAAGCAATAAGGTGGAGGAGGATTTCCTGGAGTGCATAAGGGATGGTTTTCTAGACCAATATGTCGAGGAACCAACTAGGGGGGAGGCCATCTTAGACTGGATGTTGTGTAATGAGAGAGGATTAATTAGCAATCTCGTTGTGCGAGGCCCCTTGGGGAAGAGTGTCCATAATATGGTGGAATTCTACATTAGGATGGAGAATGAAACAGTTAATTCAGAGACCATGGTCCAGAACTTAAAGAAGGGTAACTTTGAAGGTATGAGGCGTGAATTAGCTAGGATAGATTGGCGAAAGATACACATTTAGAGACCGCATGGATGAACTACAACAATTGTACATCCCTGTCTGGCCTAAAAATAAAAAAGGGAAAGTGGCTAAACCGTGGCTATCAGGGAAATCAGGGATAGTATTAAAGCCAAGGAAGTGGCATACAAATTGGCCAGAAATAGCAGCGAACCCGGGGACTGGGAGAAATTTAGAACTCAGCAGAGGAGAACAAAGGGTTTGATTAGGGCAGGGAAAATAGAGTACGAGAGGAAGCTTGCAGGGAACATTAAAAAGGACTGCAAAAGCTTCTATAGATTTGTAAAGAGAAAAAGGTTAGTAAAGACAAATGTAGGTCCCCTGCAGTCAGAATCAGCGGAAGTCATAACGGGGAACAAAGAAGTGGCAGACCAATTGAACAAGTACTTTGGTTCTGTATTCACTAAGGAGGACACAAACAACCTTCTGGATATAAAAGGGGTCAGAGGGTCTAGTTAGAAGGAGGAACTGAGGGAAATCCTTATAGTCGGGAAATTGTGTTTTGTAAATTGATGGGATTGAAGGTCGATAAATCCGCAGGGCCTGATGGTCTGCATCCCAGAGTACTTAAGGAGGTGGCCTTGGAAATAGCGGATGCATTGACAGTCATTTTCCAACATTCCATAGACTCTGGATCAGTTGCTATGGAGTGGCAGATAGCCAATGTAACCCCACTTTTAAAAAAAGGAGGGAGAGAGAAAACAGGGAATTATAGACCGGTCAGCCTGACATCGGTAGTGGGTAAAATGATGGAATCAATTATTAAGGATATCATATAGCGCATTTGGAAAGTGATAAGTCCTTGCTATACAGTATAAATGCACACGAAGCCCATGCTTGAGAGAAGGTCAGTCTGTGACCTGTCCTTTATTCCTCAGCACTCAAGTGATGGAAGTGGGTGGAGCTTCCCCTTTTATACCTGAAGGTCCAGGTTAGGCTCCCACAAGTTCACCACCTAGTGGTCATTGTTCTCACATGTACAAGTTTGGTCAAATTATACATAGGTTACAATGCTGGTTGAATACATGACATCACCTCCCCCCCAAAGTCTTATTGGGATCACAGGTTGAGTCTCTTTGGTGGTTTACGCTCTCTTGTAGAGTGCCTGAGTTGGGGCTCCGGTTGTTGGGCGCTGGCCTAAGTGTCTGCTGTTAGCGGTGCCTCAGGCCTATCCAGACTGCCCACAGTGACTGGGCTCTCCTCCCTTTGGTTCCGGTGTTCGGTCACCTGTGGTGGAGTGAACTCTATATCGTGTTTTCCTCTGCTTCTTCTATGGGGTTGCTGAACCTCCTTTTTGTTTGATCCACGTGTTTGCGGCAGATTTGTCCATTGGTAAGTTTAACTACCAGAATCCTATTTCTCTCTTTGGCAATCACAGTGCCTGTGAGCCATTTGGGCCCTGCAGCGTAGTTGAGGACAAAAACAGGGTCATTTACATCAATACATCGCACCCTCGCATTCCTGTCATGGTAGTCATATTGTGGCTGGCGCCTGCTCTCGACAATTTCTTTCATGGTGGGGTGTATAAGGGATGGGGCATGACTATGCGGTTTCCCCACAGTAGGCAATCGGCCTGAATCAAGAGTTCATCCCTGCGCCTGTGAATGGTTTAAATTCCTCAGGGCATGCCCTCTACGTCATTGCCCAGTCCCCATTCAGGACACATTTCTTGACTAGAGACAATAGCGGGTCTCTATTTGTCCAGACTTTAATCTGACGGGCTGTCACGGGTGAGCCTTCGCTTCCGAAAGCTTCAACAGCCATGACCATTTCAGCAGCATGCTCGGTAGCCCCCTCAGTGGTGGTTAGTGGGAGCCTGCTGAGTGCATCGGCGCAGTTTTCGGTACCAGGTCTGTGCCGAATTGTGTAGTCATAGGCGGCTAATGTGAGTGCCCACCTCTGTATGCGGGCCGATGCGTTTGCATTTATGGTCTTGTTGTCGGCCAAAAGGGACGTTAGGGGTTTGTGATCTGTCTCCAGCTCAAATTTCCTGCCAAACAGGTACTGGTGCATTTTCTTTACCGCATATACACATGCGAGCGCCTCCTTTTCTACCATCCCGTAGCCCCTTTCTGCCTGGGACAGACTTCTGGAGGCATAAGCTACCGGCTGTAACTGACCCTTGGCATTGACATGCTGCAACACACACCCGACACCATAGGACGACGCATCGCACATTAACACAAGTTTCTTACATGGGTCATATAGCGTTAACAGATTGTTGGAACATAACAAATTGCGTGCTCTATTAAGAGCCCTTTCCTGGCTGTCCCCCCAGACCCATTCGCGACCTTTGCGTAGGAGCACATGTAGCGGCTCTAGCAGCATGCTCAATTTGGGAAGAAAGTTGCCAAAATAGTTCAGGAGCCCCAGGAACGAACGCAGCACCGTCATGTTACGGGGTCTGGGTGCTCTCTGGATCGCTTCCGTCTTGGACGCAGTAGGGCTGATCCCATCTGCTGCTACCCTCATCCCCAGGAATTCTACCTCTGGAGCTAGGAAGACGCACTTCGCCTTTTTCAGTCCCAGCCCTACCCGGTCCAGTGTGCATAGCACCTCTTCCAGGTTGTGGAGGTGTTCTTCAGTATCGTAACCCATGATGAGGATGTCGTCCTGAAAAACCACCGTCCCTGGAATCGACTTGAGGAGGCATTCCATATTTCGTTGGAAGATCGCGGCGGCCGAGCGAATCCCGAACAGACATCTCCTGTACTCAAACAACCCCTTGTGTGTCGTGATGGTGGTCAGCTTCTTTGACTCACTCGCCAGCTCCTGGGCCATGTAAGCTGAGGTCAGGTCCAATTTTGAAAAAGGTTTGCCACCGGATAGCGTCGCAAAGAGGTCCTCCGCTCTCGGTAGCGGGTACTGGTCTTGGAGTGACACCCGATTGATGGTGGCCTTGTAATCACCACATATCCTGACCGACCTATCCGCCTTGAGCACCGGCACAATCGGGCTCGCCCAGTCACTGAATTCGACTGGCGTGATGATGCCTTCCCTCAGCAGGCGGTCCAATTCGCCTTCTATCATTTCTCGCATCACATACGGCACCGCTCTGGCCTTGTGGTGTACTGGCCTGGCGTCCGGGTTTATGTGAATCACGACCTTGGCCCCCATGAAAGTGCCAATGCCGGGTTGAAATAGTGAGTCAAATTTGTCCAGGATCTGTGAGCATGATACTCGCTCCACAGAGGAAATTGCAGTGACATCGCCCCATTGCCAGTTCATGACAGCAAGTCAACTCCTCCCCAGTAGTGCGGGACCGTCCCCTGGGACAATCCAGAGTGGCAACCTGTTCTCCGAATCTTTGTGGGTCATGACTACCATGGCGCTGCCTAGCATCGGAATTATTTCCTTTGTGTAAGTTCGTAGCTGTGCGTCAATCGGCCATAATTTTGGCCTCCTCGCCTTGGACGCCCACAACTTTTCGAACTGTTTGATACCCATCAGGGACTGGCTGGCCCCCGTGTCTAGCTCCATTGATACTGGGATGCCATTGAGGAGCACTTTCATCATTATCGGTGGCGTCCTGGTCATTGAACTGTATGCGTGCTCCACATGAACTCGCTGAACTTCAGCTTCCAGCGATTTCCCCCAGCCTTCATTTCTGCAATTTCTGCAGGTAAATTGCTCATCTCTGCAAACTCAGGCTGAGTGTGTGCCTCCACGCCTCCAACATGAGCTGTTGTTGGAAACAAAAGGTCCCTTGCCAGATCGTCCCTGACTGCCCCGTGACTGTCCTTGAGTGCGCCATTAACAGATGTTGATGGCCCCGTTACTGGCCGCATTGTCCCTTGCAATGGCGTGAATCACCGTTCAGCTTGCCATTGTCTCTGTTGAACTCCCCCTCTGGGTTATGGCATGCCCGATTGCCTTTGTTTGCCTGGAGAACTGTGTGCTTCTTTAACAATGTTGAATCTCTGTCCCAACCATTCCTTCACACAGTACCTCTCGTCTATTCTGCTAGTGGCCATGCTCATGTGGTTTAAATCCCAGTTCCTTGTCGCCATTGATATGTCCTTACTATACAGTATAAATGCACACGAGGCCCGTGCTTGAGAGAAGGTCAGTCTGTGACCTGTCCTTTATTCCTTCGCACTTAAGTGATGGAAGTGGGTGAAGCTTCCTCTTTTATACCTGAAGGTCCAGGTTAGGAGTGTCTCCCACAAGTTCACCACCTAGTGGTCATTGTTCTCACAGTGTACAACTTAGGTCAGATTATACATAGGTTACAATGCTGGTTGAATACATGACAGAAAGAGGTGACATGATAGGTCCAAGTCAGCATGGATTTGTGAAAGGGAAATCAAGCTTGACAAATCTTCTGGAATTTTTTGAGGATGTTTCCAGTAGAGTGGACAAGGGAGAACCAGTTGATGTGGTGTATTTGGACTTTCAGAAGGCTTTCGACAAGGTCCCACACAAGAGATTAATGTGCAAAGTTAAAGCACATGGGATTGGGGGTAGTGTGCTGACATGGATTGAGAACTGGTAGGCAGACAGGAAGCAAAGAGTAGGAGTAAATGGGTACTTTTCAGAATGGCAGGCAGTGATTAGTGGGGTACCACAAGGTTCTGTGCTGGGGCTCCAGCTGTTTACATTGTACATTAATGATTTAGACGAGGGGATTAAATGTAGTATCTCCAAATTTGCGGATGACATTAAGTTGGCTGGCAGTGTGAGCTGCGAGGAGGATACTATGAGGCTGCAGAGTGACTTGGATAGGTTAGGTGAGTGGGTAAATGCATGGCAGATGAAGTATAATGTGGATAAATGTGAGGTTATCCACTTTGGTGGTAAAAACAGAGAGACAGATTATTATCTGAATGGTGACAGATTAGGAAAAGCTGAGAAATTTAAATTCAGTTCATTAAATCTGGAATAAAAAGCTAGTATCAGTAATAGTGACCATGAAACAACGGATTGTTGTAAAAACCCATCTGGTTCACTAATGTCCTTCATGGAAGGGAATCTGCTGTCTTTATCCTGTTTGGCCTATCTGTGACTCCAGACCCACAACAATGTGGTTGACTCTTAACTGCCCTCTGAAATGATCTAGCAAGCCAATCAGTTGTAACAAACTGCTACAAAGAAGTATTGCAGAAGGCGGCTCACCACCACTTTCTCAAGGGCAATTAGGGATGGGGAATAAATGCTGACCATTGACGTCCACGTTCCATGAACGAATAAGAAAAAATTCACTGTTGTGCACATTTTTCAGATCATTTACCTCTTTGTTCAACAAGAAGCCTGAGCCTCAGTCTGATAGAGTGTCTCCACCCCCGAAGATGAGAAAAATCACATGGCAGCAGCAATGCATTCGAGTACAGTAGCACGAGTTCTCTGGTCAATCCCTGGTTTATTTACCTGGAGAGGGCGATGTCTCAGTGATGCTTCGATCATGCCCACTGATAGAGATACTATCCGCTCTTGCATAAAAAACACCAAAAAGAGGCCCCTTGGGAAGAAAGACCATAATATGGTGGACTTCTGCATTAGGATGGAGAATGAAACAGTTAATTCAGAGACTATTGGTCCAGAACTTAAAGAAGGGTAACTTTGAAGGTATGAGGCGTGAATTGGCTAGGATAGATTGGCGAATGATACTTAAGGGGTTGACTGTGGATGGGCAATGGCAGACATTTAGAGACCGCATGGATGAACTACAACAATTGTACATTCCTGTCTGGCGTAAAAATAAAAAAAGGGAAGGTGGCTCAACCGTGGCTATCAAGGGAAATCAGGGATAGTATTAAAGCCAAGGAAGTGGCATACAAATTGGCCAGAAATAGCAGCGAACCCGGGGACTGGGAGAAATTTAGAACTCAGCAGAGGAGGACAGAGGGTTTGATTAGGGCAGGGAAAATGGAGTACGAGAAGAAGCTTGCAGGGAACATTAAGGCGGATTGCAAAAGTTTCTATAGGTATGTAAAGAGAAAAAGGTTAGTAAAGACAAACGTCGGTCCCCTGCAGTCAGAATCAGGGGAAGTCATAACGGGGAACAAAGAAATGGCAGACCAATTGAACAAGTACTTTGGTTCGGTATTCACTAAGGAGGACACCAACAACCTTCCGGATATAAAAGGGGTCAGAGGGTCTAGTAAGAATGAGGAACTGAGGGAAATCCTTATTAGTTGGGAAATTGTGTTGGGGAAATTGATGGGATTGAAGGCCGATAAATCCCCAGAGCCTGATGGTCTGCATCCCAGAGTACTTAAGGAGGTGGCCTTGGAAATAGTGGATGCATTGACAGTCATTTTCCAACATTCCATTGACTCTGGATCAGTTCCTATCGAGTGTAGGGTAGCCAATGTAACCCCACTTTTTTAAAAAGGAGGGAGAGAGATAACAGGGAATTATAGACCGGTCAGCCTGAACTCAGTAGTGGGTAAAATGATGGAATCAATGATTAAGGATGTCATAGCAGTGCATTTGGAAAATGGTGACATGATAGGTCCAAGTCAGCATGGATTTGTGAAAGGGAAATCATGCTTGACAAATCTTCTGGAATTTTTTGAGGATGTTTCCAGTAAAGTGGACAAGGGAGAACCAGTTGATGTGGTATATTTGGACTTTCAGAAGGCTTTCGACAAGGTCCTACACAAGAGATTGATGTGCAAAGTTAAAGCACATGGGATTGGGGGTAGTGTGCTGACGTGGATTGAGAACTGGTTGTCAGACAGGAAGCAAAGAGTAGGAGTAAATGGGTACTTTTTAGAATGGCAGGCAGTGACTAGTGGGGTACCGCAATGTTCTGTGCTGGGGCCCCAGCTGTTTACATTGTACATTAATGATTTAGACGAGGGGATTAAATGTAGTATCTCCAAATTTGCGGATGACACTAAGTTGGGTGGCAGTGTGAGCTGCGAGGAGGATGCTATGAGGCTGCAGAGTGACTTGGATAGGTTAGGTGAGTAGGCAAATGCATGGCAGATGAAGTATAATGTGGATAAATGTGAGGTTATCCACTTTGGTGGTAAAAACCGAGAGACAGACTATTATCTGAATGGTGACAGATTAGGAAAAGGGGAGGTGCAACGAGACCTGGGTGTCATGGTACATCAGTCATTGAAGGTTGGCATGCAGGTACAGCAGGCGGTTAAGAAAGCAAATGGCATGTTGGCCTTCATAGCGAGGAGATTTGAGTACAGGGGCAGGGAAGTGTTGCTACAGTTGTACAGGGCCTTGGTGAGGCCACACCTGGAGTATTGTGTACAGTTTTGGTCTCCTAACTTGAGGAAGGACATTCTTGCTATTGAGGGAGTGCAGCGAAGATTCACCAGACTGATTCCCGGGATGGTGGGACTGACCTATCAAGAAAGACTGGGTCCACTGGGCTTGTATTCACTGGAGTTCAGAAGAATGAGAGGGGACCTCATAGAAACTTTTAAAATTCTGACGGGTTTAGACAGGTTAGATGCAGGAAGAATGTTGCCAATGTTGGGGAAGTCCAGAACCAGGGGTCACAGTCTAAGGATAAGGGGTAAGCCATTTAGGACCGAGATGAGGAGAAACTTCTTCACCCAGAGAGTGGTGAACCTGTGGAATTCTCTACCACAGAAAGTAGTTGAGGCCAATTCACTAAATATATTCAAAAGGGAGTTAGATGAAGTCCTTACTACTCGGGGGATCAAGGGGTATGGCGAGAAAGCAGGAAGGGGGTACTGAAGTTGCATGTTCAGCCATGAACTCATTGAATGGCGGTGCAGGCTAGAAGGGCTGAATGGCCTACTCCTGCACCTATTTTCAATGTTTGTATGTTTCTAAATGTTTGCACTGCACCAGGTATTGTGTGCTATTACTCGAGCTTACCCAACTGGAGCAAGATGATGGACTTTAAAGGCAGAGCAGCTGTTTACAGGCTGTTCCATGAATTTAATGTACCAGAAAACCATACGTTCCTGATCTGTCAGTCGGTCTGCCAGAATAAGTTTCGAAGGAATGGGGTCACACCTGCTGAGGGTGACTCTCCTAAGTATTCCCTCATACAACTGGAAATTTTAGTTCTGAGGTTCTCGCGGTGATAAACGTCAGTAAAGTAGGATTTTATTTTTTGTGTGCTAGTAAAATAGAATGATGGCTAAAAGTAGTGCAAGACATCTGCCCAACAAATGACTCAAATCTTCTGTGTTGAGATTCTGAAAATTGCTTGAATAATCATAAAGATATTCAGAGAACATCCGGCACTTCATTGTCACAGTAAATAGTTATCCATTCACAGCCAGCCAGCAGAGCATTGAAAATATAAAGACACCTGTTGAAAGTGTTTCATAAATGCAACCAGTTCAGTAGGTGACAGGAATGTTGTTTGAAATCTCTTCAAGGCAATCAAAAATGGGTAAAAACAAGTGAAATTAAATCCTGATTATAAATTCTCCTTCCCCTTTCGAATTATTTTTATTCTCCTCCTCTAAATTGACTACTAAAGAACATTAAGGACATTAGCGAGGTGCAGAAAAGATTCACCAGAATAATCCCAGGGATGAGGGACCTCAGTTACGTGGATAGACCGGAGAAGCTGGGGTTGTTCTCCTTGGAGCAGAGATGATTGAGAGGAGATTTGATAGAGGTGTTCAAAATCATGAGGGGTCTGGACAGGGTAAATAGAGAGAAACTGTTCCCATTGGCAGAAGGGTCGAGAACCAGAGGACACAGATTTAAGGTGATTGACAGAAGAACCCAAGACGATGTAAGAAAAAAAATGTTAACGAAGCGAGTGGCTGGGGTTCTGGAATGCACTGCCTGAAAGGGAGATAGAGGCAGGCTCAATTTTATCTTTCAAAAGGGAGTTGGATAAATATCTGAAAGAAAAAAAATTGCAGGGGAAAGGTTGGGACTAGCTGAGGTGCTCTTGCAGAGAGCCGGCACGGACTCGACGGGCCGAATGGCCTTCTTCCATGATTCTATTCTAATGATGCTGTATGATTGCAGCTTGCCCAGACCATGAGAGTTGGCCACTCTATATAATCAAACCTAAACTGACCTCACCCAACGTCAAGCAAGTGACACTGAGTAAAGTTCAGCTGTAGGTTGACGTTTCCTTTATCTGGCCTAGGGGCGCTGAGCCCAATTGTATTAACCCTGTCCTGCCCAGTTAAGATCGACTTAACTGAGCACAGATTGATCCTGGGCCCTTTCTGGTCTGTGAGGCTCAGTTCCTCATCCATTCGTACCAACAGGTAACTTTCATTTTCTATTTGATTGGAGAATTATGTGCATCTAGAGAAATCTGAATCATACAAACAACATTTGTCACCTTTCTTAATAAAATCTGATTTTCGTTTGAGGATATAGAGAAGAAAAATGGCAGCTGGCTGCCAGAGAGATCTTTCCACATGGATTTAGCACCACTTCTGGCTGCCAAAAGGCAGTACGAGAAGTACAAAACAGTCAAGCAGTTGGAGATCTATTCATCATACAGTGAGTGTCGCACTACTGCAAATTTTATTTCAGCTAAAAACTGGAAAATATAATGTAGGCTGTATGTGGAACTAATGGTGTAAAAATAGTAAGCAAAGGAAAACATTTATGTCTTCTTCATAAAGAACCCGATCTAGGTCTACATAAAAGAGCACTGTTCCTTTAAAGATTAATGTTACACAGTTATTGAAACATTTGGCCCCACATCCAGAAGTATGTTTCATAAAACAGATTTGGACAAAGAATGCCTACAGCTCATATCATCTCACTTCTCCAGAATGTCAACTTTCTCATTTTCCCGTTCGCGAGGATGCAATTTCCACGGGAGTTCTGCCTGTCTGCTGTAACTTCGGCAAAAGAGGGTAAATGGGGTAAATGGCATTTACATTGTTTTTCCAGGATTTCTGCAGCTCTTCCATTAAAGTTATGGCAGAGAACCCCCTCCCCGCCGTGGAAATTTACTCCTAACATATCTAGGTATTCCTTAAATGAGACCAGTGCTGTGGTCCAAGCCACCCGTCCTGATAATCCTTTCCAGTTGCTGAGCACCCTGTGCAAAAAGAAATAGTTCCTGAGATCTGCCCTAACTTTGCCCTTCACAAATTTAAATGTGCTTCCCTGAAAGTTTTGAGTCAAGTTTCTCTATCCTGTTAGGAAACTTATATAAGAGCTTCTCCAAAAGTCACTTTGAGGCTGAAGAAACAGAAAACTCTGGAACATCGAAAAATAGGAAAAGGAGTAGACCAATCAGCCCCTCGAGAACGTTCTGCCATTCAATTAGATCGTCGTTGATCTGTCACTCAATTCCATTGATATCCCTTGATGCCCTTACCTAACAAAAATCAATCAATTGCAGTCTTGAAAATTTCAGTCAACCAAGCATGAGGTGTTACTAGGTTGCCCCTTCCGATTGAAAGAAAGATTTGCATTTATATAGCGCCTTTCACGACCACCAGGTGCTTTAAAGCACTTTACAGTCAATGGAGTACTTTGGAGTATAGTTACTGTAGGAAATGCAGCAGCCAATTTGCACACAGCAAGCTCCCACAAACAGCAATGTGATAATGGCCAGATAATCTATTTGTGTTATGTTGATTGAGGGATTAATATTGGCCCAGGACACCGGGGATAATTGCCTACTCTTCTTCGAAATAGTGCCATGGGATATTTTACGTTCACTTGAGAGAGCAGACAGGGTTTGGTTTAGCGTCTCATCCGAAAGACAGCACCTCCGACAGTAAGGGTGGTAAAAAGCCAGCGATCTCATTACAAAAAAGACAGGAAATGCCATATATTAAATATATTTATTTATTTGCTCCCTCCAAACAATGCTGAACGAATAACACATGAATGATGTTGATGGTTCTTAATTAAGATCGAATGACCAGTGCAAACATTTCTCCTGTCTCTTTGTTGGACATGTGGCCAGGATTTTCCTCCTCGTATACGCCAGCTCTTTCAGACGGGCTGGGTAAAAAATCGTGCACATTTCCCCAGTGATCAATGCCAGTTTTGGGGATTTTCGATTGAAAGTGATGTCCTTGGAAAAGAATATTGGGCGGAGTGTAAAAGGAGCTGGTGATTGCCCAAGGTGAATTTCACTTCCATTATCCATGTCCTCATCAGTTTCCACTGGCTCCCCCTGATCCAAGGCATGGAATTTAAAATCATTAGCACCATTTACAAATCCCACCTCGGCCTTGCACTCTCCACCTCTAAAACCTCCTCCTCCCTGTCTTGTATGTACTTTTGGGATCACTAGCCACTAGATGGCGTCACTGTTGGAGGCCATTGGGCTGCACGCACGTGTGTGCAGCTCAAGTATAAAAGGCCAGCCATTTTGTATATTAGTCACTTTGGGCCTTAATAAAGCAGAGCCAAGGTCATACCTCTTGGAGTTAAACAATACTCAGTCTAACAGTTATTGCATACACAACATTTGGCGACGAGGCAACAAGAACCTTTGCGTGCAAAAATAGAGCGATTTGTGGAAGGAGAAGATTGGGCAGACTTTGTGAGCATTTTGAGCCAGTTCTTCATGGCCAACAAAATGGAGACGGTTGGCGACGCAGATTGGCGCCGGGCTGTGTTCCTCACGGTTTGCGGACCAAACATTTATGGTCTGATAAAGAATCTACTCCTGCCTGTGAGTCCAACAGAGAAGACGTATGAAGAATTGTGTACACTGGTACAGGATCACCTTAAGCCAGATGAAGGCATCATCATCTCGAGATACAGATTTTATACGCACGTTCGCTCAGAGGGCCAGAATGCGGCGGAATTCGTTGCCGACCTGAAACGTCTAGTGGGACCGTGCAGAGTCTTGCAAAATTACCTTCATAAAGAATGACCATCCAGTTGAGGCACCAGGTTTAAACCCCACTTTGAGGGAGAAATATCAAATTGCCACTTGAATATAGCTATTTAGCCACTCTTCAATAGTGGAGCAGTGCCATCCTGTGGGAGAATTGTGTCATTTGCATTTTTTCCAGTTGAATTTTTGTACTGGTGTTTGATGGTAGGGTCCAAGGTTGCGGGTTCAAGTCTCACTCCAGGGACTTGAGCGCATAATCTAGTCTGACACTTCAGTGCATTATTGAGGGAGTGCTGTACTGTTGGAGGTGCCGTCTTCCAGATGTGACGTTAAAGCGAGACCCTGTCGACCCTCTCAGATGGACGTGAAAGATTCCATGTCACTAATCGAAGACGAGCACAGGAGTTCTCCCTCGTATCTTGACCAATATTTATCCCTCAACCAGCATCCAAAACAGATGATCTAGTTATTTATATCATTGATGTCTGTGGGAGCTTGCTGTGTGAAAATTGGCTACTGTGTTTCCTACATTATAACAGTGACTACGTTTCAAAAAGTACTGGCTTAAGCACTTTGGGACATCCCAAGGTCATGAAAGGCACTATAGAAATGCAACTTCTTTCTTTTTTAATCCTGCACCTGTGCATGGATTAAGTGTCACAAGGCTAGACTTTCTACCATGATCGCTTTCGCCCAAACTGGGTGATATTTCCAGCCTTAGTGCATTTTTAATTTTTCAGGATTGCTGGAATATCACCCATTTAAAAAAAAACTATTTTGTCTTTTTAATTTGGGCGATAGCCTTAGCGATGTGAGATGGGCCTTAGCGATATATTCAGTCATGCAAGGCTGGCGTCCATAGCAACGATCATTCTGCGCATGTGCGTTTTTTTTTTAGCAAAGAACTTTTCCTGCGATTCGGGAGTTCAGGGATCATTTGGGCATGCTCAGAAGACCGAACGCGAGGGAGAGAGAGAGAAGGAGAGAGAAGGGAGCTGTTTGTGGATGTCGAGCAATAGTGACATGTAGCAGGAGCTGTCAGGGAGAAGGAGGGCGAAAGCCTTTTCTGATGAGGCCAATGAGGCCCTTGTTAATGAGATAGAAAATTGGTGGGGCCAATTTACCCAGGGTGGGCATGGGAAATCTTGCCCCCGCATTTATCAAAAAATATGGGATGATATTGCCGCCGTTGTTTCTTCTGTGGCCCACGATAGGCATGAGGCAAACCAGTGCCGCAAGCGTTGGAACAGCCTGGTTGCATCGGCAAGAGTAAGTATTATATTATTACATTTTAAATTGTAATGATGCACTAACATATTAATTAGAATGTAAATCTGCCAGATTGTAATTGAGCTGGATCATCTTGGGTAACTTCCCTGCTAAGATTTGGACTGGGGTTGGAACTTGCTCCCTTTAAGTCTAATTTTGCTGAGATGCCTTACATTTCATCAACAGTATTAATTATTATTATTTAAAGGAATGATTGGAAACAGACAGACCGCAAACATTCGGCATTTCTACCACTTTAGAAGGAGAATTCTTGTGTGCGGTGAGCAAGTCTTTAACTTGGGCACCGTCTCCTTTTTGGTTACGTTGGTGGATGGGGCACGACTGAGTACTGAGGGGTCCGGTCACCTTTGCCCAGACTGTGTGAGTCTCTCCGGCTGCTGTCACTCACACAGTGATCCAGCCTGGACTGGGGGAGAGCTACCCTGGCTCACTGTCTGCCCTGGGACATTTTGGGACATTAGCTCCGGCCACACAGAGATCTCCGAGCACAGCCCATGGACATGGTGCCCCCTCCCATTACAGTTCTGTCATTGCTGAGCTCACCAGCGGTCTTGATTCACCCCCTAGGAGAACTCCATCAATTCAAATAAACCACCTACCTCCCCTCAGGCGTCGAATGGCATGACCCGTTAATGGGGCCTTTCCTGGAGATTGTACGCGAGATGTTTGGTGTCAAACATTAGTTCCTAAACACGATCTTATTAAATATTTTCTCTGAACGTAGATGTTATAACTGCAGCCATTATGGATACAAACTGTATTTGCATATAACCTTAACGTTAACCATGAATTGCATATGGGGTGACTAATTGTGGATTACAATATCTGTTGCGTTTCCATAATAGTACCCAGTCAATTAGTTTATGCTATGCTCTTGTCACGTTTGTAGAGGAAGATATCTAAGAATCATGCCGAGCAGAGGCGGACCGGAGGAGGGCCTGCTGAGCTGCACCCTCTGACCGACCTGGAAGAACGTGCCACAGCATTAGTGAGCACCCATAATCGTTCTGCCACCTGTGGTGGTGCAGATCCCATGTTGCACCACGTGAGTAATGTGTAAAGCAGTGGTAAACCAGTGGTAATTTAAAGTTGTTATGTCTGTAATGTACCTATGAATGATTCCACGAGGCAATGTGTTGTACTCAAACTGTAGTGACCTTGGTCCTTTATTCGTAACTCCAGAGTGAGGCAGCCGCATGGTGGCTACCCTTTTATACAGCCCCTGCCACCAGGGCAGGAAACCCCGGTCTCCACCAGTTGCACCCTCTAGTGGTGCCAGCATGTATATACACAGTGTAAACCTTATTGATAGTACATCAGGTAAACAAGTCTCCATCTTATGCAACTATACAGTGACTACACAGAGAGTATATCTATAGTCTACATATATAACTAAAGTAATTTAATGGCATTTCATTATAATATGTGAATGATGTAATATTATGCATGCAGTTTCTGTCTCTTCTGTACTCTCATGTTAATCATATGTAATATCTCTTGTTCACATTTATTGCAATAGTGTTGTTCCTCATACATAAGCTAGCGCAGTGCAAGCATTCTCATGTCTCCCCTTCTCCTCTAATAACCTCAATTATGTTTTCCAGCTCCCCAGACGACCTAGGCACAAAGGGAGTCCCCTGCACCACTGCAGATCTCCATCATCACTGGTGATGAACACCAAAGTGAGGAGGAGGACGAAGTAGAGCCTGACTTGCCATCTGTGGTACCTGCGGCCATGTCATCCTCAACAGATGAAGTAGCGGGGGCAAGCAGCTTGCAGAAGGGCAATCCAAGGCAGCCAGTGCCCACGTCGACCCCGCGGAGGTTGGGTCAGTGAGATAGGCACGCGCTGCGATGGGCAGATGTCAATGAGGGCATGGTGTTACTGTCGAGGACGAGTGTCGACATAGGTTGAGAGCTCCTCCAGGTGCTTGGTGGGTTGACCGGCAACATTGCCGCACTGTCTGCCAGAATAATAGAGGGCATGGAGCAGATATTTGCGGCAATGGGGCGAACGACTGACTGTTCTTAAGGCATGCGATGGTTTTGGGATACAGCACTGCATCCCAAGGTGCCATACCACCAACCACCACGACAGATGCGAGACAGAAGACATTTCTTTGCAAAAGTCTTCTCTTCCAGCCACTGAGATCATTCTGTCGACGTCACCACTGCTCCCCCCACCACCCCCCCCCCACCCCCCGCCCCCGCAATAGCAGCAGGAGGCCTTGAGGTGCTCTGCTGCAAGACAGCTTGGGCCCATTACTCTGGGAGTACGTCGGAAATGGAGGGTTATGACAAGGGGGCGGTTAAGGTACAGGAGGGGAAGTGTGGCTGCAGGTAGGGAGGCAGGGCTGTATATTATTGTTGTTATTTAAAACAAATTGTTGAATGTTGACTGTTATGATGGTGGGAGGGTGTTGTTATATTGTTCTGTTAAAAATGTTGTTCACTGTTGGGGGGTTGGCAAGGTGTTATATATGTTTATTAAAAAAAAATTAAGTGTTAAATTATTAAACATTTTTATTTATGTTTACCTGATCACATCCCTCCACATTCTCTTGCTGCTCCTGCGCCCAGACCTTGCTGCTCCTGCTGCACGTGCCCAAGCTCCAATCACTGACCTTGCTGACGTCACTCTTTGCTGCCGTTGCCCTTCTGCACCAGCTCGCACTGTACCTTGCAGTGGCATGCCTCCACGCTGCTTCCTGGGTCGCATGCCGCTCCTTTTATGACCCCACCTGCCACTGATAGTTTCCTGCAGGTCGGGCCTCCACACAATCCAATAGTTGGAAACAATGGCCATGGCCAGGCCAGGCCAGGCAAGGATGAAACGTAACGGAACTGTAATTGTCACCAATGTAAGTTCATGCAGAGCATTCATTTATGAGCTGCTGACGCAAGAGTTTTGCTGCGTAACTACCACGGGGCTTTTCCAGTGTTGTTGTGGGGGGGGGGGAAGGGGGTTGCGGTGGGGACATGGGTTCATCACCAGGCTGATTGTCCTCCCCGAGGTCCTCGTCCTCCTCCTCTTCCACCTCCCCTCTCTCCTGAGGTGGACCAGCAGTCCCATCTGGCAATTATTGTCCTCTCCTTATAGCTAGGTTATGCAACATGCAGCACACCACAATGAACTCAGCAAGTTCAGGGTGGTATTGTAGGTTGCCTCCTGAGTGGTTCAGGCAACTGAAGCGCTGCTACAGAAATCCAATTGTCTTTTTGACGATATTGCGTGTAGCTATATGGCTTTCATTGTAGCGCTTCCCGGCTTCCGTCTGGGGCTTACACAGGGGGGTCATGAGCCAGCTGGCAAGGCCATATCCTTTATCCCCTAGCATCTAACCGTGACCTTGTGGCTGACTCTTAAAAGAGGTCAGAGACAGTGCTCTCACACAAGATGTGCGCAGCATGGATGCTGCCTGGAAAATTTGCATTTACTGCCATGATTATTTGCTTGTGGTCAACAATGAGCTGCACATTCAGGGAGTGGAATCCCTTTCGGTTCCGAAACACCTCTGCATCCTGTAAAGGTGCTCGCAGAGCGATGTGTGTACAGTCTATTGCTCCCTGCATCTTGGGGAAGTTTGCTGTTCTCAAGAAACCCAAAGCCTTCTCAATCTGTGCCTGCCTGGTCATAGGGAAGCTTATAAAGTCCATCCTGCGTGTGTAAAGGGCTTCAGTCACCTGTCGAATGGAGCAATGTGTGGCATGCTGAGAGCTACTGCAAATGTCGCCAGCTGAGGCCTGAAAGGAGCCCGATGTGTAGAAGGAAAGTGCTGCAGTAACATTAACCTCAATGGGCAGTGTTGTCCTGATGGTGCTGGTAGGCTGTGGATCTCCCTTAATTAGCTACATATCTCACTGATGACCTCCTTTCAGGAGCGCAGCCTCCTAACGCACGTGTTATCGGACAAGTCCAGGTATAATCGCTTATCCCTGTAAATGCGTTGGGTGTAACGTTTCATCCTTCTCAGCAGTCTGCCACCTCTTTCATTGGGCACATAATGTTCTTCAGTGAACCTTCTCCCATCTCTATTCTGCAGCGTGTGATTATTCATCAATACTGGTTGAGATATTACAGGCCACATCAATATAAATGCCCTTAATTTGTCCTCAACAAATACAAATATGATTCGGTGATTGGCAAGAGTCAAAAAGGCCCTTAAAATCACTCACAAATTGCTTCTCCTGACAAGCACTTCAAGCAGCTTTTTATTAAAGATCCTCCGAGTTACAAAATGGCGTCCATAGTGCCGAGTTAAGGTCAGGTGATTGTAGCTTTTCTTCAGCGTCTTTTTGGGCCAGATATCATTTTGGCAAATTATGGGCAAAATGCCGAAAGTAGCGCTCGGTGATTATCTAGGCGATAATCAGGCACTAGTTTCTATTCTAACCAGTATTCTCGGACTTGCCCGAGCATGATGTCATAATTTAAAAAAATATAGGCCGGGTGATGCAGCTCATTCCTGTATGCCGAAAGTTGCGCCGGCGATAAATGGGTTATAATCATCCGGTCAGTTCCTGGCTCCTGGCTCGTAGCATGTGACATGCTGGGTGGGACTGCAGTGATTTTGTAAAGGAGGGATTCTGAGTACCAGCAGCACATAACAGTCTGGAGAAAATTGGTCTTGTGAGGCCCAATGGTGAAAGCTGGATTGCCCTGGATCAAGGTAAGTGCGTCCCCTTCAGAGCCCATTGTGAACGGATACTGAGTGACTGGAGCATTGTCGGGTGCTCTGGGTGTACTGTGGGTTTGGGCTGGCTGCGTCTAGTTGTACTAACTGAAAGGCAGCCTTTCTCTGATTGACTCCCCAGTTTCACATGACCAATTGCTGATTGTTCCCCTTGGAGGATAAGCCACACCCTGAAGTTCCTCTGGAATGTGTTACTGGAAACACACAGCCCAAGTTCTGAGTGACTTTCCAATTTGTAATTCGATCCATTTTCACTTCAGAAGCCACAGAGGATAGATCTCCCCAAAAACCTCCAAGTACCAGCTGAAGTCCCTTACCCCGGCACAAGACCTTACTTCCCCTGCCCCCCCTCCCGCTCCCCCCCCCTACCCCAGATGGGGCATTGTGGGCGGATTGTTAACATGTTTATTGGGTATGAAGTGAATAGTGACAGTGTCGTGACTTCTGGATTTCATCCACTTCAACGATGTCCCTTGTAACACACGCACCGAGCTTGTACGCACCAGGGGTTGGAAGAACATGATTCGTCTTCTCTGAGTTCCCTCTCTCCCCTCCGATCCCCCACCACCCCCACCTGTGTCTCTCTCTCTCCTCCTGACCCCCCCCCCCAAGCTCTCTCTCTCTCACCCCCCCCAGGCTCTCTCTCTCTCCCCCCCCCCCCTCAAGCTCGCTCTCTCTCTTTCTCTTCCCCCACAAGATCTTTCTCCCCCACCCCCTCCCCCAGGCTCTCCCTCTCTCTCCCTCCCCAAGCTCTCTCTCCCCCCAGGCTCTTCTCCCCCTCGGCTCTCTCCCCCACCCCCAAGCTCTCTCTTTCTCTCCCCCAAGGCTCTCTCTCTCTCTCTCCCCCCCCCCACCCCCACCCCCCCAGGCTCTATCTCTATCTTTCTCCCCAGGCTCTCTCTCTCTCTCTCCCTCCAAACTCTCTCTCCCCCGCCACAAACTCTCTCACCCCCCCCAAACTCTCTCACCTCACACCCCCCCCAAGCTCTCTCTCCCCCCCAAGCTCTTTCCCCGCCACCCCCCAAGCAGACTGAGGGTGACTCGGGGCCCACGGCCCGCTCTGGGCTCGGTGCTGCGGGGGGCTCGGGCCCGCTCAGGGCTTGGTGCTGCGGGGGGCTTGATGCCTGCTCGGGGCTTGGTGCTATGGGTGGCTCGGGGCCCACTCAGGGGTCGGTGCTGCGGGGGGCTTAATGCCTGCTCGAGGCTTGGTGCTGCGGGGGGCTCGGGGCCCACGGCCCACTCAGGGCTCGGTCCTGCGGGGGGCTCGGGGCCCGCTCAGGGCTCGGTGCTGCGGGGGGCTTGATGCCTGCTCAGGGTTTGGTGCTGTGGGGGTGCTCGGGGCCCGCTCAGGGCTTGGTGCTGCGGGGGGGCTCGGAGGCTCAGTGGATGCATTTGGCTGCTGCTGGATGGATCGGAGGCAACGTGGTGTTGGACACATGCGCAGAAAAGGGTTCATGGGAATTGTGCAGAGGGGGTGGAGGGGGGGTGGGTGGGTGGGGGGATGGTGGTGCATGCGCAGAAGGGAGACTTAGTACAAATAGTTACTCTAGTTTGGGCCTCATTAAATGCATTCTGAGCCCTGTGCACTGTTTATGCACAGGCTTTGAGCACCAACAGGACTTTGGTGTCAAACTGGGAGACACAGAGCATATTGGGCACTTTGATTGCTCTCCTATTCCATATTTAAAGAAGGAAGAAAAACTAGGGAGATGATTTTCTGCACCATGTACACCCCTTATCATTCTCCATTACCTCCCAGCAATTAGAGACTTATTTTTGGACAGTTGAGCCTCAAGGAAGTTTAGAGAGAGGCTGGATTTTTGTCTTTCCCGATCTCAGGGTGTTAATGGTGATGGGGCGCTCCCGATACCGGTTGAAAAAATTTTGCGCCCTCGTTGGAAATTTCGCCAAAAATGAAGATCCATGATCAGGAGCGTTAAATCAGGCATTACACAACGAACTTTGTGCACCCGAGCTGATAATCACAGCGTTAAAAAAGGTGGCCATTTTGCGCATGCGCAGTTGCATTTTAGTTTTCCCGGTGCAGATGGTATTTCAGGGGGCGGCAGCTTCATGCGCGTATGCGCAGATGACCTGGCCGACGTCTGGGACTTCTGCAGAGATGGCACAGCAGGAGGGCAGGCAGCGTGCCAGGCATTTTTTAACAGAAGCTGCTGAGGCCTTAGTCCATGCTGTGGAGAGGAGGCGGACATCACTGCCTCTGGTTGGTGGAGGGAGGCCACTGCCAAACATTTTTAACAGATGTGGCAAGAAATTGCACAGGAGTTGTCTGTGGCAGACATGGTGGCCAGAACTGGCATACAATGCCGCAAAAAAGTTCAATGACCTTACAGGTTCATCAAGCAGAGTACCCTTCAGATTTATCTATGCCTGCTATCCTTCCAACATGAAAGTCAGACACGATGTGAAGTCTTTGATGGATCTGCCCCTTTCCAAATGTCTTGCAGCCTGTGGTGTAGGTTACACAATGCATCAGAAAGTTGAAGGCTTACTTCACATACACTCTTGTTCTCTAATCATTGAGAACCTTCTTCACAATACACTCCCACTACTGATATGGGGTTCATAAAGATCACCTTGAGCCCAATGTTACCTCCCTCTCACCTCCTACCAATTGCTCACAAAGCTCATGCAATATCTACACAGATTGAAGACATTTTCATATCCACACAGTGGCAGCTATTTAACTATGGTAGGCATATGTGGCACAACAGGAGGTGCACCCTTTCTGAACCCATTCTATTTTTCTCATTGCAGGCGAAGCTCTCACACAACAGGCGTGAGCAGCGCCAGACAGGCGGGGGTCCGCCTCAGCTCCTCGATTTAACGGATTTGGAGGAATGGGTATCGGCCCTCATGGGAGCTCCAGCTCGGGCAGTTGCCGGGATAATGCTGAGCCCCCTGCGGGTAGTGAGGGTGTGTAAATTGATCGCGCGACTGATGTGACTTCATTGAGACGTATTATGAAGTGGCCTAACCCCTTTACATATACATACATGTCCAACGCCACCTTCCTGCTATCACCCTGCCCCCTCCCCTGCTGCTAAGCACACATCTGTTGTTTTCTGCTTGCAGACGACCAGCCACAATCATGACAGATGTCCAGGGAGCCATCTACATCTGGTCATGGGGGAGATGATGAGGCATGTGAGAAGACTGCAATGCCTGAGCCACAGAGCCCTCCAGTTGCCCCGTCTGGACAAAGCACATCTGGGGATGAGCCCGATTTCCCTGGATTTGAGTCATCAGAGGCTCCTGGCCCCAGTTGCCTACAGCAATGCAGTGTGAGAGGGGAATCTCGGAGGCTAGCTCTCCAGAGGGTGAGTCGGCAAAGTAGGTCTGCTGAAGAACAGGCAGACATGGAACTGGACTTGGTGGAAATGTCCATGGAAAACACAAAGATGCACTGTGAGCTCATGGGTGTATTGGAGAGCACCGACAAACTTTCTGTGATTGTTGCGGAGCCAGCGTCACGCGTTGTCAGTGCAACTCAGGACTCCAGCGAGGCCATCTTTGCCCACTCCAAAGAGGCAGGTGGCCTCCAGCAGCAACAGTGGTGTTCCAGACTGTGTGGGGTGTGCCATTGATCACGTCGCAGCATCGATCGAATTGCAGGCACAAGCTACACTGCAGCTTGGTGATGTGATGCGGTCAATGACTGATGATCTAACGGGGAAGTGGTGGTGCTGAAGCAGGCCAGCAAGTTGTGGTCACACATCATGCTCCACATGTTGAGGCCCTGCCCCGTCAGAGTGTCAGTGGTTCCCAGGAAATGGAAGGTGTTGTACTTCCTCAGGATAGCAGCATTCCGGCTCCCACCACTGACTCTCCAACCATGCATCCTATGCGGTCCACACCTGAGCTATCAGAGACTGATTCCACCGATGCTGAGGAGCAGCAGTCCGTAGCTGGGCCTTCAAGGCCCAAAGCTGGTCCAAGGCATAGTCATACGCCGTCTGCACCCAGCACAGCAGCCCTCAAGCAGCCTTGCTGTAGGTTCTGTGGCCTCACTGAGGAGGAGCAGCCTGCGTGGGAGGGGGGTAAAGGGTAAGGGTGGGGAGAAGCACAGGACACGTCCCAATAAGGGGTCGTACAACCAGGTGCAAATGCGTTCACATGTAACGACTGCTCCTGTAGATAGTTATTTTGTTATAATTTACTTGAGTAACCTGAGTAACCTTGATGGTTTGAAGTATTGTTTGCTTTTGCTGTTTTATAGCATCTTTTGAAATTGTTTGTTCATTGATTTGTTGCGTTTGTTTGGGGGAAGGGTCGTATTTGCTACTTTTGTTCATTAAATTATAATCTTCAGCCTTTGACGTTGTTGTCTTGTGTATCGTTGCCAAGCTCAGCATAGATGTGCCTTTATGGCAGCATATAGCACGGCCAGTATTAGATGCATCACTCAGCTTCCTCCATTCATGCAGCCTCTCCATTATGAGCTGGCGATGTATGGCTCTTGCTCAAGCAGCATTTCCATGCTGCCTCCCCTGTGGTTGTGGCAGCTGTGTAATCGGTCCCTCTCCAAACTCATCTTTGTCATCCTCCTCCTCCTGAGGTGGGCCTGCAATCCCCACTGGCAATGCCTGGCCCCTGATGAGTGCCAAATTGTGCCGTATGCAACATAGCACAATGTCCTCAGAGACCCGTTGAGGGGAGTATTGAAGGCTGCCTCCAGAGCGGACGGTCTGCCTGTAGGAGATGGTATATCCCTGTCAGCACTTTCTTTCGGAAGGCAGGGCGGTAAGTTTTTGTGCCGCCGCAAAACAGGAGCCTAATTTACCGGCTGGGTGCTAAAACCTGGAGACCGTGTAATGCCCACATAAATCATTTACTGCCTCTCCTGGGCGCAAACAGAGGTGCAAACGAGCCGAAAATTCAACCCTAAGCTTTTCTGGAATTTTTAACATCACTAGCTGTCATAAATTATCTTTTTTTTATTCGTTCATGGGATGTGGCCAGCATTTATTGCCCAGCACTAAGTGCCCTTGAGAAGATGGTGGTGAGCCGCCTTGAACCGCTGCAGTCCGTGTGGTGAAGATACTCCCACAGTGCTGTTAGGGAGGGAGTTCCAGGATTTTGACCCAGCGACGATGAAGGAATGACAATATGCCTCCAAGTCAGGGTAGTGTGTGGCTTGAAAGGGGAACTTGGAGGTGATGGTGTTCCCATGCTCCTGCTGCCCTTGTCCTTCTAGATGGTAGAGGTCGCGGGTTTGGGAGGTGCTGCCGAAGAAGCCTTGGCGAGTTGCTGCAGTGCATCCACGATGCGCCGGTGGTGGAGGGAGTGAATGTTTAAGATGGTGGATGGGGTGCCGATCAAGCGGGCTGCTTTGTTCTGGATGGTGTAAAGCTTCTTGAGTGTTGTTGGAGCTGCACTCATCCAGGCAAGTGGAGAGTATTCCATCACACTCCTGACTTGTGCCTTGTAGATGGTGGAAAGGCTTCACTCATGAACATAAAAACATTCTTTTTAGCAGTGAAGCTGTAAACGTGATTATAAGACATGCATTTATGGTTTTGCTATAAATAGTGACTTGATGAAACTTTCTCCCCTCCCCTGTTCTTCCTCAATATGTTGGACAATTTTGTGCTATTTGTTCGTCCTCATGGAACATGCCGTTTTGTGTCTCCGCTTCTGTGCTATATTCAGGGGGATAACCCACAGTCCTCCTGAAGCAACCCCACTGGTTTCAATGGAATCTGCTGTTTTAAACAGCTCGTGAGCCAAATTGGAGTGGTTCAATCTTGAAATGGGGAGCATGGGCTCTTGAGTGTAGAACCGTTCAGGCAGCACTGGTGTGGCTCACACCCTGTCCTGAAGCACCTGCTCCTGTCAGAAAGCAATGGAGATTGTTGGGCTGCCTTTATGGCCTACGTCACTGGAGTAGATCAGCAGTGGGCAGGGGCAGATTAACCTATTTTTTCAGAGACAAGATCTTTACTATTTATCTGTGTTATTATTTAACTGTTATTATGTAATATATTTAATAAATAAAACATATGTTAATATATAATATATGATATTAATATATTATAGTATAAGTCCACCATAGTAATTTGTTATTATATTTATGCATTTGATATATATGCTTTCATTATTGAATATACTAGCCCATGTTTTCATACTCAGAATCCGAATCATATACGTAATGTAATGAACATGAACAAACATAACTGTAAGCCCATTTGGATCAGTTTGCCCCAGACCCATCAAGCCCTTAATCTGACCCTGGCAATGGGTGCAGAGGCTTTTAACAGCCTGTTCTCAGAAGAAGGAAAATACAAAAACAATGGTATCTCACAACAGGTGAGAAATATTCCAAATTTCTTAAATGCAGCAAGATGTGGGGGGATTAATTTAAACAGAAAATATTCCTCTAACCTTTTCCTTTCCATTTAAACAATAATGCACAAATTTGTGAGAACACTTCCTGTCACTTCTGTGATTTAAATATGATGTAAATTGATGTCTTGAACATCAATGAAGAGCGCTAAGGGTCCTTAGTCCCTCAGTAGGGAGGGTCATTTTCTGACTCTGCGGTCCTTGTAGGGCTCCTTGCCAGCCAGTATTTCACGTCGTAAATCCGGGTGTGCATTGTGCAAGATTTTCCAGGCATTCATTTAAATGGTCAGAAACCCATTCGCAGCATGTGCCTGAATTCCTGCTATGGGTGAGGTCCCCTTTGGGAGCGTGATGTTGGAAAATGATTCCTGTCATCTTTTTGTTGGCTAAATAAAATGGGAATATACCAACTATTGTTTCCTGGACTTTTCAGAGAAACATGACGTTGCAGTTAGTTTATTAAAGTTATTTGTTTCTTGATGATATCTGGTGAGGGTAGGGAAAATCGATCCATGAGCCAACCCACACCATTCGCCTGCTTCTACCTTCTTGTGGACAGTTATACAGTTGGAGTGGCAGAGATCTGCTAGTAAAAGAAAGACTTGCATTTATATAGCGCATTTCAAGACCTCAGGATGTCTCAATGTGCTTTACATCCAATTAAATACTTTTGAAGTGTAGTCACTGTTGTAAAGTCAAAAACAATTTGTACACAGCAAGCTCCCACAAACAGCAATTTTGGGAATGTTAGCACAGTGGTTATGTTACTGAATTAGTAATCCAGAGGCCTGGACTAATGATCCTGAGACATGCGGTCAGATCCCACCACGGCAGCTGGGGAATTTAAATTCATTTAATTAAATAAATCTGGAATTAAAAGCCGGTATCAGTAATTGGTGACCATGATTGTCGTAAAAACCCATCTGGTTCAACAATGTCCTTCAGGGAAGGAAATTTGCCATCCTTACCCGGCCTGGCCTATATGTGACTCCAGACCCACAGCAATGTGGTTGACCCTTAACTGCCCTCTGAACTGGCCTAGCAAGCCACTCAGTTATATTCAAGAATGTGGCTCACCACCATATTCTCATGGGCAATAAATGCTGGCCATGCCAGAGACACCCACATCCCATGAACGATTAAAAAAAAATGTGATAATGACCAGATAATCTCACTGTTAACTTCTCTTCCAGTAATGCCCGCCTTGAAGAGGTTCTGCTCTTCTCTTGAACAGGATTTCTGTCTTTTTTTACCTTGTTTCCTGCCTCTGTAATTCCTTAAAAACTGTTACATCTCTAACTTCTTCCAGTTCTGATGAAAGGTCATTGACCTTAAACGTTAATTCTGGTTCTCTCTCCATAGGTGCTGCCTGATCTGCTAAACTTAGAATTTTTCTGTTATTTTTGCTCTGACTTGTTAGGTTCCTTCCTTTCAATTTCTCTTGATTCCTCATTAAGGATGTTTCTGCTCTGCCTTTTAACAGCCGAGTCCAGATCAGAAACTCATCAAAGAATGATAAACAATTATACGCAGAATGTCCCACTTGCCATCCTGCCTTTCCTTGGCTCCAATAACCTTTCTGTAACGGACAGTCAAAAGCTACTCACAGTAAAAACAAATTATATAAGCTTTCTGCTGCAGGTTGCCTTTGAGTTTAAATTTTTTTATTTGAATTGAAGAAAATAGAAAGACTTGCATTTATTTAGCGCCTTTCTTGACAAAAAAAAAAAAAAAAAAAAAAGTCCTTACTACTCGGGGGATCAAGGGTTATGGCGAGAAAGCAGGAAGGGGGTACTGAAGTTTCATGTTCAGCCATGAACTCATTGAATGGCGGTGCAGGCTAGAAGGGCTGAATGGCCTGCTCCTGCACCTATTTTCTATGTTTCTATGTTTCTATGTATTCCAACCCAGCTACACAGATTCACCATCACTTCCTTGCTTTTGTATTCATTGTCCCTCAATATGAAACCCAGAATTCCAACTGCCCGTTTACATTTTTTAGCACCCTGCAATCCTGCCCTTAAACATCTGCACCCCTAGATCTCTCTGGTCCCAGCCCATCATGCAAGGAATCAGAACAACACACTCACATCCTACGACTTTGATACAAGGTATTGGTACATCAATGTGCTACCCACCTACACCAGCATACTGATCCTCTTTAACACTTCTGGAGATTACGGTCTGTCATTCAAACAACATTGCACAAATGCCGACCATTTTGACAGTGAAAGCGAATGGGAAGCACCCACCGCACAAGCAAGTTTTGTTCAGAATGTCAAAACTAGTTTATATTTTACCTTTGTGAGGCTCCACTCTTAATGACGAGCCTTGTTACATGCGGGATCGGGTGGAACGCTGGTTTTACACTCAATAGCCCTCTCCATTGACTTCAAAGGAGGGTAAAATCGGGCAGAGTGTAGAACCTGCATTGCACCCGATCCTGTGAGTTATCCAATGGGCAGGTTAGGCTCAAATTTCTCCCAAAACCTCCAATCTTCTGACTTGCATTTGCCACTAGTGAAGCTCTGTGCCAGAATTAGCCCCAAAATGTCAAGATGAAAATTCAAGCCATTCATAGCACAATCAGAATCGCTTTCGGCTGTGTGGAAGGACACCTGTTTTGTAGGACTATGCTATGTTGCTGTATTGGAGCTCCCCCTCTAGTGGAGTGCGAGCAGCGGGAGTCCGGGGACGTTGGAGCGGCCTATAAAGGCCCAGCGTTCGTCGGAGAGGCATGAGTGCGAGCAGCGGGAGTCCGGGGACGTCGGAGCGGCCTATAAAGGCCCAGCGTTCGTCGGAGAGGCGGGAGTGCGAGCAGCGGGAATCCGGGGACGTCGGAACGGCCTATAAAGGCCCAGCGTTCGTCGGAGAGGCAGCGGGGGATCACTGAGGCCAGCCGGTGCAGCTGCAGCAGGGAGGCAAAAAAGAAGTAGAAAGAAATCGAAAGGTGACGTCACAGCCAAGGGGCTAAGTGATTGGCAAGTAGTTTTTCTTCTTTTCTTTATTAGTAATTAACCCTTTAGCATTGTAGTTGACAAATTAAGTTTATCTAAGGATTAAGTCATGGCAGGACAGTTCAGGCACGTGTTATGCTCCTCCTGTACTATGTGGGAAGTCAGGGACGCTTCCGGTGTCCCTGACGACTACGTGTGCGGGAAGTGTATCCGGCTGCAGCTCCTGACGGACCGCATTGCGACACTGGAGCTGCGGGTTTATTCACTCTGGAGCATGCACAATGCTGAGAATGACGTGAATAGCACATTTAGTGAGTTGGTCTTACCGCAGGTAAAGGGTACACAGCCAGATAGGGCATGGGTGACCAAAAAGGAAGAGCAGTGGAAGGAAGGTAGTGCAGGGGTTACCTGAGGTCATCCCCCTGCAAAACAGGGTACTATTGGGGGGGATGACGCACCAGGGGAGGGCAGCAGTAGCCAAGTTCATGGCAACATGGGTGGCTCTGCTGCACAGGAGGGCAGGAAAAAGAGTGGAAGAGCTATAGTTGTTGTGTATCTGTAAAGCATGCACTCCCATGTTCCACCACCAGGGAGCGCATCCCCTTAAGTCCCAAGGGATCCCAGCATCCATTGGGAGCACTGTACATAAGCAGGCCCCTAAAGCCTGTTACTCACTCTGGAGTGTCTAGATAAAGACTGAGGTCACAGTTACTTTAACCTCCCTGTGTGCAGTCTCATCTGTGTTAGGAACACAACAACTGGCGACGAGTACATGAATCCAACGCAAAGATGCAGCAAACTGTGGGCATCCTGGAGAAGTTCTCGGAGGGTGAGGACTGGGAAGCCTATGTCGAACAGTTAGACCAGTACTTTGTAGCCAACGAGCTGGACGGAGAAGGAAGCACTGCAAAAAGGAGAGCGGTCCTCCTCACGGTCTGTGGGGCGCTGACCTATAGCCTCATGAAGAATCTTCTGGCTCCGGTGAAACCCACAGAGAAGTCGTATGAGGAGCTGTGTACATTGGTTCGGGAGTATCTTAACCCAAGGGAGAGCGTGCTGATGGCGAGGTATTAGCACATGCCAGCGATCTGAAGGTCAGGAAGTGGCGAGTTACGTCGCCGAGCTACGGCGACTTGCAGGACAATGTGAGTTTGATGGCTACCTGGAGCAAATGCTCAGAGACTTTTTTGTACTGGACATTGGTCACGAAACCATCCAACGAAAACTTTTTACTGTAGAGACACCGACCCTCAGTAAGGTCACTGCGCTAGCACAGGCGTTTATGTCCACCAGTGATAACACCAAACAAATCTCTCAGCACACAAGTGCTAGCAATGTTCATAAATTAACTGGAACTGTGTTTGCGAGCAGAAATGTACAGGGCAGAAACCACGAGTCAGCAACTGCCAGCAGGCCTCAGGTGACCTAGATGACTCAGAGTCCGCAACAAAGGATGAATGCAAGGCAATTCACACCTTGTTGGTGTTGTGGAGGCTTCCATTCAGCCTATTCATGCCGCTTCAAAGGGTATGTTTGCAAGAGCTGTGGAACAATGGGGCACCTCCAAAGAGCTTGCAGATGAGCTGCAAGCTCTGCAAAACCTGCTAACTACTACGTGGCAGAGGAAGATCGGTCCATGATGGACCAGAGCAATTTAGAGCCTCAGAGAGAGGAGTCAGATGCTGAAGTACACAGGGTACACACATTTTCGACGAAATGTCCATCTATAATACTAAACGTAAAACTGAATGGCTTACCCGTAGCCATGGAACTGGACACTAGTGCTAGCCAATCCATCATGAGTAAAAAGATGTTTGAGAGGCTGTGGTGCAACAAGGCACTCAGACCAGCCCCGAGCCCCATCCACACGAAACTGAGAACGTACACCAAAGAGCTTATCGCTGTCCTAGGCAGCGCCATGGTCAAGATTATCTACGAGGGCATGATGCATGAACTGCTACTCTAGATTGTCCCGGGCGATGGCCCCACACTGCTTGGAAGGAGCTGGCTGGGCAAAATCTGCTGGAACTGGGATGACATCCGAGCGCTATCACATGTCGATGAGGCCTCATGTACCCATGTTCTTAACAAATTTCCTTTTCTTTTTGAGCCAGGCATTGGAAATTTTTCCGGGCGAAGGTGCGGATCTACTTGGTCCCAGAGGCATGACCCATTCACCACAAGGCACGAGTGGTACCTCACATGATGAGGGAGAGAGTGGAAATCGAGCTGGACAGGCTGCAACGCGAGGGCATCATCTCCCCAGTGGAATTCAGCGAGTGGGCCAGCCCGATTGTTCCAGTACTCAAAAGTGATGGCATGGTCAGGATTTGTGGCGATTATAAAGTAACTATTAATCGTTTCTCGCTACAGGACCAATACCCGCTACCTAAGGCAGATGACCTATTTGTGACGCTGGCAGGAGGCAAGACGTTCACCAAGTTCGACCTGACTTCGGCCTACATGACACAGGAGCTGGAGGAGTCTTCGAAGGGCCTCACCTGCATCAACACGCACAAGGGACTGTTTATCTACAACAGATGCCCGTTTGGAATTTGGTCGCCTGCAGAGATCTTCCAGAGAAACATGGAGAGCCTACTCAAGTCGGTACCATGCACGGTGGTTTTTCAGGATGACATATTGGTCACGGGTTGGGACATCGTCGAGCACCTACAAAACCTGGAGCAGGTCCTCCAGCGACTGGATCACGTAGGGCTGTGGCTGAAGAGGTCGAAATGCATCTTCATGGCAACAGAAGTGGAGTTTTTGGGGAGAAAGATCGCGACGGACGACATTCAGCCCACAGATGCCAGGACACAGGCTCTCAGGAACGCGCCCAGGCCACAGAATGTCACGGCGCTGCAGTCGTTCCTGGGACTCCTCAACTATTTTGGTAGCTTCCTACCGGGGTTAAGCACCCTCTTAGAGCCCCTACACGTGTGATTGCGGGTGCGAACTGGGTGTGGGGAAAAAACAAGTAATTGCTTTTAAGAAAGCCAGAAACATTTTATGCTCTAACAAGCTGCTTGTATTGTATAACCCCCGTGTAAAAGACTTGTGTTAGCATGTGACATGTCGTCGTACGGAGTCGGGTGTGTATTACAACAAGCTAACATTGCGGGGAAGTTCAACCTGTCGCCTATGCTTCCTGGAGCTTTTCGCAGGCCGAGAGTGCCTACAGCATGATTGAGAAAGAGGCATTAGTGTGTGTGTTCGAGGTAAAGAAAATGCATCAGTACCTGTTTGGCCTCAAATTTGAGCTGGAAACCGATCACAAGCCCCTCATATCCCTGTTCGCTGAAAACAAGGGGATAAATACTAATGCCTCAGCCTACAAAGGTGGGCACTCGCGCTATCAGCGTATAACTATACCATTCGCCACAGGCCAGACACCGAGAATTGTGCGGATGCTCTCAGTCGGCTACCACGGGGGTGGAAATGACGCAGTCTGCAAACTTGTTGATGGTGGCACAGCCCGCAAACTTGTTGATGGTCATGGAAGCGTTTGAAAATGATAAATCACCCGCCAGATTAGGACTTGGATCAGCCAAGATCCTCTCCTGTCCCTAGTAAAAAACTGTGTACTGCATGGGAGCTGGGCCAGCATCCCCGTTGAAATGCAGAAGCTAATCAAGCCGTTCCAGCGGCTAAAGAACGAGCTGTCCATTCAGGCAGACTGCCTGTTGTGGGGCAACCACGTAGTGCTACTCAAAAAGGGCAGGGAGACGTTCATCTCGGATCTCCACAGCACACACCCGGGTATAGTAATGATGAAAGTGATAGCCAGATCCCACATGTGGTGGCCCGGTATCGACTCTGACTTCGAGTCCTGTATACGGCAATGCAGCGTGTGTGCTCAGTTGAGCAACGTGCCCAGAGAGGCACCACTAAGTTTGTGGTCTTGGCCCTCCAGACCATGATCAAGGATCCGTGTTGACTATGTGGGCCCGTTTCTCGGTAAAATGTTCCTGGTGGTGGTAGATGCTTTTTCAAAATGGATTGAATGTGAAATAATGTCGGGAAGCACCGCCACCGCCACCAGTGAAAGCCTGAGGGCCATGTTTGCCACCCACAGCCTACCTGATATACTGGTCAGTGACAACGGGCCATGTTTCATCAGTACCGAATTTAAAGAATTCATGACCCATAATGGGATCAAACATGTCACCTCAGCCCCGTTTAAACCAGCCTCCAATGGGCAGGCAGAGCAGGCAGTATAAACCATCAAACAGAGCCTTAAACAAGTCGCAGAATGCTCACTCCAAACCCGCCTGTTCCAAGTACTGCTCAGCTACCACACGAGACCCCACTCGCTCACAGGGGTGCCCCTGGCTGAGCTACTCATGAAAAGGATATTTAAAACCAGACTCTCACTGGTTCACCCAACCTGCATGATCAGGTAGAGAGCAGGCAGCAGCAACAAAATGTAAACGATGGTCGCGCCACTGTGTCACGGGAAATTGATCTGAATGACCCTGTGTATGTGCTAAACTATGGACATGGTCCCAAGTGGATCGCGGGCACGGTAATAACTAAAGAAGGGAGTAGGGTGTTTATAGTCAAACTAGACAATGGACAAATTTGCAGAAAGCACCTGGACCAAATGAGGCTGCAGTTCACAGATTGCCCTGAACAACCCACAGCAGACACCACCTTTTTCGAGCCCACAACACACACCGAAAGGATCAACGACACCACGCCGGTCCAGGAAATCGAACCCTTCACGCCCAACAATCCAGTAAGGCCAGGCTCACCCAGCAGCCCTGCAGGGCCAACAACACGCCAGTCCAGCGAGGGCACAGCCAACACACCAGAACAGACATTTGTACCGAGGTGGGCCACCAGGGAAAGAAAGGCTCCCGACTGCCTCACCTTGTAAATAGTTTTCACTTTGACTTTGCGGGGGGAGTGATGTGTATCTGTAAAGCATGCACTCCATGTTCCGCCACCAGGGAGCGCATTCCCTGAAGTCCCAAGGAATCCCAGCATCCCTTGGGAGCACTGTACATAAGCCGGCCCCTAAGGCCTGTTCCTCACTCTGGAGTGTCTTCATAAAGACTGAGGTCACTGTTACTTTACCTCCCTGTGTGCAGTCTCATCTGTGTTAGGAACACAACAATAGTGATAGGGGATTCAATTGTAACGGGAATAGATAGATGTTTCTGCGGCCGCAACCGAGACTCCAGGATGGTATGTTTCCTTCCTGGTGCAAGGGTCAAGGATGTCTCGGAGCGGGTGCAGGGCATTCTGAAAAGAGAGGGTGAACAGCCAGTTGTCGTGGTGCATATAGGTACCAACGATATAGGTAAAAAATGGGATGAGGTGCTACAAGATGAATTGAGGGAGCTAGGAGCTAAATTAAAAAGTAGGACCTCTAAAGTAGTAATCTCAAGATTGCTACCAGTGCCATGTGCTAGTCAGAGTAAGAATCGCAGGATAGCTCAGATGAATATGTGGCTTGAGGATGGTGCAGAAGGGAGGGATTCAAATTCCTGAGACATTGGAACCAGTTCTGGGGGAGGTGGGACCAGTACAAACTGGATGGTCTGCACCTGGGCAGGACCGGAACCAATGTCCTAGGGGGAGTGTTTGCTAGTGCTGTTGGGGAAGAGTTAAACTAATATGGCAGGGGGATGGGAACCTATGCAGGGAGACTGAGAGAAGCAGAACAGGGGCAGAAGCAAAAGATAGAAAGTAGAAAATTAAAAGTGGAGGGCAGAGAAACCTAAGGCAAAAAGCAAAGAGGGCCACATTACAGCAAAATTCTACAGGGGCAAAGTGTGTTAGAAAGACAAGCCTGAAGGCCCAGTGTCTCAATGCGAGGAGTATTCGGAATAAGGTGGACGAATTAACTGCGCAGATAGCAGTTAACGGGTATGATGTAATTGGCATCACGGAGACATGGCTCCAGGGTGACCAAAGCTGGGAACTCAACATCCAGGGGTATTCAACATTTAGGAAGGATAGACAGAAAGGAAAAGGAGGCAGGGTGGCATTGTTGGTTAAAGAGGAAATTAATGCAATAGTAAGAAAGGACATTAGCTTGGATGATGTGGAATCGGTATGGGTGGAGCTACGGAATACCAAGGGGCAGAAAACGCTCATGGGAGTTCTGTACAGACCACCAAACAGTAGTAGTAGAGTTGGGGACAGCATCAAACAAGAAATTAGGGATGTGTGCAATAAAGGTACAGCAGTTATCATGGGTGACTTTCATCTACATATTGATTGGGTTAACCAAACTGGTAGCAATGCGGTGGAGGAGGATTTCCTGGAGTGAATTTGGGATGGTTTTCTTGACCAATATGTCGAGGAACCAACCAGGGAGGTGGCCATCCTAGACTGGGTGATGTGTAATGAGAAAGGACTAATTAGCAATCTTGTGCGAGACCCCTTGGGGAAGAGTGACCATAACATGGTAGAATTCTTTATTAGGATGGAGAGTGACACAGTTAATTCAGAAACTAGGGTCCTGAACTTAAGGAAAGGTAACTTCGATGCTTTGAGGCATGAATTGGCTAGAATGGACTGGCAAATGAAACTTAAAGGGTTGACGGTGGACTTCAGAAATTGTACATCCCTGTGTGGAGTAAAAATAAAACGGGGAAGATGCCTCAACCGTGGCTAACAAGGGAAATTAAGGATAGTGTTAAATCTAAGGAAGAGGCATATAAATTGTCCAGAAAATGTAGCAAACCTGAGGACTGGGAGAAATGTAGAATTCAGCAGAGGAGGACAAAGGGTTTAATTAAGAGGGGGAAAATAGAGTACGAGAAGAAGCTTGCCGGGAACATAAAAACTGACTGCAAAAGCTTCTATAGATATGTGAAGAGAAAAAGATTCGTGAAGACAAACGTAGGTCCCTTGCAGTCGGATTCAGGTGAATTTATAATGGGGAACAAAGAAATGGCAGACCAATTGAACAAATACTTTTGTTCTGTCTTCACGAAGGAAGACACAAATAACCTTCCGGAAGTACTAGGGGACCGAGGGTCTAGTGAGAAGGAGGAACTGAAGGATATCCTTATTAGGCGGGAAATTGTGTTAGCGAAATTGATGGGTTTGAAGGCCGATAAATCCCCAGGGCCTGATAGTCTGTATCCCAAAGTACTTAAGGAAGTCGCCCGAGAAATAGTGGATGCATTGGTGATCATTTTCCAACAGTCTATTGACTCTGGATCAGTTCCTATGGACTGGAGGGTTGCTAATGTAACACCACTTTTTAAAAAGGGAGGGGTAGAGAGAAAGCGGGTAATTATAGACCGGTTCGCCTGACATCAGTAGTGGGGAAAATGTTGGAATCAATTATTAAGGATGAAATAGCAGCGCATTTGGAAAGCAGTGACAGGATCGGTCCATGTCAGCATGGATTTATGAAGGGGAAATCATGCTTGACAAATCTTCTGGAATTTTTTCAGGATCTAACTAGTAGAGTGGACAAGGGAGAACCAGTGGATGTGGTGTATTTGGACTTTCAAAAGGCTTTTGACAAGGTCCCACACAAAAGATTTGTGTACAAAATCAAAGCACATGGTATTGGGGGTAATATATTGCTGTGGATAGAGAACTGGTTAGCAGACAGGAAGCAGAGAGTCGGGATAAACGGGTCCTTTTCAGAATGGCAAGCAGTGACTAGTTGAGTTCCGCAGGGCTCAATGCTGGGACCCCAGCTCTTTACAATATACATCAATGATTTGGATGAAGGAATTGAGTGTAATATCTCCAAGTTTGCAGATGACACTAAACTGGGTGGTGGTGTGAGCTGTGAGGGGGACGCTAAGAGGCTGCAGGGTGACTTGGACAGGTTAGGTGAGTGGGTAAATGCATGGTAGGTGCAGTATAATGTGGATAAATGTGAGGTTATCCACTTTGGGAGCAAAAACGCAAAGACAGAATATCTGAATGGTGGCAGATTAGGAAAAAGGGAGGTGCAACGAGACCTGGGTGACATGGTTCATCAGTCATTGAAAGTTGGCTTACAGATACAGCAGGCGGTGAAGAAGGCAAATGGTATGTTGGCCTTCATAGCTAGTGGATTTGAGTATAGGAACAGGGAGGTCTTACTGCAGTTGTACAGGGCCTTGGTGAAGCCTCACCTGGAATATTGTGTTCGATTTTGGTCTCCTAATCTGAGGAAGGACGTTCTTGCTATTGAGGGAGTGCAGCGAAGGTTCACCAGACTGATTCCCAGGATGGCTGGACTGACATATGAGGAGAGATTGGATCAACTGGGCCTTTATACATCGGAGTTTAGAAGGATGAGAGGGGATCTCATAGAAACATACAAGATTCTGATGGGACGGGACAGGGTAGATCCGGGTAGTTTGTTCCCGATGTTGGGGAATTCCAAAACCAGGGGACACAGTCTTAGGATAAGGGGTAGGCCATTTAGGACTGAGATGAGGAGAAACTTCTTCACTTAGAGAGTTGTTAACCTGTGGAATTCCCTGCCACAGAGAGTTATTGATGCCAGTTCATTGGATATATTCAAGAGGGAGTTAGATATGGCCCTTACGGCTAAGGGGATCAAGGGTATGGAGAGAAAGTAGGAATGGAGTACTGAGGGAATGATCAGCCATGATCTTATTGAATGGTGATGCAGGCTCGAGGGGCCGAATGGCCTACTCCTTTCTATGTTTCTATGGACAACTGATGTACTGCAACAACTGATGTAAGTAATAAAGGATCATGTGGCAAGGAAACATGATGACAGTTTTTATGTTAAGAATCACCTTGTGTAGTGTGTTTGTTAGTGGTGTCATAAGGATATAGGTATGGAAAGTGGTCCACATTGTCCATCCCTCGGGAGCCTATTATCAGCAAGGGCAGACATCGACGACGAGATTCATCATCGCCTCCAGTGCAGCCTTTGGCCACCTGAGGAAGGGAGTGTTCGAAGCTCAGGCCCTCAAATCTGTCACCAAGCTCATGGTCTACAGGGCTGTAGTGATACCCGCCCTCCTGTATGGCTCATAGACGTGGACCATATACAGTAGACACCTCAAATCGCTGGAGAAATTCCACCAACGATGTCTCTGCAAGATCCTGCAAATCCCCTGGACGGACAGACGCACTAACGTTAGCATGCTCAATGAGGCCAACATTCCCAGCATCGAAGCACTGTCCACACTCAACCAGCTCTGCTGGGCGGGCCACATTGTTTGCATGCCTGTCACAAGATTCCCAAAGCAAGAGCTTTACTCAGAACTCCTACACGGCAAATGAGCCCAAGGTGGACAGAGGAAACATTTCAAGAACACTCTCAAAGCCTCCTTGATAAAATGCAACATCCCCACCAACACTTGGAAGTCCCTGGCCAAAGACCACCCTAAGTGGAGGAAGTGCAACCGGGAGGGTGGAGCACCTCGAGTCTCGTCGCCGAGAGCATGCAGAAAACAAGCGCAGGCAGCGGACGAACATGTGGCAAACCAGTTGCACCCACCCTTTCTTTCAATGACTGACTGTCCCACCTGTGACAGGGACTGTGGTTCTCGTATTGGAATGTTCAGCCACCTAAGAACTCACTTTTAGAGTAGAAGCAAGTTTTCCTCGATTTCGAGGGACTGCCCATGATGATGATGACGTAAGGATATATTACATTGGTGATGACGATAGTTGAAATTTTTGTTGGTGGATGTTCCTGTCAACCAACAGAGTGACTTTGAGAGGTTCTTTGTTTTGCAGAATGGCAAAAAATCCAATGTAAATTACAAGCACACTTGGCTGAACTGTCGAAATTGCCAGAGTTCACATGGCTGCGCCTATGGGAATAATATGGCGCTTGGGTGAGATCCATCAAGCCCGAGAAACTTTCGGAGCATAAATAGAGCAGCTTGAAATGTTTTTCACTGCGAATAGTATCGTTGAATGCCCCGATGATGAAAACCATAACCGGTGGTTTTAGAAAGGAAATGGGCTATTTTCTTGACTGAAGCAGGCCCCGAGGTGCATGAAACCCTGAAAAATGTGCTTGTTCCCGTCAAGCCAAAGGACACGCCACTGACAAAGATTCTACAACACTACAGTCCTGCACCCCCAGAAATAGCTGAAAGTTATTGTTTTGGAATATGAGATCAATTAACTGATGAGGGTATCAGTGACTACATTGTAGCTTTAAAAAAGCTATCCATTCACTGTCATTTTGGAAATTTTCAGGACTGAGCAGGTTAAAAGTAAAAGGCAGTTGGGCCCCAAAGCCTCAGCCACTGGCTAAAGTAACAATGAATTGAAGTCATGCTATTGGTGCTTGGATTGCTCAAAGCTGTCCAAACCAGGTAACAGTGGAAGATATTCAACCATACATCGTTCGTAGGAATGACTTATCGGTGGATAAAGATTGTATATTGTGGGGTGCAAAAGTAGTTATCCCAAATAAGTCAAGGTTCAAATTATTAGATGACCAGCACCTGGGAATGTGCTTGACCAAGAGTTATGCACGCAGTTATTTATGGTGGCCAGATTTGCAATTCCAAAAAATAATATTTTCACTAATGCCAGAAATATCACCAATTTTTGGGCAATATAGATCTCAATGGAAAGTCTAGCACATAGAGTACATAGTCAGTCAGTGTACAACATGTCAATCGGTAAGCGAGAAACCACCATCAGTACCACTGGAGCCATGGAAATAGCCTCCCAGGGTGCGGCAAAGTTTACATGTAGATTTAGAATCATAGAATCATAGAAATTTATAGCACAGAAGGAGGCCATTTCAGCTCATTGTGTCCCTGCCGGCCAACCAAGAGCTATCCAGCCTAATCCCACTTTCCAGTTTTTGGTCCATAGCCCTGTAGGGTACAGCACTTTAAGTGCACATCCAAGCATTTTTTTTAACTGCGGGGTGGGGCTTTCTGCCTCTACCACCCTTTCAGGCAGTGAGTTCCAGACAACCACCACCCTCTGGGTAAATACATTTCCCCGCATATCTCCTCTATACCTCCCCCAGTTACTTTAAATCTATGCCGCCTGGTTGTTGACCCCTCTGCCAAGGGAAACAGGTCCTTCCTATCCACTTATCCAGGTCCCTCATAATTTTATACACCTCAATCAGGTCTCCCCTTAGCCTTCTCTGTTCCAAAGAAAAACAGACCCAGCATCTCCAATCTTTCCTCATAGCCAAAATTCTCCAGTCCAGGCAACATTCTTGTAAATCTCCTCTGCACCCGTTCCAGTGCAATCACATCTTTCCTGTAATGTGGTGACCAGAACTGCACACAGTACTCCAGCTGCGGCCTAACCAGTGTTTTATACAGTTCAAGCATAACGTCCTTGCTCTTGTATTCCATGTCTCGACTAATAAAGGCAAATATTCCATATGCCTTCTTAACCAACTTATCGACCTGGTCTGCTACCTTCAGGGATTTGTGGACCTGCACTCCAAGGTCCCTTTGTTCCTCTACACTTTTCAATGTCACACTAGTTAATGTGTATTCCCTTGCCTTGTTAGACCTCCACAAATGCATTACCTCACACTTCTCCTGATTGAATTCCATTTGTCACTGTTCTGCCCACCTGACCAGTACATTGATATCTTCCTGCAGTCCGCAGCTTTCTTCTTCATTATCAACCACACAACATAATTTAGTGTTATCTGCAAACTTCTTAATCATATCCCCCAACATTCAAGTCCAAGTCATTGATACAAATTGCCACAAAAAACAAGGGACCCAGCACTGAGCCCTGCAGAACCCCACTGGATACAGCCTCCCAATCACAAAAACTCCCATCAACCATTACCATTTGCTTCCTCTCTCTGAGCCAATTTTGGATCCAATTTGCCACTTTTGCCCTCATCAACCCTCCTGGTTACCTCCTCAAAAAATGCAATCAAGTTAGTCAGACACGACCCCTTAACAAATCCATGCTGACTGTCCTTGATTAATCCATGTCTTTCCAAATGAAGATTTATCCTCTCCCTCAAGATTGTTTCCAATAATTTTCCCACCACTGAGGTTAAGCTGACTGGTCTGTAATTACTCAGTGTATCCCTTTCTCCCTTTTTAAACAAAGATACAACATGAGCAGTCCTCCAGTCCTCTAGCACCACGCCTATAGCCAGAGGGGACTGGAACATGATGGTCAGAGGCTCTGCTATTTCCTCTTTTGCTTCTCTTAACAGCCTGGGATACATTTTATCCGGGCTGGGGATTTATCTACTTTCAAAGCTGCTAAGCCCCTTAATACTTCCTCTCTCACTATATTTATCTCATCTAATATTTCACACCCCTTCTCCCTCATTGCAAAGTTTGCATCGCCCCTCTCTTTTGTAAAAACAGATGCCAAGCATTCATTAAGAATCATACCTACATCTTCTGCCTGCACACACAGATTTCCTTTATGGTCTCGAATAGGCCCCAATCTTTCTCTAGTTAACCCCTTGCGCTTAATATATTTATAAAACATTTTTGGGTTTTCCCTGATTTTACTTGCTAACATTCTTTCATGCTCTCTCTTTGCTTTCCTGATATCTTTTTTAATTGCAACCCTACACTTCTTATACACCTCTACAGTTCTCGGTATCTGTCATAAGCTTCCCCTTTTTTTTTAAACTTACCCTGTATGTCCCTTGACATCCAGAGCTCTAGATTTGTTAGGCCCACAGTTATTCTTTAAAAGAACATATTTTAAAGGCTCTGTACCCTCAGGATCTCCTGCTTGAATGCCTCCCACTGCTCTGACACTGATTTACCATCAAGAAGCCATTTCCAGAACTAGATTTTGCTGAGCTAGAAGGACAACAATTGTTCATTATGATTGATAGTCATTTGAAGTCAGTAGAGGAGTTTCCAATGCAGAAAATAACAACAATAAAACACTAGACAATTTGCGAAGATTGTTTTCTTCATATGACCTCCCAGAAGAAATTGTGTCTGATAATGGTCCGCAATATTGTTCAGCAGAATTTTCACAGTTCATGAGCTGAAATGGTGTGAAACATACCGAAGTTTCACTATACCACCCTGCTTCAAATGGTGCAGCAGAATGCACAGTACAAATCGTAAAACTTGCCCTCATCAAGCAAATGTTGGATCCAAATCCATAGAAATGGCAGTTGTCATAAGAACATAATCACTAAGGAGGTGGTACTCAGTAAGATAATGGGACTAAAGGCAGATAAATCCCCTGGACCTGATGGCTTGTATCCTAGGGACTTAAGAGAAGTAGCGGCAGGAATTGTGGATGCATTGGCTGTAATTTACCAAAATTCCCTGGATTCTGGGGAGGTCCCAGCAGATTGGAAAACTGCAAATGTAAACCCCTATTTAAAAAGGAGGCAGACAAAAAGCAGGAAACTATAGACCAGTTAGCCTAACATCTGTGATTGGGAAAATGTTGGAGTCCATTATTAAAGAAGCAGTAGCAGGACATTTGGAAAAGCAAAATTTGGTCAGAGTCAGCATGGATTTATGAAGGGGAAGTTATGTTTGACAAATTTTCTGGAATTCTTTGAGGATGCAATGAACAGGGTGGATAAAGGGGAACCAATGGATGTGGTGTATTTGGACTTCCAGAAGGCATTCGATAAGGTGCCACATAAAAGGTTACTGCACAAGATAAAAGTTCACGGGGTTGGAGGTAATATATTAGCATGGATAGAGGATTGGCTAACTAACAGAAAACAGAGAGTCAGGATAAATGGTTCATTCTCTGGTTGGCAACCAGTAACTAGTGGGGTGCCGCAGGGATCAGTGCTGGGACCCCAACTATTTACAATCTATATTAATGACTTGGAAGAAGGGATTGAGTGCAATGTAGCCAAGTTTGCTGACTATACAAAGATGGGAGGAAAAGCAATGTGTGAGGAGGACACAAAAAATCTGCAAAAGGACATAGACAGGCTGTGAGTGGGCAAAGATTTGGCAGATTGAGTGTAATGTTGGAAAGTGTGAGGTCATGCATTTTGGCAGAAAAAAATCAAAGAGCAAGTTATTATTTAAGTGGAGAAAGATTGCAAAGTGCCGCAGTACAGTGGAATCTGGGGGTACTTGTGTATGAAACACAAAAGGATAGTATGCAGGTACAGCAAGTGATCAGGAAGGCCAATGGTATCTTGGCCTTTATTGCAAAGGGGATGGAGTATAAAAGCAGGGAAATCTTACTACAGCTGTATAAGGTATTGGTGAGGCCACGCCTGGAATACTGCATGCAGTTTTGGTTTCCATATTTAAGAAAAGGATATACTTGCTTTGGAGGCAGTTCAGAGAAGGTTCACTAGGTTGATTCCGGGGATGAGGCGGTAGACTTATGAGGAAAGGTTGAGTAGGTTGGGCCTCTACTCATTGGAATTCAGAAGAGTGAGATGTGATCTTATCGAAATGTATAAGATTATGAGGGGACTTGACAAGGTGGATGCAGAGAGGATGTTTCCACTGATGGGGGAGACTAGAACTAGAGGGCATGATCTTGGAATAAGAGACCGCCTATTTAAAACAGAGATGAGGAAAAATTTCTTCTCTCAGAGGGTTGTAAATCTGTGGAGTTCGCTGCCTCAAAGAGTTGTGGAAGTTGGGACATTGAATAAATTTAAGACAGAAATAGACAGTTTCTTAAACGATAAGGGGATACGGGGCTATGGGGAGCAGGCAGGGAAGTGGAGCTGAGTCCATGATCAGTTCAGCTATGATCTTATTGAATGGCGGAGCAGGTTCGAGGGGCCATATGGCCTACTCCTGTACCTATTTCTTATGTTCTTATGTTCTTATAAAAAATGGCCCCTCGATCCTGCTCTACCATTCAATAAGATCATGGCTGATCTGATCCTGGCCTCAACTCAGGAGCGCTGGACCACAAACTATTAAATTTTCTAATTATTTATTGTAATACTCCTCATATAACTACTGGTAGAACACCAACAGGGTTGCTTCTCAAACGACAGCCAGGAACCAGGTTTGCGTTGTTAAAGCCGAACTTGGCACAGTCAGTAGAAGAAAAACAATTAAGATAGAAAGATAATTATGATATAGGTAGAAGTAAGAGAGAGAAATGTGAAATTGAATCAGAAGGTTAGAGTGAAGAACCATCACCATAAATGGTTGAAGTGGTTTCCAGGAAGAGTAGTGAAGATATGTGGCCCTTGCACATATTTGCTCAAGATGTTTGATCATGGAAAGGTTAGGTTTGTTCACATTGATCATATTTTACCTACAGATGTAGAAGAAGTTGAAAGTTGGAATGATTCAATTATTTCTGATGAGTCAGATAGTCTTGTTACAAATAGAGTACCAGTAGCAAATCCTGCGTCAGATATACTAGAAACAAGTCCAAGAGAAAGTCAGAATTTAAGTCTGAGTCCGAGTCAGGCAGACAAACAGTCTGAAGTTGTAGAGAGTCTAAAAGTAGATCAAGGGTTGCCATTGCGGAAAAATTCTCCTCAGGCTCAGCCTAGAATGAGTCTAAGTTCAACACCAAGTTTGGAAAGTTCTGGTCGAGAGCGAAGGTATCCTCTTTCAAAGAGAAAACCAGTGGTTAAGTTTGATTTGTAAATATGGAAAAATAACTCCATGGGCTAGAAATTCCATTTTTGGTCATAGCAGTATTTTTCCGCCAAAAATACCGCTATGGCTCTGCTACCGATGTGAGGCCTAATATTTGGGGGACAATGCGCCCAGCGGTAAAAATCAGCATTGCACGAGGATTCGTGGCACAAACCTCAAATTTTCTGCAACTTTGTTCCAAGGTTGATACTGCTGCGAGTTGGGCCTAGGGAAGGGGACAACACTTGATCTACTTTTAGACTCTCTACAACTTCCTCCCAAAAATTGCAAAAAATAAAAAATAAAAAAATCACAAAATATTCACAAGACACTTAACTATTGAATCGCTGCAAAAGAATTAAAAAATAAAAACTTTAAGTTACCTTTTTTACAGGTCTTCATATCTACTGCTAATCCTAGGGCTGCAACGCAGGTTTTTCCCCACCGTTTTTTCCATCCTATCTACGATTATGCTGCGAGCCAAATTTTTGGCAAAAATGCTATTTCGAGCCGGCGGTCTGCTCCCCAGCGGTACTAAAAAAACGTTGGTGCAAGGCTTCTCTGAATTTCCCGGTTCAACGTTTTTTGCCTAAAATGGCAAAATATCACCGAAAAAACAGGCACAAGATTGGGGAATTTCCAGACCCATATCTTTTGTTGTGTATATATCCATGCAAGTTACGTATAATGATTATTTTGTTATGATTACTTCTTCATTAAGGAGGGAGAAGTGTAATAGAGCTCCCCCTAATGGACTACTGCTCCACCTAGTGGACTACTGATATACTGCAACGACTGATGTAAATAATAAAGGAGACAATTTTTATGTTAAGAGCCATCTTGTGTAGTGTGTTTATTAGTGATGTCGTAAGGATATATTACAGTTGCCACTGCAGTAATGTAATTTATTGTTGCAACTTAGTTTTATGCATCTGGGGACAATTCATGACATGCTCTATGTAATCATGCTCTAATTAATATCTTTGAAAATCAACCGTTCTGATAATTTTTAAAATCAATTTTTTCTCAGAATTTTATATCAATTTGATCTAGCTCTTATTATTGCTTTCTAATAAAAGATTTGAGATGAATTTTGCAGCACCAGATAACTGATATTTCAGAAGTCACTGGCTAATGGTAGTGATAATGAATGAGGGCTAGATATCAGTGGTAATGGAGAGCAGGCATGGGATAACAATGATTAGACTCATTAGAGCCATCCCTTCAGATTTATCACCCATGTTAAAACAGGGCCGATTGCTTAATCCCATGGGACCTATAGATCTGCATACTGTGCTATGCAATGTTGCAAACATCTTTACATCCTCGGTACCTACACCTCTCTCATACTAGTTATCACTCCCTCACCAATTACTACACAAGAATACAATCAAGCTCAGGTCAAGCTACTCATGAACAATAGGCAGCAATTCAACATCTTCAGCCAGCAAAGGAAATTACTAAAATCCTTAAACAATCAGTCTGCTGTGTTTCTGAATTGATCAGTGATACTGGGACTCCTTTTTTAATAAGATTAATGTTGTTATGGATTGTCTTTCTCAACCTGTGACATGGGTGACGATACCATTCTCCTCCAACACCTCTCCTCTGTCGTCCCCCTGGGTGGGAATGGACTCGCCTGGTTCCATTCTTATCTATCCAATCGTAGCCAGAGAATCACTTGCAATGGCTTCTCTTCCCATCCCTGCATCGTTACCTCTGGTGTCTCCCAATGATCTTGGCCCCCTCCTATTGCTCGCCTACAAGCTGCTCCTCGGTGACATCATCAGAAAACACAGCATCGGGCTCCACATGTACGCTGACGACACCCAGCTCTACCTGACTACCACCTCCCTCGACCCCTCCACTGTCTCTAAATGTTCTGATTGCTTGTCCGACATCCAGTACTGGATGAACAGAGATTTCCTTCAATTAAATACTGCGAAGACCAAAGCCATTGTTTTTGGTCCCCACCATAAACTCCGTTCCCTAGCCACCAAATCTATCCCTCTCCCTGGTAACTCTCTGAGGTTGTTCACAACCATTTGACCCTGAGATGAGCTTCCGACCACATATCCGCTCCATCACTAAGACCGCTACTTCCTTTTCTATGTCAGCACCCAACTTCGCCCCTGCTTCAGCTCATCTGCTGCTGAAACCCTCGTCCATGCCATTGTTAACTCTAGACTTGACTACTACAATGCGCCCTGGCCGGACTCCCATCTTCCAACCTCCATAAAACTAAGGTCATCCAAAACTCTGCTACCCGTATTCTAACTCGTACCAAGTCCCGCTCACCCATTACCATTGCGCTCGCTGACCTACATTGGCTCCTGGTTAAGCAACGCCTTTAAAATTCTCATCCTTGTTTTCAAATCCCTCCATGACATTGCCCCTCCCTATCTCTGTAAACTCCTACAGCCCTACAACCCTCCGAGATATCTGCACCTCTCCAATTCCGCCCCCTTGAGCATTCCCGCTTTTAATCGCTCCACCATTGGCAACCGTGTTTTCAGCTGCCAAGGCCCTAAGCTCTGGAATTCCCTTTCTAAACTTCTCCACCTCTCTTTTTTCCTTTAAGATGCTGCTTAAAACCTATCTCTTTGACCAAGTTTTTGGTCACTTGTCCTAATATCTCTTTATCTAACTCTGTGTCAAATTTTGTTTTATAACACTCCACTGAAGCACCTTCATCTCACTGTCAACAAGCTCCTCGCTGGGATGGAACTAAACTACAGGAGAAGCTGTTTAACCTATGCCATCTCCAGACCAGGTCCAAGACCACCCAAACCTCTGTTGTTGAACTGCAGTATGCGGACGACGCCTGCGTCTGCGCACATTCTGAGGCTGAACGTTAGGATATAGTCGATGTATTCATCGAGGCATATGAAAGCATGGGCCTTACACTTAACATCTGTAAGACAAAGGTCCTCCACCAGCCTGTCCTCGCCGCACAGCACTGCTCCCCAGTCATCAAGATTCATGGCGCGGCCCTCGACAACGTGGACCATTTCCCATACCTCGGAGGCCTCCTGTCAACAAAGGCAGACATTGATGTGGAGATTCAACATCGCCTCCAGTGCGCCAGTGCAGCCTTCGGTTGCCTGAGGAAAAGAATGCCCGAAGACAGGCTCTAAAACCTACCGCCAAGCTCATGGTCTACAGGGCTGTAGTAATACCCGGCCTCCTGTATGGATCAGAGGCATGGATATCCTTATTATGCGGGAAACTGTGTTAGGGAAATTGATGGGATTGAAGGCTGATAAATCCCCAGGGCCTGATAGTCTAATACCCAGAGTACTTAAGGAAGTGGCCCTAGAAATAGCGGATGCATTGGTGATAATTTTCCAACAGTCTATCGACTCTGGATCAGTTCCTATGGAAAGGAGGGTTGCTAATGTAACAACACTTTTTAAAAAAGGAGGGAGAGAGAAAACGGGTAATTATAGACCGGTTAGCTTGACATCGGTGGTGGGGAAAATGTTGGAATCAATCATTAAGGATGAAATAACAACGCATTTGGAGAGCAGTGACAAGATTGGTCCATGTCAGCATGGATTTATGAAAGGGAAATCATGTTTGACAAATCTTCTGGAATTTTTTGAGGATGTAACTAGTAGAGTGGACAAGGGAGAACCAGTGGATGTGGTGTATTTGGACTTTCAAAAGGCTTTTGACCAGGTCCCACACAAGAGATTGGTGTGCAAAATCAAAGCACATGGTATTGGGGGTAATATACTGACGTGGATAGAGAACTGGTTGGCAGACAGGAAGCAGAGAGTCAGGATTAACGGATCCTTTTCAGAATGGCAGGCAGTGACTAGTGGAGTGCAGCAGGGCTCAGTGCTGGGACCCCAGCTCTTTACAATATATACTAATGATTTAGAAGATGGAATTGAGTGTAATATCTCCAAGTTTGCAGATGACACTAAACTTGGTAGTGGTGTGAGCTGTGAGGAGGACACTAAAAGGCTGCAGGGTGACTTGGACAGGTTAGGCGAGTGGGCAAATACATGGCAGATGCGGTATAATGTGGATAAATGTGAGGTTATCCACTTTGGGGGCAAAAACACGAAGGTAGAATATTATCTGAATGGCGGCAGATTAGGAAAAGGGGAGGTGCAACGAGACCTGGGTGTCATGGTTCATCAATCATTGAAAGTTGGCATGCAGGTACAGCAGGCAGTAAAGAAGGCAAATGGTATGTTGGCCTTCATAGCAAGGGGATTTGAGTATAGGAGCAGGGAGGTCTTACTGCAGTTGTACAGGTTCTTGGTGAGGCCTCACCTGGAATATTGTGTTCAGTTTTGGTCTCCTAATCTGAGGAAGGACGTTCTTGCTATTGAGGGAGTGCAGCGAAAGTTCACCAGACTGTTTCCAGGGATGGCTGGACTGACATATGAGGAGAGACTGGATCAACTGGGCCTTTATTCACTGGAGTTTAGAAGGATGAGAGGGGATGTCATAGAAACATATAAGATTCTGACTGGACTGGACAAGCTAGATGCAAGAAGAATGTTCCCGATGTTGGGTGAGTTCAGAACCAGGGGACACAGTCTTAGGATAAGTGACAGGCCGTTTAGGACTGAGATGAGGAGAAACTTCTTCACTCAGAGAGTTGTTAACCTGTGGAATTCCCTGCTGCAGAGAGTTGTTGATGCCAGTTCATTGGATGTATTCAAGAGGGAGTTAGATATGGCCCTTATGGCAAAAGGGATCAAGGGGTATGGCGAAAAAGCAGGAAAGTGGTACTGAGGTGAATGATCAGCCATGATCTTATTGAATGGCGGTGCAGGCTCGAAGGGCCGAATGGCCTACTCCTGCACGTATTTTCTATGTTTCTATGTTTCTATGACTAACAGAAGACACCTCAAGTCGCTGGAGATACATCACCAACGATGTCTCTGCAAGATCCTGCAAATCCCCTGGCAGGACAGATACTCCAACAGCAGTGTCCTCGCCTAGGCTAACATCCCCAGCATTGAAGCACTAACCACACTTGATCAGCTTCGCTGGGCAGACCATTTAGTCTGCATGCCAGACATGAAACTCCCTCAGCAACTGCTCTATGCAGAGCTCCTTCATGGCAAACGAGTCAAAGGTGGGCAGCGGAAACCTTGCAAGGACACCCTCAAAACCTCCGTGATGAAGTGCGACATCGCCACTGATGCCTGGGAGACCCTGGCCGAAGGCTTCCCTAGGTGGAGAAAGTGCATCCGGGAGGGCATTGAGCTCTTCGAATCTCAACGCTGCAAGCGTGAAGAGGTCAGGCACAGGCAGCGGAAGGAGCATGTGGTAAATCAGTGCCACCCCCCCTTCTCCCTGTGAATATCTGTCCCACCTGAGACAGAGTCTGTGGCTCTCGTGTTGGACTGTTCAGCCACCAAAGAACTCACTTTAGGAGTGGAAGCCAGTCTTCTGCGATTTCAAAGGACTGCCTATGATGATTTAACACCTTCAAGGCAAGCCAGATTGGCTGTGAGGCGCTGGCTGTATAGGGCTCTCTTAGCTGGGTCTTTAAGTGCCCCGGTATTAACTTTCTGGCGGCACTGCTTCTGCTGTCCCCTCTGCTCTGGGGCAATGTTAATGTCGATGATGGATCGGGTTAGGTGGTGGTCCGTCCAGCAGTCGTCAGCTCCTGTAATGGCGCGGGTGATGTGCACATCCTTGTGATCCCTGGCTCGGACGATGACATAGTCGAGCAGGTGCCAGTGTTTGGAGCGAGGGTGTTGCCACGATGCCTTGTATTTGTCCCTCTGGCGGAACAGGGTGTTGGTGATGAGGAGTTCATGTTCTAGACATTTTGTCAGGAGTAGGGTACAGCTGGAGTTGGCTTTCCCTACCCACTCTCTGTCAATCACGCCTCCCCAGAGGGCTGTGTCTTTGCCGACCCTGGCATTAAAGTCACCTAGGAGGATCAATTTGTCGCCCGTGGGGATGCGGAACAGGGATGTCTCGAGTGTTGGAATAAAAACATCTTTAGCCTCAACCGTTGCATCGAGTGTAGGGGCGTACGCACTGATGACTGTGGCGCATTGGTTCCGGGAAAGGGTAAGACGAAGAATCATGAGGCGTTCGTTAACCCCACAGGGGGAGTCTTTGAGGTGGTCGACCAGTTCATTTTTGGCGGCGAAGCCAACTCCATGAAGGTGACATTCTTCCTCTGGTTTTCCTTTCCAGAAAAAGGTGTAACCTCCACCAACCTCCTCCTTCGCCTACTCCACGATGACATGCAGGCCGTGATCCTTACCAACGGATCCATTACAGACCCAATCCACATCCGGACCGGGGTCAAACAGGGCTGCGTCATCGCTCCACCCTCTTCTCAATCTTCCTCGCTGCCATGCTCCACCTCACAGTCAACAAGCTCCTCGATGGAGTGGAACTAAACTACAGAACCAGTGGGAAGTTGTTTAAACTATGCCGCCTCCAGGCCTGGTCTAAGATCACCCTAACCTCTGTCGTTGAACCGCAGTATGCGGATGACGCCTGCGTCTGTACACATTCTGAGGCTGAACTCCAGGATGTAGTCGGTGTATTCACCGAATCGTGAAAGCATGGGCCTTACGTTTAACATCCATAAGACAAAAGTCCTCCACCAGCCTGTCCTCGCTGCACAGCACTGGCCCCCCAGTCACCAAGATTCACAGCGCAGCCCTCGACAATGTGGACCATTTCCCATACCTCAGGAGCCTCTTACCAACAAGAGCAGACATTGATGAGGAGATTCAACATCGCCTCCAGTGCGCCAGTGCAGCCTTCGGCCGCCTGAGGAAAAGAGTGTTCAAAGACCAGGCCCTCAAATCTACCACCAAGCTCATGAACTGCATTAGCAAATGTTACCCCCAGGACATCAGTTCTAGTGCTGCCCAAGTGCAAACCATCCCTTTTGTACAGGTCCCACTTCCCCCAGAACTGGTTCCAATGTCCCAGGAATTTGAATCCCTCCCTCTTGCACCACTGCTCAAGCCACGTATTTATTCTAACTATCCTGCTCCCTCTACTCTGATTAGCATGTGGCACTGGTAGCAATCCAGAGATTACTACCTTTGAGGTCCTACTTTTTAATTTAACTCCCAGCTCCCTAAATTCAGCTTGTAGGACCTCTTCCCGCTTCTTACCTATATCGTTGGTACCTACATGTACCACGATAACTGACTGTTCACCCTCCCTCTCCAGAATGCTCTGCAGCCGCTCCGAGACATCCTTGACCCTTGCACCAGAGAGGCAACATACCATCCTGGAGTCTCGGTTGCGGCTGCAGAAACTCCTGTCTATTCCTCTTACAATAAAGTCCCCTATCACTATAGCTCTCCCACTCTTTTTCCCGCCCTTCTGTGCATCAGAGCCACCCATGGTGCCATGAACCTGGCTGCTGGTGCCTTCCCCTGGTAAATCATCTCCCCCAACAGTATCCAAATTGGTATATCTGTTTTGGAGGGAGATGACTGCAGGGGACTCCTGCATTACCTTCCTGCTCTTGCCTTATCTCTTGGTCACCCATTCACTATCTGTCCTAACCCTTACCTGCGGTGTGACCAACTCACTAAATGTGCTATCCAGTTTCTGTGGCTCTCGTATTGGACTGCTCAGCCACCAAAGAACTCACTTCAGGAGTGGAAGCAAGTCTTCCTCGATTCTGAGGAACTGATGATAATGAAGCACCTTGGAACGTTTTACTGTGTTAAAGGCGTTATAAAAATGCAAGTTGTTGTGGTTGCAAAACAAACTTCCCTTTCCTGCTACTTAATTTTCATGTAACTCTTTTCCGCCTACCTCCTATACCAGTACATGCAGCTTGGCACCACATTCTCCTGCAGCCAGCTGGACTCTTCCCAGGTATAGAGAGCTGCCCATTACCAGTGATTTGAGATACACCAGAGGTGATTAAGCCGATGATTTTCCCTCTTTATTCATGGGCAAGTATCCAGTCTCCAGCCAATGCCTCCTGCTGTCGCTGTAGCTGAGACAGCAAATTCATTATGCAGAGGTCCATGAGTGCACACCTGCCCTCTCCTACTCTACCAAAGCTTTGTTATTTTTACAGCTAAGACTACTGCAAGTTAAAGGATATTCTTCATTATAGCAATTGTTTGGGAATAATGTGACTTTTTAATTCACTGTTATTCTTGCAAATTATTATAAAAGCATCATTAGAAGATGCAGTTTGAAATAAATTAATTGCAATTTAAACAACCTAATGGATTGCTTTATTTCTTTGTTTTTGGATGGACTAGTAAACTTTCATCACTACCTTTTATTAAGTGACATTTAAACTTATTACAATACAGTGCTGGACTTACGCAACTGAAAAGATCCATCTTATAATCTTAAAAGTTCTGATGAAAGGACATCGACCTGAAACATTAACTCTTGTTTCTCTCGTCGCTGTCGCTGCCTGATCTGTTGAGCGTTTTCCAGCAGTTTCTGTTTTGACTGCGTCTGTCAGACGTAGCTTCACTGCGTACTGCTGAGTTTCAGTGCCCAAACGTCACAACGCCGCAGGAAGACCAGCCGCTCAAGTCTCTGGAGCCTGCTGCACAATCTCTTTGAGCAAGGGGCTTTAATAGACAGCTCAGAAATACGGGGGCTCACCATCACCCTCCCATCAGTTTCAAGAAATTGCTGCATTTGCGTTGTTCAAAAAAATAAAACGCGCTGCAAAAAGTTAGGCTGGTACTTAATGATGCAAGGACCCTTTTAATATCGAGGTTCATGCCTCTGCAGTGTCACTCAACCTCTCCGGCCCAGAAAGGGGACAATTGAAAACTGTGGCATCTCACTCTTGCCAGCAAATTGAGGTTTTTAAAATGTAATCTTTTTTTCTTACTTTTCCTTTCTGTCTCTTTTTTCTCTCTCTTAATCCAAACTTTGAGGGGTGAAATTGCCCTGCGCCCTGATTGGGGGCGGTAACCATCTGGGGGCGGGACTATCTGCGCCCAGTGTAGAAGTCCCGCCCCCGCCGCTGAACTGGGTTTACCGCCCCTCAAAGGAAGTGGAGTGCAATCTCGCGCACTCCACTTACTTTAGGGGCGGGTCCCGGGACGCTACTGGGGTGAGTAGTGACGCACTACGCGGATGCTTCACGTAGCGCTAACGCGCTTCAATGCACTTCCCTTTTGTTTAAAGGAGAGGGCCGCTGCGCACACTACACGGCGTCTGATGGCCTCCACTGGGCCACCAGGGCAGCGTGGTATTGGGCCTGCAGCCCGGCACCCAAAATGGAGTGCCAGGCTGCACGATGGCGGCCCAGACCATGCTCGGGAGCAGTTCCTCGAGCTGACCCGAGAGTCGGCAAAACAATTACGAGGGCAGCATGGGGCGCTGGCGACCTTCCCTTTAACTTCCGCCCCGCGAGCGGCAGTTGGCCAGCTTTGTGACCCGGGAAGCTGGCATTGACATCTGGTCACGCCAGCCTCGCAGGCCGCAGGGCAACTTCCCCACGGTGGGGTAATCGGGTTGGTGTACGACGTGATGACATCTTCACCGGTTGTGCGACGGCCCGGGGCGCTACATGCGGGGTGCCATGGCATCGTCTCCGCATACCCCTGGGCAATTTCCCGGGAGCCGGTAGCACCCCCTCCCCCTCACCCGGGCGAAAAGTGTCTTCCGCCCTGTTAGCATCGCCCAGAAAGGCAATCTCTCCCCCTTTATTCCTCTTTCTGTACCTAATTTGACTCTAATTCTCCCTATTTCCTTCTGTGTCACTCCTGTTTCTTTCTCAATCCCTAAATCCCATTGGTAAGGAGTTAGATCATTAGTCCCGTCATTCACCAAGTCCCAGATGCCCCGTTATCAGCTCGCAATTCCAACTATTTGCGCCGCAAAGTTTTGTCCAGCTGAAGGGTGAGGGGAAAGTTCTAACTAACGGGGCACATCACCAGCAAATTCTGGGTCAATCTCACACAGCAACTGCAAGTGATGTGACGCTAACTTTAAAAAGCTGCTTAAACCTCATTTTTAATCATTATAATATTTGCAAAAAGCTGAAGAGACCACTGGCTCAGCTCTCTGCTAAGTTTAAAATGTAACCAGGGTTGAGATTCTGGGTAAGCAGAGCTCCATATGTAAGCACGCAAGCGCAGACCCTGTTTTGACTGTCAATGTGACTCATGGCCTAACTCCAGCCTGTCAGTGCACATCGAGCTTCAGTCCTAAACCTGTAGTATAACGATGCTTTAAATATTTATTACAAAGCATTTTGATTAGTTCTTACATGTTTTGTTTTGGTCAGTTAGGCATCTCACACTCACAAAACCTCTCTTAAGTTTCTTAAACCAAACCACTGAAAAATCCACCTCAGTATAGGTTATGTTTGGCCAAAATGCTCTCTGTCGGGTCACACACATTTAGATAAATCTAGAGAGATTAGGTGCAGGTTGGCAAGCGCCAAGACCCAGGGAGCCCACAATAACTGCACAAATCGGTCACAAAATAATCATTCTCTTTTTGCAGCCTGGCTCCCTGTTTCCTATCTTAGTTTTCAATTCGCCAAAGTTCTGGGTGTTATTTTTCTGTCACTCAATATATCAAGGTCTGGAGCATGTCTGATTCTATTACTGCCCCCAAAAGCTGGTACAAAACGCTTACTTAATAATTACATCGTGTTCAATGGAAAAAAGAAAAAGCCTTGCATTTATATAGCGTCTTTCGCGACCACCGGATGTCCCAAAGCGCTTTACAGCCAATGCTGTACTTTTTGAAGTGTAGTCACTGTTGTAATGTAAGTAAAGGAAGCTAAATCAAAAATATAAACTTCAAAGGAATTAAACATTTTTGTGCTGTTAATGCAAAATTCAAACATTAGATGCGTTCTTATTTTAGCTAAGGTTAAGGCAAGCTGATCTCCTATCAAGTCTAGCGGTAACAAAGGCATGGATGAGGGTTTCAGCAGCAGATGAGCTGAGGCAGGGGCGGAGATGGGCAATGTTACGGAGGTGGAAATAGGCGGTCTTAGTTATGCTGCTGATAATGTGGTCGGAAGCTCATTTCAAGGTCATTTCAGCTCTGGAATTCCATTTCAGAACTGGATGTTGGATAAGTGGTCTGACAATTTACATAAGGAGAAATTAGGGCAGACGACCAGAGGCTTGGTCAAAGAGGTAGGTTTTAATGAGCGTCTTAGGAGGAAAGAGAGGTAGCGAGGCAGAGAGGTTTAGGCAGGGAAGTCCAGAGCTGAAATGACCCTGAAATGAGCTTCCAACCACATATCCGTGGCATAACTAAGACTGCCTATTTCCACCTCCGTAACATCGCCTGTCTCCGACCTTGCCTCAGCTCATCCACTGCTGAAACACTCATTCATGCCTTTGTTACCTCTAGACTTGACTATTGCAATGCACTCCTTGCTGGCCTCCCACATTCTACCCAATGTAAACTTGAGGTCATCCAAAACTTGGCTGCCCTTATCCTAACTTGCATCAAGTTCTGTTCACCCATCATCTTTGATTATAATTGCTCAACCATTGGTGGTCATGCCTTCTGTTGCCTAGGCTCTAGGCTCTGGAATTCCATCCCTAAATCTCTTCCTGTCTCTACCTCTCTTTCCTCCTTTAAGACGATCCTTAAAACCTACTTGTTTGATCAGCCTTTTGTTCACCTGCCCTAATTTCTCCTTAAGTGGCTCGGTATCAAATATTTTGTCTTATAACACTCCTGTGAAGGGTCTTGGGACATTTTACTATGTTAAAGGCGCTATATAAATACAAATTATTGTTGTTGTATCAATGAATAAGAAATGAATGTGGTGCAGATGGAGGAGATGTGCATTAATTTTATTTTAGGTTAAGGAACCACAGTTCATAGTGAGCTGGTTGGTCCTGATTATTAAGGAATACAGTTATGTCTCAAGGTAGTCAAACTGATCGCCCACTGCAGTCTGACAGACAATCAATTGGCCACTGACTTCTCGGGGAAAAAATCCACTCCTTAATATGGTATTACGCTGAAAATGCACCAGGTGGCAGTGTTTCCTGATATTTCTACAAACTGATTGTTGATGCACATATTTAACGAAAGACACATGAAAATATTCCATGATAGAATATAAAAGCTAATAAAATATGAACTGAATTCAGGGAGACCCAATGAATCTGACAGATATTTTCTATTTATTACCTTAAACAAGTGTGGTGTAGGGTTTCGCCAACCTATGACCAGAACTGAGATAAATAATAAATAAAGGTTACTCGCACAAGATAAAAGTTCACAGGGTTGGGGGTAATATATTAGTATGGATAGAGGATTGGCTAACTAACAGAGAACAGAGAGTCGGGATAAATAGTTCATTCTCTGGTTGGCAACCAGTAACTAGTGGGGTGCCACAGGGATCAGTGCTGGGACCGCAACTATTTACAATCTATATTAACGACTTGGAAGAAGGGACTGAGTGTAACGTAACCAAGTTTGCTGATGATACAAAGATGGGAGGAAAAGCAATGTGTGAGGAGGACACAAAAAGTCTGCAAAAGGACACAGACAGGCTAAGTGAGTGGGCAAAAATTTGGCAGATGGAGTATAATGTTAGAAAGTGTGAGGTCATGCACTTTGGCAGAAAAAAAATCAAAGAGCAAGTTATTATTTAAATGGAGAAAGATTGCAAAGTGCTGCAGTACAGCGGGACCTGGGGGTACTGTGCATGAAACGCAAAAGGATAGTATGCAGGTATAGCAAGTGATCAGGAAGGCCAATAGAATCTCGGCCTTCATTGCAAAGGCAATGGAGTATAAAAGCAGGGAAGTCTTGCTACAGTTATATAAAGTATTGGTGAGACCACACCTGGAATACTCCATATTTATAAAAGGATATACTTGCTTTGGAAGCTGTTCAGAGAAGGTTCACTAGGTTGATTCCGAGGATGAGGGGGTTGACTTATGAGGAAAGGTTGAGTAGGTTGGGCCTCTACTCATTGGAATTCAGATGAATGAGAGGTGATCTTATCGATAAGTATAAGATTATGAGGAGGCTTGACAAGGTGGATGCAGAGAGGATGTTTCCACTGATGGGAGAGACTAGAACTAGAGGGCATGATCTTAGAATAAGCGGCCGCCCATTTAAAACAGAGATGGAGAAATTTCTTCCCTCAGAGGGTTGTAAATCTGTGGAATTCGCTGCCTCAGAGAGCTGTGAAAGCTGGGACATTGAATACATTTAAGACAGAAATAGACAGTTTCTTAAACGATAAGGGGATAAGGGGATAAGGGGTTATGGGGAACGGGCGGGGAAGTGGAGCTGAGTCCATGATCTTATTGAATGGCGGAGCAGGCTTGAGGGGCCGTATGGCCTACTCCTGGTCCTATTTCTTATGTTGTTATGTTTATTAGTAATGGTTAGTGCTCCATTTCATAGAATCATAGAATGGTTACAGCACAGTAGGAGGCCATTCGGCCCGTCGAGCTTGTGCCGGCTCTCTGCAAGAGCACATCAGCTAGTCCCACTCCCTCGCCGTTTCCCCGTAGCCCTGCAATTTGTTTTCCTTCAGGTAGTTATCCAACTCTCTTTTGAAAGCCACGATTGAGTCTGCCTCCACCAACCTTTCAGGCAGCGCATTCCAGATCCTAACCACCTTGTACTATTTATAATGGTGTAGAAAGAACGTATTTTAAATAATCATCTCACTGATCTCCATTTTAAAAAGTATAAAATCCTGATGTAATTTCTTTTAAGAAATGTATTTTTTTCTTTTCCTTTCTTCCTCTTTCTATTCAATTAAAATGATAAGAATGTAAGAATTAGGAGCAGGAGTGGGCCATACGGCCCCTTGAGACTCTTCCGCCATTCAATAAGACCATGGCTGATCTGATCTTCAACCTCAACTTCACTTTCCCGCCCACTCCCCCTAATCCCTTGATTCCCCTGGACTCCAAAAATCTATCTACCTCAGATTATCTATATTACGCTACCAATAGATAAGCGCATAAGACAGAAAGGGATAGAAGGATATGCTGATGTGGGGTGTGAGGGGGCTCGTGTTGGGCAAGGAGCAGTTGGGTCGAATGGCCTGTTTCGGTGCTATAAAATCAGTATAACGCTATGTCATACCTATGTCAATTTTTAAAATCTCATAATACTCCTATGAAGCGCCTTGGGACATTTCACTATGTTAAAGGAGCTCTATACATACAAGTTGTTGTTGTATTAGCAACCGGGTTGATCCAGTCCCAGACACCTTTATGAATGCCCCTTTTTAGTTCCGTTGCTGAGAGGCATGTTTGAGTAAGGTAGGAGGTACCCTCTTCCCTTCCTATCCCATACCTCCATGTGGTTCTTCTCTCAAGTGGCCTGAGCCACATTGGTGGAAAACAAACTCTCTGGGAAGGGGCTCGAGTGCGAATATCAGGCGAGGCGAGGATTCACAATAAAGCCTGTGGTACCTCAGCTTCCTGTGAGGGTCAGAGGGTAAATGCAGCATGCGGAATGGCACCGAGGAGTTATAGGCAGCAAGGTTCCAGGTGCCAACTTTGGTCTGTGCTCAATTAGCTGATCACATTTTGGGAAGGCCCTTTTTACTATTATTAGTCAGAGCATTCCCGGGCTGAGGAAGGATAAAATCCGACAGGATTCTCCATCCTGTTCCTTAGCCAGTGACCCCCGTTAGAAGTCACGGGTGCTGGAAAATCCACAGGCTGGCACCTTCTGCCGTAAGTGGCTTATTCTCTGTGGCTAACTTGGTGCCTGACTCAATGGCCCCAATATTTACTCAGGACCGTGGAGAGAGCGGAGGGGAGGATTTGGAGACCGGGAACCTGGAAGTGAGGGTTTCCTGGACTGGCTACAGAAATGAACCGCAGGCCGTCTTTAACCATTTTTTCAGCAGGTTTCCCGCCCGACAGTCAGCCTGCTTGACAGGCCGATCTAAAGAGGTTAGTTTGTTGAGCCTGGCCGGGTGGGGGTGGGGCGAGGGGAGAACACTCCTGCTCCTCCTGGCCCACAAGCAGTGTTTGTAAATGCACTTACCTCATGGATCCAGCCCTTCGCACCTCCTTTTACCACAGGTTAAAAATAAAACCCATGTTAAAGTGAAGACACGCTGCCTCCTTAAAAGCTTTTACTGACAGAGCCGTCCCCTGAGAGTGGATTGGTCGCCCGCCCTCCCCTCCCCCCCCAAACTCACCTCCGTCAAAACTGTAAATGGGCGGGTTAGAGGCAGTTTGGGATTGGGTTTGAGATTCACATCTTTTTTTTAACTTGCTCCCAACCCACCCGTCCTTGAAGGCTAAAACTCCTGCCCATGAGATTTATCTCAGTGTTAGTGTGTCAGCGGAGGAACCCACACAGCCGCTTGCACAGGAGAGCAGCCTGCCAGCAAGAGGTTGGAAACATACTCTCCTGGGTGCCCAGCTTCAGGAAGTTGTCCTGCCATATAAACTGAAGAGCCCCTGGAAGTGCGATGCAACAGTTTCCAGAGCTGAGCCCCAATTACAGATGTATGGCTGAGATAGAATCGAGGTATCAATGGGGAACCCACAGTCACACCATTGCTGCAGATAAGGGAGGCCCTTCGGCCTATTTTAGCTCATCCATCCAGACAAAAGATCTACATTCCCTCCAACATTTCACCTAGCTGACTCTTGAACGGGACTAAGATTTTCACTTTCATTACTCCAACATAAAGACCATTCCAAGTGTTGATCATTCTTTTTATGACAATGCTCCTCCTAACTGCTGTATATGCTGACTATGGATGTACAATATGTGTAGTCACTGTGAGATTGTAGAAGATGGAGACTTGTTTACCTGATGTACTCTCAATAAGGCTCACACTGTGTACATACTTGCTGGCACCACTAGAGGGTGCAACTGGTGGAGACCGGGGGTTTCCTGCCCTGGTGGCAGGGCCCTGTATAAAAGGCTGCACACTATACTTGCACAGCACTCTGGAGTTTGGAATAAAAGACCAAGGTCACTACAGTTCAAGTACAACACAGTGCCTTGTGGAGTCATTCATAAGTACATTATAGACATAACACTAACATCTGTCATAAACCTTTTATTACCCAGTGTTGTAAGCATCGGCGCAGGCCCCAGGAAGATATTAAAGGATATTGCACAAATCATCATCATCATAGGCAGTCCCTCGAAGCGAGGATGACTTGCTCACACGCCAAAAAAGGATGAGTTCACAGGTGTTTCAATGAAGGACCTAATATTCTAGATCCCGAACTACGTCCTGAAGGGTGGAAGATGCCTGTGCGTGGATTTTTTTAACATGTGGTGACCGTTGCACACCAGCCACCACACGGGCTTGACAGAGCTAGGTCTTGGTCCAGTGGCAAGAGTTATCCAAGACGACTTTGGACAAAGTGTTTAAGTCAGAAGGTTTTTATTAAAGAACATGCTGGGCACTATACTATTTCCCAAAGATTGGGAGTTTTGGGACATATTCTGTTTCATTGTTTGTTGAAAATGTCTGGAGCAGTCCGCGGTCTCTAGGCAACAAAGGCCAGGAGAGAAAACTTATCCCAGGCGATTGACAGGATTGTTCAGTAATGGGAAACTGCTTAGCCCAAGATCGGGTACGAAGCAGAAACCCATCAACGACCATTTACGCCATTACCTGGATGAGATAGCCTCGAAAGGCGGGAAACCAAACAAAGAACTGCCATTATATCCCAAACCCAGTGGGAGCAGAAGCCATCAGGAGCCATCAACAGAATACACGAACCTAAGATCTGGGATGATGGGCCATTCAGACAATCACCCTAGACAAAGGAAATACTGAATTTTGGCAGGAAGAAGCAAGGACTGTAATGTATAAGAGAAGGCAGTTTGCTGCCATTTCTCGCTCTTCTCTCTTCGCTTCAAGGACTCCGTCCGGGACGGAGCGGAAACCCACCAACGAGGGACCAAGAGCCTCGCTACTCTACCTTCAGAAGGACCCTCGAGACCAGGACCTGAATGCTGCAATGGCAACATGGAATCTGAAGAGAAAGTTTTCCCCAAGGAAGAAGCCGCGAGTAAGCCAATGGATAATCTGGGTGACCATTAGTCAAGTCCACGCACCGTTAAGACCACCGAATCGAGTGTGAGGGGGTGTCGTGTGTCCCAAACCAAGCCTTAGGGATTTGGTGGGGAGGTGCTGCATGTGATTATAGTGTGTGTAAGGTGGGATTTGTTGGACAAATCCAGTTATACCTTGTACATTACTGTAGTGTGTTGTTTTCTTAGTCATCTTAATTCGTGACAGAGGCCTGTTAGGACGGGCCAGTTTTTGTACTGCTGTACTGTTTTGTTTACACCACCAGGTGTTACTTTTACTGGTATGTGTATGTGTGTGTGGAACCGAATAAAGTATTGTATGGTTGAGGCCAAAAGATCTGTCTCTGGTTCAGTTTTCTGTTTCCCCAAATAATTGCCGTGTCTAGAACCGTAGGCTGGGGTGATTCGAAATCACCAATGCAAGCCACCTACAGTGTTAACCCAGTTCTAATATCTTGGCACATCTTATATAGTGTTCCAGATGCACTGTATATATGCCATTTCATTTCTGGTATATTTTTATAAAGTTCCTTCTTAGTCACACTTTACAACAGTGAGTATACTCCAAAAGTACTACATTGGCTGTAAAGCGATTGAGACGTCCGGTGGCCTTGAAAAGAAACATAGAAACATAGAAACATAGAAAATAGGTGAAGGAGCAGGCCATTTGGCCCTTTGAGCCTGCACCACCATTCAATATGATCATGGCTGATGGTGCAACCTCAGTACTCCACCCCTGCCTTCTCTCCATACCCCCTGATCCCTTTAGCCGTAAGAGCCACATCTAACTCCCTTTTGAATATGTCCAACGAACTGAACTCCACAACTTTCTGTGGCAGAGAATTCCACAGGTTCACAACTCTCTGGCTGAAAAAGTTTCTCCTCATCTCGGTCCTTTATGGATTACCCCTTATCCTTAGACTGTGTCCCCTGGTTCTGGACTTCCCCAACACCGGGAACATTCTTTCTGCATCTAACCTGTCCAGTCACGTCAGAATTTTATACGTTTCTATAAGATCCCCTCTCATTCTTCTAAATTCCAGTGAGTATAAGCCTAGCCGATCCAATCTTTCCTCATATGTCAGTCCTGCCATCCCAGGAATCAGTCTGCACTCCCTCAATAACAAGCACATCCTTCCTCAGATTAGACCAAAACTGCACACAATACTCAAAGTGTGGTCTCACCAAGGCCCTGTACAACTGCAGCAAGACCTCCCTGCTCCTATACTCAAATCCCTATATAAATGCAAGTCATTTTTCTTTTTCACAGTTAAAGAATGCCGATTTATTCTCCACTCCAGGACTTTAGCACATAGAGGCACATTTCACAACTTCAGGGCGTCCCAAAGTGCTCCACAGTCAATGAAATACTTTTGGAATGCAGTCACTGTTGTTAGGGAGGCGAAGGCATCAGTCAATTGGTGCACAGCAAGGTCCCACACACAGCAATGAGATCGATGATTGGTTTTACTGGTGAGAGGGATAAATACTGGGCAGGATAGCAAAGGTTGAACCTACCGCCATGTAACAGCAGAGTTACTGCTCCTCCTTATGTTGCTCTATTAACCTGGAGTAATATCCAACAGCTGCTCTTTTCGCAGCATATCTTAATGCTCAACAAGTCAGCGCATACTGTGCTTTGGGACTTTGCCCTTCTCATGTCAGTCAAACAGTGAAGTCGTCTTCCCACATCAGCAAATGAGTAAAACAACTTGATTGGATAGTTACGTCCAAACAATATGCACAAAGGGCTGTGTCCATTAGTCACTAATCAGGAAATATGATGAATAGAAAGGGAGCCAGAGAAACAGGACTACTGACAATACTCAAGATTCAATCAGACACACGCAGGCTGGAGTGAACACACCCTGTATTAGGAATGGGTTTCCTCAATCGTTAAGGATTCAACAACAGCTTTATTTCTATAGAAATTCTTGTGTACAGGAAGATGTCTCAAAGCACCTTTCCTGACACTGAGCAGGAGGGAGAAATGGAAACAGAAAGTTGGGGTTGGGGGAAGACGACGCAGGGTTTTAGGAAACATTTGGAAGCAGGAAGGGAAGCGCCATAAGGGAGTAGTTTGTGGAAAGAGGGTGGATTGTCTGCCTTCCCACAACAACTAAGAGGTATGCCTGGGAGGAGTTCCGTGGCTTCCCCAGGAAATTCCACCCAGTGCATCACTTGATGTACCACAGATGTTAGCTGTGGTCGCACTCCCACCTCCAAGTCAGAAGGTTGTGGGTTCAAATGAGACAAAATCTAGACTGAAATACTAAGGGAGAAGGTGCTGTCTGCCCAATATTTATCCCTCAACCAACATCATGAAAACAGATAATCTGGTCATTATCACATTGTTGTTTGTGGGGCCTTGCTGTGTGCAAAATGGCTGCCGCGTTTCCCACATTACAACAGTGACTACATTTCAAAAAGTACTTAATTGGCCGTATAGCTCTTTGGGATACCCTGAGACTGTGAAAGGTATTATATAAATGCAATTCTTTCTAATAGGATAAATAAACTCCTGCCTTCAGGCATAGGTTCCACAAGGGCCCCAGAGGGGATTGATTACATTCAGAGGACTTCTCTGATATCTCTTTGGGACAAAGATGAAGAATTTCTTACTTGCCTGCCTTCTCTCTCATAAAGGGTGCCGATTACCTCATTGGAGTGGCAGAGTGCCGCTTCAATTTACTCGGACTCTTCCAGGGTGGGTGCTACTGTTGCATCTTTATAGGTGTAATATATGCGGCTAGAACAAATGAAGGACAGAGGCATGATGAGTTGCCAGTCCATGTGCTTGCTTTATTAGGCCAGGACGAACTGAGCAGGCTCATACTAAACCATGTGACAAACCATGTGATAATACATTACACTAGATGTAAGCTTCCCATCCCAAGTATACAGATAGCCCCCATCGCCGAGATTTGGGACGGTTTTGGGCACGGGCGCACTTAAGGCCTGCACTGGCCTCACTTCTGCTGGAGCAATGGACCGATCAGAATTTTGGGCTCAAAGAGTTTTATGGTTTATGCAGCGTTAATTTTGAAGCCCCACCTTAGGACCTGGTGACAACGTTTTCCCCAACGCATGGTGCAGAAATAGATACAAGATGGAGCACCTGCACAGAAATGAATCAGAACAGGTCAGAAGTAAACAGAGATGATGGATCGCTGGTTTAGAAATGATTAACAAAGTGGAGTTAATGGTATCAAAATAATCAGGGGGTTTATTTTGAGTAACGTGAAGGAAAAACTTAGTGAAAACAAATGCTTCAACTTTACACATAGGAGTTAAATATAACCCCTGGTGCTTTGGAATTCTGTTATATTAAAGGAAGTAATGGCTGCAGCAATAGTTTGGCACAAGGTTGTACTGTGATTGAGGAGGACTCCAATCACGCCAAGTGCAAAAGTAAGCATCATAAAGTTATCTGAACCGTGGGATTATTTTACAGCCTTGTAATACACTTCACGTCAGCAGCTATATTTTATAGCATATATCAACATTCTTCAGTTGACCATTGAGTTTACTTTCTTCCACCGTTGCTGCTTCTCATTTAGATTCAGGTCTTGTAGTGTTGTGTATGGCTTTGTTCTGAAACTCTGTTACTGATAGACGGTTCATTTGTACCAGTTAATGGGGTATCCCAAAATCAGCTGAAAGCTGGAAAGAAATGAATATATTGATGAGAGTGAGGAATGCTGGATGCTGCTGGAACCTGGAGCTGGAGCTGTAAGTTACTGAGCTGCCATTGTAAAATGAGAAAGCAAAAACAAGCTATTTCTAGCCTGTATTGCCAGAATCCTTCCTATTTTATAAATTATATCGGAACAAATGGATACTTGGAAATGATTAGAAGGTAGTGATCTGATTGCTAAGGTCACTTGATGCCAGATTTTTATGCACTGCAGTTAACATTTTTAAATACGTTTTATGAATGATAATATAATTTAAATGCTTTTTGAACGTCTTCATTAAAAGCCTTATTCGGAAGATTTGTAGTGTGTTAGAAGCATCATTATAAATAAGAATGGAGCATTTGCAATGGCTCAAAATGGAACAGCATATTTAATGGGCACAAGAAGAGTTCACCTGGACTGATTTTCAGGAGGGTAGTCTGATCAAGGTTGCTGATTGGAGCGTGGGCAGCTATAATAGGAGCGGCGAGGTCGGGGCGAAGGAGCAGCGCGAGATTGTAGAGGGACGTGATTGGGGCCCAGGACAGGCATGAGTTCTTGGCCCAGAAGAGGCGAGGGCCCAGGGTCAGCACAGGGCCAGCCCACACTGCGATATGTGTGCGCACTAGGTGTGTGCAGCAAAGCTGATCTCCAGTCGCCTTGGTTAATCCTTGCTATTAGACCAAAACCTAGCTCTGTGGTGGCTGGGGTGCAACAGCCACCACACGTTAAAAAAATTCACGCACCCTTCAACCTTCCAATCTTCCATCCTTCAAGATTTATTTCGGGACCTGGAATATTAGGTCCTTCATTGAAACACCTGTGAACTTTTTGGCGTGGAAGCAAGTCATCTTCTACTCGAGGGACTGCCTTTGATATGATATGAGTCTAATGTACTTGATTCCTGGCCTACCTGCTGTGCCACTGTTATGGAATGCAGGGTCATCTTCATGAATTTCCACATTCCTGATGGGAGGAGGAACTGAGCTTAGAGCAGCCCTCAACCAGCAAGAATAATTTAACTCTTGCTGGTAGTTCAAAGGCAACAGCTTAGAGTGCAATTGTATGGTGAACTGTGATAACTACAGATTTCAATCTTGCTCCCTTCATGATCCTACAGGAGCGCCACGAGTTTGGCACAAATGGTTTAAAACTAAAACAAAAACAGAAAATGCTGGAAATACTCAGCAGCTCAGGCTACATCTGTGGAGAGAGAAACAAAGTTAATGTTTCAGGTCAATGATGTTTTTGTGATTGAAAACTACGCGGTGTGATTAGTTAAGTCCTTGTTAATCCACTTGTATGCAACTCCTTTGTTCTTCCTTTGATCAAGGTGTTAATCTATTTAAAATAAACAAAGCTTCCCGATATTGCAACAGTGACTACACTTCAAAAGCATTTTGCTGTGAGGTGCTCTAGGACATCCTGAGGTCGTGAAAAGTGCTATATAAATGTAAGTCTTTTTTTTGTTCCTTCATTCTTTCTTTCTTCCTTCCTTCCTCCCTTTCACTTTCTTTCTTTCTTTCTTTCTTTCTTTCTTTCTTTCTTTCTTTCTTTCTTTTTTTCTTTCTTTCTTTCTTTCTTTCTCTTTTTCTTTCTATCAGAATAGTGAACAAAGGAATATAATGCTGTGTTCAGTGCAATATGTTCAAAGTCAATTCTATATTTTTGTGGCGAAAGGGTCCATGCCAATGATGTAAAAACATATTAATGGTAGGAAACATAAATGTAAACTTCATGGGGGCCAAGGGAAGAGAGGATCAGGACTAGGGTCAGTGCAAGTCTGTGAAGAATGTTTGTAAATTTCTGCTCATTCTCGTTGGTGAAATCTGTTCGGCTATCTAATGAAATAACCTGGCCATATTACATCTTATTAATAATAAGAGATACTTGGAGACAATGAAAACAGTTGCCTCATTTACTGTTAGAACACAAGAACACAAGAAATAGGAGCAGGAGTAGGCCATTTGACCCCTCGCGTCTGCTCCGCCATTTAATAAGTTCATAACTGATCTGATCATGGACTCAGTTCGACTCCCCATAACCCTTTACTCCCTTATCACTCAAAAATCTGCCTATCTCCGCCTTAACTATATTCAATGACCCAGCCTCCACAGCTCTCTGGGGCAGAGAATTCCACAGATTTACAACCCTCTGAGAGAAGAAATTCCTCCTCATCTCAGTTTTAAATGGGCAGCCCCTTATTCTGAGACTATGCCCCCTAGTTTTAGTTTCCACTATGAGTGGAAATATCCTCTCTGCATCCACTTTGTCGAGCCCCCTCAGTTTCTTATATGTTTCGATAAGATCACCTCTCATTCTTCTAAACTCCAATGAGTATAGTCCCAACCTTCTCAACCTATCTTCATAAGTCAACCTCTTCATCTCCGGAATCAACCTAGTGAACTTTCTCTGAACAGCCTCCAAAGCAAGTATATCCTTTCTTAAATACAGAGACCAAAATTTCACACAGTACTCCAGGTGTGGCTTCACCAATACCCTGTACAGTTGTAGCAGGACTTCTCTGCTTTTATACTCCATGCCCCTTGCAATAAAGGCCAAGATTCCATTTGCCTTCCTGATTACTTGCTGTACCTGCATACTAACTTTTTGTGTTTCATGCACAAGGACCCCTGGTCCCTCTGTACTAAAGCACTTTGCAATTTTTCTCCATTTAAATTATAATTTGCTTTTCTATTTTTTCTGTCAAAGCTTTTCTATTTTTTCTGATAACCTCACATTTTCCCACATTATACTCTATCTGCCAAATTTTTGCCCACTCACTTAGCCTGTCTATATCCCTTTGCAGATTTTTTGTGTCCTCCTCACAATTTGCTTTCCCACCCATTTTTGTATCATCAGCAAACTTGGTTACATTACACTCAGTCCCTTCATCCAAGTCATTAATATAGATTGTAAATAGTTGAGGCCCCAGCACCGATCCCTGCGGCATCCCACTATATACTGTTTGCCAACCGGAAAATGACCCATTTATCCCGACTCTCTGTTTTCTGTTAGCCAATCCTCAATCCATGCTAATATATTACCCCAAACCTATGAACTTTTATCTTGTGCAAGAACCTTTTATATGGCACCTTATCGAATGCCTTCTGGAAATCCAAATACACCACATCCACTGGTTCACTCTTATCCACCCTGCTCGTTACATCCTCAAAGAAATCCAGCAAATTTGTCAAACATGATTTCCCTTTCATAAAACCATGCTGACTGTGCTTGATTGAATTACGCTTTTCCAAATGTCCTGCTACTGCTTCCTTAATAACGGACTCCAGCATTTTCCCAACGACAGATGTTAGACAACTAAAGTACACTTAAAGTGCAACTTTAGCCTGGCGGTGAAGTGATTTACACTTTATAGCAATGTAAAAGTTGCCTTATGGCTCCAGAGTTGGGACCGACTTGACTTGGGTGAGCGTCAGTTGGAGCAAGCCATCTCACACTACGTGAGGTTGAGGCAGCAAGTAACAGCAGTTTCTTTGAAGTGTCAAACTGGGTTTACAAGGTAATTAGACATATACTGGCCTTCTGTATCAATGTACCTGGAGCTGATTGGAATGTACTGGGATTGTGGGTGACCCAGCCTCTTCGCTCAAACATCATCATCATAGGCAGTCCCTCGGAATCGAGGAAGACTTGCTTCCACGCTAAAAAAATGAGTCCTTAGGTGGCTGAACAGTCCAATACGAGAACCACAGTCCCTGTCACAGGTGGGACAGATAGGCGTTGAGGGAAAGGATAGGTGAGACAAATTTGCCGCACGCTCTTTCCGCTGCCTGCGCTTGATTTCTGCATGCTCTCGGCGATGAGACTATCAAACAACAACGTGCATTTATATAGTGACTTTAATTTGGAAACTCCCAAGGCGCTTCATAGGAGCGTTATCAAATAAACCTTGACAACGAGCCACATAAGTAGATATTAGAACAGGTGACCCAAAGCTTGGTCAAAGAGGTAGGTTTAAGGAATGTCTTAAAGGAGGAGAGAGAGGCGGAGAGGTTTAGGGAGGGAATTCCAGAGCTTAGGCCTAGGCAGCTGAAGCACCTAAAGTGTAATAGCTGGGAGCGGAGCTCGGCATTTGTGTGTAAGCAGGCATTAAAAACAAGATGCTTTTGGCTGTGAACAGAACATCATTGCTACTCATCTCTGCTTAGTAACTGCATCCTAAAAGCTTCACAAATGCTTACGTTTACCCAATTTCATTCCTTCAGTGGGTGTCTTAATGAAATGTCAGTATTACAAGTTTCCCTAACAATGCAGCCTCCGTGGTTGCTACTAAGCTGAACAGATCAGGATGGTCCCAGGTTTGTGCTGAGTTACCTGATCTCAGCCACAGCTGCATTCGGGGTGCTACAAGTGGCTTTACTCACTGGCCCGGGGCTCATCCGGCTTCTGCACCTGATCGCCATCCCATAACTCCTGCTGGAAATGGTGCACATGTGACAGGGTGGAGTCAGGTCATTCTGTGATGCCTCCTAGGGTCGGATAGCCTGTGGTTGCTCACAGCCTAGGTTCACACACAATGAGTGGCTATTTGGTGAGGAGCGAGAGTGCCACTGCCACCTGTGGGATTTTAACTCGGGTCCTTCAGGGAAGGAGTGGTGAAAATTGGAGAAATGGAATTCAGAAGCAACTTCTTTACCCAAAAGAGCGATGAGAATGTGCAACTCACTACCACAGGAAGTGGTGAAGCAAATAGTATAGATGCATTTTAAGGGGAGGCTAGACAAGCATATGAGGGAGAAGGGAATAGAGTGTCATGTGGATAGATTTAGATGAGGAAAGACGGGAGAAGACTCGAGTGGAGCATAAACACCAGCATGAACTGGTTGGGCCGAATGGCCTGTTTCTGTGCCTTATATTCTATGTAATGCTATGATAAGATATGTCAGTATTAGAAAATCTGGATAGCTCTGAACAAAGGGTGAGTAGCCGGTGGGTTACGAATCATAAAAGTAAGTACAGATGAGGGAGACCATTTAGCCCATCCTTCTATAGATTCCCTCCTTGGCAGCATCTAACTGCACCTTGAGTTCCTCCAGAGAGTTTCCTTCACTGCCCTGTCAGGAGACCATTCTAGGTACCGATCGTTCTTAATGTGAAGAAATGCTTCCCAACATCAGCCCTGATCTTGTCTTTTACCAATTTGTAACTATATCCCTTGTCATAAAGTCATGGTTTAACTTGAAATTGTTCTCAGGTTTTACCCTTTCTATCTTTCTTAATAACTTCTGTAACTCAATAAGGTCCCCATGCATTGGCCTCCTTCCAAGACTGAATAGCCCAACTCAGTCCCATGACAGTCGGAATCGGCATTACCTCCAGGGATCAGATGCTTCCTTTGTGCCTTGGCGACCAAAGCTGACTACAATATTCAAGGTGCAGCCTGACCAGAGCCATATACATCCAACATCAGCCCAAACCTCTTTGTCAGCAGCTTGTTTATAAAATACCCATTGATAAAGCCCCCCTTAATAATTTTGCTTTGATGATTTTGGTACTAGCAAACATGGCTACACTGTTTTAGACACAAACAGCACATCAGATTGTCTTGGGTAATGTTTTCTCGTATTATGGTCTGGCTAAGCTGTAATGCCCTTTGGGGTTGAATTACCGGCCGGCATTCACTGCTTAGGCTTACAATGTAGAACGACCACTTCGGTAAGGAATACAGGAACAGGAGGAGGCTATTCAGCTCCTTGAGCCTGTTCTGCCATTCAATCAGAGCATGGCTGATCTGTATCTTAACTCCATCTACCTGCCTTGGTTCTATAACCCTTAATACCCTTGCTTAACAACAAATGGTATGGGAGCCGGGGAGGGGTGGCTGCTGGTGTCTGTGGGACAAAACCCCAGCTGGAATCAGAAGTTTCAGGAGAGATATGGAGGAAATTGACAAAAAAAAATAGAAAGGTGGAGAAGAGGAAATAAAAGTCAGTTGAAACCCCTGCAGGGGCACTATTAGAGAAAGGAAATCCTCATGACACTGAGACAACTCCGCACTGGATGGAGATAAATAAGTGGTCTCAAAATGTGATAGCAGGCAGAAAGTCCAGATATTAGAATATATAAAAATGTTCAGACATTGAAAGTGATTACTCGACAGATTTGATTGGTAGGTTCACCGTCCGCAAGATTGATATTTCACGCATGTCAAAACTCACAAATGATAATTCCCAGGTGTAAAATAACACTTTATGGTCAACAACAGAGTTCATTCAAAGAGGCACACACAAAGTAAATCTCACAGCTGCCGGTGAGTTCCAGGCATCATGTCAATAGTGTGAAAGACCGTGATAACTCACTGATTCCTGAGTTATAAGCCTTCCCAATTTCCGAGAAAATGACTATAATTTGCCATCAGTCGGGAGCGATCTGCTGCATATTCCAGCAGCGGTCGATCGGGTTCTTATGAGCCACCTCTGCTTAGAATCACAGAATTCTTCACGCATTGAGAAAGTCTGTCAATCATGCAGTTCATGTCAAACATACTTGACTCGGGTTACATTTAATAATGATAATGGAATATAAAAGAGCTTCAACTGTACCCAGACCTTCAATGTGTTTTCATTTGGCAGAGATCAGAACTCTTCTAATATTAGCCCATTTAATCTTTTTAGTTTATTAAGGAGTGAACTGGAATCCATCCTGCAATAATTTTTCACTCACGAAATGAGCAGTTTCCATTTTGTTCACAAACAGCAGCAGAACCAAATACATTGCCACAATAAAACGAGGAGAAGTGACCTCTGCTTTCGAACGGCTGTAACAAGTGCCTTTGACACCATCCTTTTTCAAGAAAAATCAAAGGACTATGTGCTTTGGTAGCTGTTTTTTGGCGTCCACTGATTTTTTTTGAGCAATCGTGGTTTTCCAACTTTCCTCAAAGTTTGTATGCCAGTGGTGACTGTCAGCGCTGTTTTTTTGTACGGCAGATGTTTTGGCGCAGGTCTGGTTGAAAACTGATTTCCGTGCCATTTTTGGCCCTTTAACCGATTTTCGGCAACACCGATTTTTTTCAGGGCGGTGCACAGTGGCCTTAAGTCTTCTTCTTCTTCTTCTTAGGTGGTCCCTCGAATCGAGGATGACTGGATTCCACGCCAAAAAGGGATGAGTTCAATGAGCTCACAGGTGTTTCAATGAAGGACCTAATATTCCAGATCCCGAACTACATGTTGAAGGGTGGAAGATGCCTGAACATGGATCTTTTTAACGTGGGGTGACCGTTGCACACCAGCCACCACACGGGCTTGACAGAGCTAGGTCTTGGTCCAGTGGCAAGGGTTAACCAAGATGACTGGGGACCAGCTCTGCTGCACGGACCTAGTGCGCACACATATCGCAGTGTGGGCTGGTTCGTGCTGCCCCTGGGCCCACGCCTCTTCTGGGCTCTTTTTTTAACCCCCCCCCCCCCCGCCCCCGCAGCTCGTCAATTTTCTCCTCTCCTCCGAGATGCAGTCTCCTTTCCTTCTCCTTTCGCTGTCAAGGCTTTTTCAAGCCTTAAGTACCGATCAGAAAAACCCTACGTTAACTTAAGGACATCGGCGCTGAGTATATTTCTGAGTTTTTGGAACGAGGGAAGAAGACAACTTAAAACACAAATTCATGATGATTTTTTTGCAGAGGGAACTCGGAAAACAACTCGGAAATTTCATTTTTCCCACAGGATGTTTTTGGAATGGGCAAATTGCGATCCCACCCCACCACACCACTGAATCTCTGCTCACGGGGCTCCAAGCATGGGTCGGAGGAGTGCCGGCCAGTCACAGTATCGCTCCCTCAGCCGGACACAAGCACTGGAGCTCGGCACTTGGATTCCACCCCCATCCACCCTCCATGGGCTCAGCTTGTAAAGAAGCCCGGGGGTGGGGGTTGTGGTGAGGTGGGGTGGAATACAAGCATCGAGCTCCTGTGTTTCTGTCCGGCCGAGGGAGTGATCCTGCCGGCATACACTCCGAATTGTGCATCGGAGATGGCACAACACAGCAGCAAACATAGGCATTTTGGCAAAACCTATAATTAAAGTGCCATAATTGCGTCACGTCTCCATAGAGACAGAGCTTAGTGTTGCTCATGCGCGCAGACCAGGGTGTGGTCCGTTCTGCTAAGGCATCACCCAGCAAAGGTGTGTGTGCTGTGCTTCAGTAAGTCTCACAATTACAAGAATAATAAAGTTAAGAATAATAATTATAGGTGCACATTTTACTATGCCTCATGCAATAAGGTTGGTTTACATGCATGCCATGCAGAGGCGACGGATAATACGCCACCATTGCAGAAACCAGATCACTCGGGCATTGATGGGGAGGAGGCCATACCCTGATCAAATCTACAGGGACAGGCGCTCATACCTACACCTGCGTGAGGCAGACGGCATTCGCAGGCTACGATTTAGAAAGGAGGATATCACCGAGATCTGCCAGCTAGTCAAGTCAGCCTTACAGCAGGAGGACTGCCCTATCTGTGGAAGTGAAGGTCACTGCAGCACTTGCCTTCTATGCTTCTGGCTCATTTCAAGCAGCAACTGGGGACATGTGCTGCATCTCGCAGCATGCCACACATTGCTGCATTCAACAGGTGACTGCTGCACAAGGGACCAGTTCATCAATTTCCCTATGACCACACAGGCAGTGCAAGACAGGGCTATGGGGTTCCCCAGAATTGCTGACTTCCCAAAGGTACAGGGTGCGATCGACTGTACCCACATCACCTTGAGAGCACCTTTGGTCGACTCTGAGGTTTATCGCAACAGGAAAGGGTTCCATTCCCTAAATGTGCAGCTCGTCTGCGACGATCTGCATCGGATCATGGCAGTGGATGCTGAATACACAGGTAGCATCCAGGTGCTTTCATCCTACGTGAGGGCATTATATCTGCTATGTTTCAGGAGCTGCCAGAAGGGCACAGCTGGTAGCTCAGGGACAAAGGGTACGGGCTCGTCACCTGGCTTATGACCCTCCTCACGTAATCCCTGCACTGAGCCAGATCGTCGGTACAACATGTCGCACATAACGACATGGAGCATCATAGAGTGGACAATCGGCATATTGAAGCAGCGTAACCATGCCTGGACCAGTCTGGAGGCTACCTGCAATATGCCCCTCACCACGTTGGGCAGTTCACTGTCGTGTGCTGCATGCTGCACAACTTGGCCATCATGAGGGGCCAGGAACTGGACATTGAAGATCCTCCTGAGGGGATAAAGGGGGGGGGGGGGAGAGGAGGACGAGGAGGCTGACAACGAGGTCGAGGAGGAGGAGCAGCAAGAGGACCGGCAGAAGGAGGAGGAGGAGGACAAACCCATGCCACCACCTCAACCTGCAGGATGACGGCGGAGGAGGCGGCCTCGTGCACCTATAGCCGTAGCTAGAGACTTGCTTCAGCGGCTAATCCGTGATCGCTTTGCTGCCTGAAGGCTAAACGGCCCGACAGTGCTGACTCTTTGCACCTGTTTGTGTGAAAAAATAATGTACACCATATGGACGTAATGTTGTGTTCGTTTATATTGCTATAAATCAAAAAGTAATGTGCAGGATTCTGCTTAAATTTTAAAAATAATTAGGTTTATTAAATATTTGTACAGTTTTACTGAACTTTAATTAAAAAATTTGTATCAATCTTTAAACTTTTCAATGAAGAAAACAACAAGTCGCAGCAACAAACAAACTCTAGCTGCAGCCATCTCTCCTCCCCCATATTCAAAGACCTTAGTGCTTTGTACCCCTCTTGCCCCTGTTGTTGCCTCTACCCCTACCCATGCCCATTGTCTCAGACTTCTGCTTCCTCACCCTGACCCCAAGGTTTTTTCTGTTTTCTGCGTGAAGTCGCATTTGTTGATGGTGGGGTTGAACAGGGACAGACCTAGCAGACAGCATTGTGGAAGGCCAGGGTTCATCGTCAGACACTTCTTCAGCCTGTGAATCAACCCGCGGCACATTACCTGGGGTTGGTCTGGGGATTTGAAAGTGAGTTTCAGCAGTTGATGCTGTCAATTGTTTTTGGGCAATGGCAGCCTGGGTGTGTCCACTTATTGCAGCAGCTATCTCCGACATTCCCTCCCCAATCTGTCACGACACTGCATCAACTGCCTCCGACATTCCCTCCCTAATCTCCGACATCCCCGCCCTAACCTGTCCCGACATTGTTCCCATTCCTCCAGACAGTGTTACTACTTCTACTGACAGTCCCGTTAATACTACCCTCACCCTACCCATGGTGTCCAGGAGCAATCTCGTTAGCTCAGTGCTCTCCCTATGATCTGTCCTATGTCCCCTGAATCCTGCATTTCAGGTTGAGCTCTCCTTCCCAACCTCCTCGGCCAGCTCCCAGGTGTGACTTGCTGCAACCCACTGGGACCCGCAGCCTCAGACTGTACCCCATAAATTGTCGCCTCGGTTGTATCGCTCAGCAAAGGGCTTGGCGTCCTCAGGGGGTTCACTGGCTCCAATTGCAATTGGAGTCTTCCTGCTGCCCTTCATTGTCCAGTTCATCCTCGTCCTTGATGAAGAATATCTGGACTGACGGCTTCCTGATCTTCTGCTTCAGCTTCTGTCGCTTCCTGATGCGCAACATCTGCAAAACATAACAGAGCAGATGTTTGGTTAGCAGCAGGGGAGGGGGCAGAGGGAGCAGGGTGACATGAGTACGTGGCAGGGCTTACCCTCTCTCGGTAACCTGGGCCCAGCGTCCACATTGGTGGTTGATCTTCTCTTGCGGAGTTTAATCATATCAGCGATCCTCTGTTCCACGGCTGTTAGTTGCAGCCTACTTGGCGCACCTCCTCCAGTTTTTGACCTTTCTCAGTTGATGTGTGACACCTTCCTCTGCAAAGTTGAAAATATAACTTTTTAAGAGAGGATCCTTCTGCTGTGGTGGCCCCACACACACACACACACACACACACACACACACATTAGTCACATATACAAATGTAATTGCAGTACATAAATACTTACAGTAACTGTTTGGCCAAGGTCCTGCCACTTCTTTTTGACCTGCACGACGCTTCTCGGGGTCATGGCCACTGCATTGATCTCTTCAACTTGGTCCCAAAGTTTTGGTAGATGAGGGTTCCAGTTTCTTTTGTCCCATTCTTCTTTTGTTCTCAAGCACATCCCGTCTCCTCTCAATGATGTCTACCAGGGGCTCAATGTCTTCTGCTAGAAATCTCTTGGCCCTTCCCCCTTCCTCTTTTCCTTTTCCTTCTCTTTGTCCTTCCCCTTCCCTTGGATCCATCTTTTGCAGCTAAACTTTCAATGTCCAGATCCAGCTCCGATCCCAATGTGTTCTCACAAGCTGCTGATCCAGACCAGGAAGTACGCTGTGGATGCGCGGGCACACCCATCACATGGAAACATTTTTTTCATTTCCAGCGCATGCTCACAGACTTTTTGGCGCACACTTGAACCCCCAGATTTAACTTCGGGTACCACAGCGACAAAATTAACTTTAACTTTGGTGAAAATTGTTTTTTTTTCCCTGCCGCAAATGGGCACAAAAAAAAATCAGCTGTTCATCCTCCTGGGCGCCAAAAATCAGCAAAGAGGAAAACAGAGCCCTCTGAGTTTTCCACTGCAAAGCTTTCAGCATAGTTGTGACTTGGAACATTTAGGCTGATTTGTCATATTTTGCAATGAAAACATATTTCTTCAACAACATTATTACCTTGTAAGGCTTTTGGAATATAAATATAATCACCTGGAGTTTCCACTTCGCTCAAGATTGGCCAAACCAGCGCAGCAGATTGAGGAATTTCAAGTGCAGATTATAGCTAGCGCTAATCGAGTTTTGGCCATCTTTTGTACTAGTTTAAAAAACTTTGTACTGGATGCTGGCCTTGCCCACAAAACTGGCCACCCCCTGCCGATCGCATGAATCACCGTGGCAGCTTTCTGCTAATTGTGCCTGTTTGCAGGCCTTCGAAGAGGCTCTTAAAGTTAAGCTGTATTTTTTTTTTAGGTGCAAGGGCATGAATAAGTACCTTTACAAAGCTTTAAAAATTGTTTTAATTTACTAAGAAACTGACGACTGTACACCAATGTAACTAGAAAATGGTTCTGTATCATTTTTAAAAGCCATTTTCCTTTATTTAAAATTGGGTTACTCACAGGTGGTGGACTGGATTCTGCTTAAAAGTGATAACCCCATTTCGAGCTGTATTAATCAAACTGCACCAAGTTGCCACTGTTAAATATATCATGGATAATTTTTTAATGCAGAATGTAAAAAAATCTTTAGTTCTAAACCGCTGCCGATTGCACTGTTGCACAGGAGATTTTACGTTCGCCGATATGCAAATTAGTTTGAGCGGAAACTTGAGCAAAAAAATTCACTTCGTGAAATTAGCGCAATTTTGAGCGCAATTTGCACCCGGATCGCCGAATACACCCAAAGCGGAAACTCTTGGCTGATATATTATTCATGAAACAACCACATAGATTATTTATTGTAATCAAACTAATCCACTGTGAAATAAGGGCTTCTGAGTGAGCCAGAACTGCAGCCTGCTCACCAGGCAGTGCCAGGCCACAAAACTGTTGTTACTTGTAGAATCATTAAAATGTGGTGTATTCTAAGTTACCGTGCATAATCAGCTCTCACTCTCTATCAACTATGCACATAGAGTTCATTATCTGGCTACACGTGACCTGCATTCTGTTCAGGGACCAAGACTCCATCAACAAGAGTAGCCCCGACATGGCTTTTCTGCTAGTTTTCCTTCTTTCATTGTCAGAAACAGTTGACCTTCACTTGGTGCCTCTACACATAGGCACTGGGGAGATCAAGGAGTAGATGCAGAATTAAGGGCAAACCATAGTTACGTGGCACAGTGCATGGTCCTTTGTGGGCTCTTTCCTCACTCATCGTCTTTTGGATGAGACGCTAAACCGAGGCCCCACTTGCTCTTGCAAGTGGATGTAAAAGATCCCAAGGTACTATTTCGAAGAAGAGCAGGGGAGTTATCACCGGTGTCCTGTCCAATATTTATCCCTCAATCAATATAACAAAAACAGAATATCTGATCATTATCCCATTGCTGTTTGTGGGTGCTTGTTGTGCAAATTGGCTGCTGCATTTCATACATTACAACAGTGACTACACTCCAAAAGTACTCCATTGCTTGTAAAGCGCTTTGAGACATCCAGTGATCGTGAAAGGCGCTATATAAATCCAAGTCTTTCTTTCCTTCAAGTCATGGACTGTTGCTAGCAAATGCCAATGTTGCATATTAGATGAATAAGAGAAAACCCAGTGATGTTGTGGGATACAGAACAATCCTTTCACATCTGCGACTCTAAGGGAATAAAGGAATATGGGGATCGGGCAGGAAAGTGGAGTTGAGGTTGAAGACCTGCCATGATCTTATTGAAGGCGGAGCAGGCTCGAGGGGCCATATGGCCTACTCCTGCTCCTATTTCTTATGTTCTTATGTTCAAATGCAGCTTTATTGGATGAAGTTTATATTAATCAGTTGGAGCAACTTTAATTCAGTTCTCTGTTAACATGATTTTTTTTAAATTTTAGTGCTGGTCAAGGTGAAGAATATAAGTCCTAAAGAAAGGAACACTTCCATTTCAGACATCCGGAACAGCATCAACCACAAACAGTCCCAGATTAGCAGACATAGCTCCCTCCATTCTTCCCTTACCCCAGCATCATAGGAGCACCTCCTGTCTGCACCAGTGTGAGATTTTGGCCCATTTCCCACGCCAGACATTTGGCCTCTCTCAGTGAGATTGCCAACTAATGCCAACTACTGGATGGTTTTGTGTTCGCCCCATGCCTACTAGGAACTGGATTGAGATACGCCAAACTCATTTCACATAGGATCCTTACAGGCAGTAGACCGAAAAAATTTGAAGCCAGGTCCCAGAGGTGAAAGGCCAGCCTTTAACCCACTGCCCCATTTGGTTCCCAACGTGAATCCATTTAACAAGACTCCTCATGATCTTACTTAGATGTTAGGGTCACAAGAGCATTTGATGTGGGAAACAGGAATGAAATGATGCTGTATAACTGCTCTTCTGAGAATGAGCTTAACACACATTGTTGGAACAATGTTGAGGGATCTTTACATGCAATCTAATCTGGTACAGGTATTACCCGATGCTGATGCTGTGTGCAAAACGTAGGGTAACAGCATTTACACACAGGTGCATCACACCAACATAAGTAAAGAAAAAACAAGGACTTGCATTTATATAGCACCTTTCACAATCTCAGGACATCCCAAAGCACCAGTGAAGTACTTTTGAAGTGTCGTCGCTGTTGTAATGTAGGAAACTTGGCCGCCAATTGCGCACAGCAAGCTCCAACAAACAGCAATATGATAATTACCACATAATCTGTTTTTGTTATGTAGATTTAGGGATAAATATTGGACAGGACACCGCAGATAACTCCCCTGCTCTTCTTCAAAATAGTGCCATGGGATCTTTTATGTCCACCTGAGAGAGCAGACGGGGCCTCGGTTTAACATCTCATCCAAAAGACAGCACCCCCGACAATGCATCACTCCCTCAGCACTGTACTGGAGCATCAGCCTAGATTTTTGTGTTCACATCCCTGCAGTGGGACTTGAACCCACAACCTTCTGACTTAGAGGCAAGAGTGCTACCCATTGAGCTGGGGTTGGGGGTAATATATGTAAGGTTGCAAAATTCATGGGAACCCCCCCCCCCCCCCAGTGTTTGGACTCATTGGAAAGGAAATTTAATTTGGAACTATTAACCATAAAGTTTGAGCTCCTGAAGTGTACATGGAAGAAATTACGAGTTTTAATCGATTTTGGGATTTCACAAAGCAGATTGGATCCGTATGGGAAGGGCTGAAAACTAAAGGATAACTATCCTTCAAAAGAAACAAGATTTAAGTATTGAAGCTAAAACAAATTGTCTGGGGAATTGTGTAAACTCGAAAACCCTTCTCCCCGGGAGACATTAACAGAGCAACAATCAACCCAGAGACAGCCATCATCACCCTGAGCAAGAAACCCATTCCAGCATATACATAATGACAATGGCACATCCAGCCCGCATGGAGAACCCAGGCCTAGGCAGACATTGCAAATACCAAAGCTAATTTTTCCCCATCAAGAAACAAATTTAAAAAGATCGACAGATCCGAGGCAGGTTAATGGGCCCGCCAAAATATGACAAAGAGATATCAAGCCCGCCAAAAATTAAACAAAGAATCAGGGCTGATTTGGCGTGAAGATTAGAACAACTCCCAAGGTATAACTGGGGCCCTGTTTTAACGAATGTCTGGCAATGCATCAGAGGGAGAAAGGAGAGAGACCACCGCAGCAGTTTTAACAAGCCTCTCCAGCCTTGACGCCACTCCTGGGGCCACACTGCCCTGCTATTGAAGAAGGAGGAATAATATCACCATGGCAGAGAAAGCAGCCCCAGTAACTCTGGACATCACCATCGCGGCAGCAACCGACCACAGCCAAAACATCGCAATCGACCAACTCCAAAACAAAACTCCTCAAAGAAGAAACCTGTAGTATATGTAGGCACCTTTAGTAATGACTCCACAAGGCAAGGTATGATACTTAAAGTATGATACATTCAGTGTTGCATAACAGTGTTACAGACATCACACAGTAAACAGGCATGCATTCACAACAACACTCCCCCCTAAGCATTTTTCATATCCTTATTGTCATGACCAGGGGAGGTGATCAGTGGTGGGCTATAGGAGGTTGTGGTGAGGGTTGTGTGGTTGCCAGGTGTGACCCCTGTGCTTGAGGCTGTCCTTGTACGTTTCCCCTCCCTCACACACAGACCAAGTGGGTGTCACTGTTGTGGGATCCTTCGGGGGTGGGGGGGGGGTGGTAGCCACGGCAGCAGTGGATGTGTGTATACACGGTGATGTGGGTAGTTGTGGGGTGGTGGGCAGGGCCACAAGACTGGTTGGGCTCCTTGTCCACCAATTGGGATGAGGGTCAGGTCATCCCAGGGTTTGCCAGGGAAGCTGGAGGGTATTGACCTCATGCTCCTGGTATTGGCCCTGGTGGCCAGGGGTTTTAGGGCTGATCTGGTGTAGGTTGCTATTGGTGGTGGCTGGGCTGCCCATTGACCACTGTCCCTGTAGTGGGTCTGCTCCCACTGGTTGTGTGTGTCCTGCAAGGGGCATCACATTTGTTCCAAAGGTCCAGGCTACATGGTCAGGTAGCCTGCTGAACCTGGGGATCTCCCACTGGGGGATTCCATTGGCATCAGCATGGTCCCTGTAGGACTCAATGTCCTTTGGCAGTGTCCTACCGGTATACATGACACCTTGGCTCTGATCACACATAGTCGAGCCTGCATTATACATTCTAGCATTTGCATCACTTTTGGGTGTCACATTCTCTATCATTATTGTTAAGCATAATAAACTTGTTCTTAACCTTACAGACACCTTCATTCATCTCATTAGCCACATTAGTTAAACCAGCATCACAATTCATGGTTACATTGCATCTTTAGCTTTAAAGTCCGTGTACTTAAATAGTTGAAACTTCCCCTTTAAATTTTTTTGGTTACCGATCTCCTTTAAGGGAGCCTTCAAATCCGATTGGCCGCTCGGTGTCACGTAATGCTCCTCCAATGCTCCTCATGGAATGGCCGCGGCCATTTTGATTTTTGGTTTTTCTCCTTGTGCTGCGGCAGCCATTTTCTGGCTTTCCTGCAGGTAGGCTGTGGTGCTCTTTCCTTCCACAAACTCGACCCTGGATGTCGGGAATCCATTTCTTTCAATGCCATTCACCTCTTGGAGTGCTGCCCCGGCCCCCAAAGTGGAGTTTAGATCCTCGGTCTCGGAGATTTCGCCGGGGTGCTGTGGGTAGTCGAGCTGGACAGTGGAACCTCGGATGCTGTGATGGATCCATGTTCGAGGTCGATTGCTGGAGCCCAGAGGCCTGGGAGCAGCTTTGCTTGGACAGGACGCCGTTGTGGTCGATTGGCGGGATTCATCCAAAGTTCTTCAAAGGTTGCTTGGCTCATCACAGACTGGCTCGCCTCTGTGTCGCTCTCCAGAGAAACTGGGACTCCATCGACATCTACTTTCATCGCCTACGGAGAACTTTCGGTGGAGCAGGTATGAGTTCCATACTCCTCTTCCAGGAGTTGAGCAACTTCACCTTCCTCTGTGTCAGAGCCCCGGTGATCAGCCAACTCATCAGCTTTTTCTGCACAGCCTTTGAAGGTGCCCTTTTTCTTTACATGCATAGTCTTTGTAGTGGCACTGGTGGGCCCCGTGGTTTCCTCCACAGCGCCAGCACGGGGCTAGCCGGTTTGCCCCATGTGGCGGACTCAGGATTGCGGGACTCGGGGCAGCGTTTCTGCCTTTAGAAGGATCAATGTGGTGCACTGCTCTCATCGGTTTAGAGTCCCTTAGTGCTTCATTTAGGTGGTCGCCAAAGTCGCACGGTGCAGCCAGTCTCCTTAAGTGTTCCAATCTTTCTACAAAAGTGTCCCAATCTTCCCCTTCAGTAAATTGCTGAAAGATGCTGAGATTTGACATGTTGAGCATGTGGTTTGTGACCTCGTATTCCCGTTACCAGTTGTAGTCTATGTAGGCACCTTTAGTAATGACTCCACGAGGCAAGGTATGATACTTAAACTGTGTAGACCTGTAGTCCTTTATTTGCAGCCTCTGAGTGAGGACAACAAGCTGTGTGTTCCTTTTTATACTGGGTTATCTGCAGTGTGCAGGTAACCTTTAGGTCTCCAGCAGCAGCACCCTCTGGTGTACAGGTAAGGTGTGTACAGTGTAAGGGTACATTCAGTGTTGCATAACAGTGTTACAGACATCACACAGTAAACAGGCATGCATACACAACAAAACCGAAGATTCGAACGTTTCCACACTACAATCTAGTCCTGACTACCAACATGTGAAGCATTATCTAAAGAGACTTTTGAAACCTATTGCTAACGAAAGAAAGTGGGTACTCACTCCATAAATCCAATACGCGAACTACCGCATCAGCGGACACCACCCAACTGAAGACTACGCCATGAGAAGGCCTCTACGACGTTCGGGGTATGGCAAGCAGAAACTACAGAGTCCAGCGAACCCTGAAATCACGAACCACTGCCAGCTGACAATAAAGCATTGGTGAGCATAGTCCCTGTTTGCCCTGAAGTTTAACCTAGTCAGAGTTAGGCATTGGGAGGTGGGAGGTGTATTATTTCTGTAACCTCTTTGAATGTGTGATATAGTGTTCTTTATTTGAATGATTCTAAGTTTGACATTGTATTTTCTTGTCCTTAATAAAATTGAAGTTCTTTGCACCAAACCAGTTGTCTCTTGCACTTTGTCACATCTCCCAAATAAATCCAAAGTCTAGAATCCAGGGAATGGGAGCGATTCGAAGGTCAGAAGGTCAGAGGTGAACCTGACCACACACACATATATTAGCATGGAGAGAGGATTGGCTAACGAACAGAAAACAGAGAGTCAGGATAAATGGTTCATTCTTGGGTTAGCAATCAGTAACCAGTGGGGTGCTGCAGGGATCAGTGCTGGGACCCCAACTATTTACAATCTATATTAACAACTTGGAAGGAGGGACCGAGTGTAATGTAGCCAAGTTTGCTGATAATACAAAAATGGGAGGAAAAGTAACGTGTGAGGAGGACACAAAAAATCTGCAAAAGGACATAGACAAGCCAAGTGAGTGGACAAAAATTTGGCATATGGAGTATAATGTTGGCAAATGTGAGGTCATGCACTTTGGCAGAAAAAAAATCAAAGAGCAATTATTATTTAAATGAAGAAAGATTGCAAAGTGCTGCAGTACAGTGGGACCTGGGGGTACTTGTGCATGAAACACTAAAGGTTAATATGCAGTTACAGCAAGTGATCAGGAAGGCCAATGGAATCTTGGCCTTTATTGCAAAGGGGATGGAGAATAAAAGCAGGGAAGTCTTGCTACAGTTGTACAGGGTATTGGTGAGGCCACACCTGGAATACTGCGTGCAGTTTTGGTTTCCATAATTACGAAAGGATATATTTGCTTTGGAGGCAGTTCAGAGGAGATTCACAAGGTTGATTCCAGAGATGAGGGAGTTGACTTATGAGGAAAGCTTGAGTAGGTTGGGCCTCTACTCATTGGAATTCAGAAGAATGAGAGGTGATCTTATTGAAACGTATAAGATTATGAGGGGGCTTGACAAGGTGGATGCAGAGAGGATCTTTCCACTGATAGGGGAGACTAGAACTAGAGGGCATAATCTTAGAATAAAAGGCCGCCCATTTAATACTGAGATGAGGAGAAATTTCTTCTCTCAGAGGGTTGTGGATCTGTGGAATTCGCTGCCTCAGCGAGCTGTGGAAGCTAGGATATTGAATACATTTAAGACAGAAATAGACAGTTTCTTAAATGATAAGGGAATAAGGGGTTATGGAGAGCGGGCAGGGAAGTGGACCTGAGCCCATGATCAGATCACCATGATCGTATTGAATGGCGGAGCAGGCTCGAGGGGTCGTATGGCCTACTCTTGCTCCTATTTCTTATGTTATGTTCTTATGAGCCATGGCTGACACAAGCAGAGAAAACAAGTTAGGTCAGAGTGATACCACTGATTATGCATTGATAGGAGGTTCTCTCCTTAATTGAGCGAAAGCATCATTGATGTAAGTTGATCTGTTTGAATCGATTTGGGTTTCTTGAGTTGCTCCATGCGCACACCTACCAAAATATGAAAATGTAAGAATTTAATAAAATCGAATGAACGATCAAAATACCAGAAAAAGATACAGCAAGGCGCTGTGATAATTACCCTGCAACATGTTCGTGCTGTAAAAGATTAAGTTGCTGCTGATATTTTTTCCCTTTATTTGACCACACATAGGGGCCAAGTTTCCACCGAACCTTAGAACGGTGCACCTCCGTGAGGTCCGCCGACTTTTTAGAACAGAAAAGGCGCCTATTATTTACTTTCGTATTCTCCACGCAGTCCGATCGATCCAGGCCCTTGGCGCAGTGCAGCAGAATGCGTGGGGGACAGAACCAGGTCCCGGCACTGAAAACAGTGCCGTTAGAATGTGCGCACATGTGCAGTAGCTCCTCGCCCCTAGATTCTGTGTGCGTGTGCTCTACAGGCAGTATGGGAGGGGCCAGAAGCACCCCGTCCCTAGCCCTGGCCGAATGGGCTCCCCGCCGCGACCTGTGAGGGAACAGTGGATTGTGAAAGCATAGACGACTATGGAATTTAGCCTCAGTGGGATTTCAGCCTGATAGTGAGTTCAGCACCTAGATATATTTGGGCAGGACTTTTTTTCGATAATTAATACTTGTGTGAAGTGAGTAAGTGGAGTTGGATTCTTGCAAGAGTTTTGTACTAATGGATGTTCAGGCTCACAGGGCAGGCTCATCTGTTTAACATTGCCCCCCCATCTCTTGCCCCGCCTCCTCTTCTTCCCCCTTCCTCCTCTTCCCCCCTCCTCCCCTACTCCTCCTCCTCTTCCCCCTCTTCCTCTTCTCCCTCCTCCTCCTCTTCCACACTCCTCCTCCTCCTCTTCCCCACTCCTCCTCCTCTTCCCCCACCTCCTCCTCCTCCTCTTCCCCCTCCTCCTCTTCTCCACTCCTCCTCCTCTTCTTCCCCCCTCCTCCTCCTCTTCCCCTCCTCCTACTCCTCCTCCTCCTCTTCCCCACTCCTCCTCCTCTTCCCCCTCCTCCTCCTCTTCCCCCCTCCTCTTCCTCCTCTTCCCCCTCCTCCTCCTCCTTCTTTTCCCCTCCTCCTCTTCTTCCCCCCCTCCTCCTCCTCCTCCTCCTCCTTTTCCCCCTCCTCCTCCTCCTCTTCCCCCACCTCCTCCTCTTCCCCCTCCTCCTCTTCCCCATCCTCCTCCTTTTCCCCACTCCTTCTCCTCCTCTTCCCCACTCCTTCTCCTCCTCTTCCCCTTCTCCTCCTCTTCCCCACTTCTCCTCCTCCTCTTCCCCCTCCTCCTCATCTTCCTCCTCCTCCTCCTCTTTCCCCTCCTCCTCCTCCCCCCTCCTCCTCCTCCTCCACCTGTCCTCATCCTCCACCTCCCCCTCCCCCTCTTCCTCCTCTGCCCCCTCCCCTCCCCTCCTCCTCTCCTCCTCCTCCTCCTCTTTCACCCCTCCCCCACTCCTCTTTCCACCCTCCCTCACTCCTCTTACCCCCCTCCTCTCTTCCTCCCTCTCTTCTTTCCCCCTTCTCCTCTGTTCCCCCTCCCCTCCTCCTCTGTTCCCCCCTCCTCCGCTTCCCCCATCCTCCTCTTCCCCCCCATCCTCCTCTCCCCCTCCTCCTCCTCTCATCCCCTTCCCCTCCTCTCCTCCCCCCTCCTCATTCTCTTCTCCCCCCCTCCTCCTCCTCTCCCCTCATCTGCGGCCTGCTGCCTTCCCTTCACATAAAAGTGGGACTTCTATTTTTTATTTGTTATTGATTGCTTATTATTTTGGTCTTGGTGCTTTAGGTGCAGGGTTCCTTCTATTTCTTATTTGTTAATTAATTGTTTATTACTTTTTGTGCTTTGTAAGTCTTGGTGCTTTAACTGTACTGTTTTGTTTAGTGCTTAGTGCTTTAAATGTACTTATGCTTCTTTAATGTTGTTGTGAAGGTGTTTAGTGCTTTGGAAAATCCTCTAACTTCCCTCACTCCCCCCCCGCGCCCCCGCATCTCTGGCTACCTGCGCCTGATTTCGAAAGTGTCCGCAAGGTTTTTCAGAGCGGACACATACGCTGGCCTAAGTTAGTTTGGAGTAATTTTTCGCTGTCTAAACTTGCTTAAGAGGCCAAAAACAGGCGTAAGTGGCTGGTAACACCCCCTTTTGAAAAAAAAAATGAACTACAAAGAAACTGAACGAACTAATTGAAATTGGAGCAAACTAAACGGGGAGAATTGTGATTTTTAATATACTCCAAAAAAAACTAGTTGCTCCAAAAAAATAGGAGCAATTCCTATGGAAGCTTGGGCCCATAGGTTCTAATTATTTCTCGCAGTGATAATATCAACCAGTTAAGAAGCAGTAAAATAATATTAGACAAGACTTTTACCATGTTCTTTGTACAATGGTATTTCAGATATTCAAAACAGCGTGAAAATTTTCATTATATGTTGCGAAGTTAGACACAACACATATTTCTTTGGCTCCATATGATCTTAAACCTCTTGAAAATAATAAGATTTCCAATTCAACCCGACTATTTCAAAAGAGAACAATGTTGTACTGTTTTTCCTAAAACTATAGTAAATGGTGTGTAATTAGTAAAAAAAAAGTTATAAGTCTAGTTGGAAACTCTTCAACATCAAATCCTTTCTACTAAAAATTAATGATATAATTAGAAGTAATAATTTTTAAATCATCCGTCTGCATGAGTTGTAATCATGAAGCACCCCACAATGCCACCACAGCGCATCCTCACTGCCATACAAAACTGTTGCTAAATCCTACAACAGCCATAAGAACATAAGAACATAAGAATTAGGAACAGGAGTAGGCCATCTCGCCCCTCGAGTCTGCTCCGCCATTCAACAAGATCATGGCTGATCTGGCCGTGGACTCAGCTCCACTGACCCGCCCCGCTCCCCATAACCCTTAATTCCCTTATTGGTTAAAAATCTATCTATCTGTGACTTGAATACATTCAATGAGCTAGCCTCAACTGCTTCCTTGGGCAGAGAATTCCACAGATTCACAACCCTCTGGGAGAAGAAATTCTTTCTCAACTCGGTTTTAAATTGGCTCCCCCATATTTTGAGTCTGTGCCCCCTAGTTCTAGTCTCCCCGACCAGTGGAAACAACCTCTCTGCCTCTATCTTGTCTATCCCTTTCATTATTTTAAATGTTTCTATCAGATCACCCCTCATCCTTCTGAACTCCAAGGACCCAGTCTACTCAATCTATCATCATAAGGTAACCCCCTCATCTCCGGAATCAGCCGAGTGAATCGTCTCTATACCCCCTCCAAAGCTAGTATATCCTTCCTTAAGTAAGGTGACCAAAACTGCACGCAGTACTCCAGGTGCGGCCTTACCAATACCCTATACAGTTGCAGCAGGACCTCCCTGCTTTTGTACTCCATCCCTCTCGCAATGAAGGCCAACATTCCATTCACCTTCCTGATTACCTGCTGCACCTGCAAACTAACTTTTTGGTCCAAAAAAGTTTCATGCACAAGGACCAATCGTGGAGCTTTGGAGGCGTGTCCTGCTCAGTTGGCTGAGTGAGCAGTGAGGAGAGCAGCTCCTGTTGTAGCTCCTGGCTGGGCCTGTGAATCAGCCCAGGAAGAGAAGGAAGGAAGGGGCTTCACCACCAACATTCACCCAGAGGGAGAGGAGGAAAGCAGAAAACTTTAACAACTTTACCATTTCTACAAAGAGTTGGAGAGAGGGGGAAAGACCAACAACAACATCCAGTGTGGAAGAAGGGAGACTCTACCATTCTACAGGTGGGTGTATTGGTGCAGTCCCTAAAAGACTTTGTTGTATCGGTGGGGGGAGGAAAGAAGACCAGTCGGGGGCCGGAACATCGCGGGGGGTGTGTGTGTGTGGAAGTGTGTGTGGGGGTCTCGCTTACAGCTGGGCCCTACACACCACTGAAGCACCTCTCCCCCATTGCCTAGCCTGGGATAGCTGGAGCTACCAGGCTGAAGAAACAATTAATCCACCCTAATTAACATAGTTGGGAGTGTGTACCTGTGTGGCTCCAGCTGCACCAGGTGAAGACATCTTCTCCCCTCACCCGAAGACCACCCAAAGACTATTTTTGTTTGCCATCTGGGGAGTGCACCCACCCACAGCTGCGAGGGGAGACCTGCCCTCGCAGTTTCCCCCCTTCCCACCCCACCTCTCTCTTTTTCTGTTACTCTCTGTTTCTCCCCTCTCTCTCTGAGAGCCCCTTTTTTTCTTAAATTACAAAAACAATTAAGACAACTGAGCAGAGGGAGCAAGGCCCCTCCCCAATTGTCAACTAGGGAAGAGGTGTGCCTCGTTAAGAGCTCCTCTGCTCAGTCTTTTGAAGGAGGCCATTAAAGACCAGTAAGGCCTGTGACTTTGGGGTGGGTGTAGTTCTTAAAGGGACCCCGCGATGGCGACCCCATCCACGTCGGTGGCAGGGCCAGCAAGGACGTATGCGCAGGCAGCATCCGCAACCACGGTGCCTCCTGCGCCACCCTCTGCCCTGCCACCTTTCAGATTAAAAACGAAAAAGCATGGGGTCAAGAGCTACACTCACCCCACAATGAGCATCGAGGAGTGCGTGCGGGTGATGGCTGGGGTAGTCGGCCCCTCGGCCATTGTCGCGGCCTCCAAGATGTCTGGGAAGGCGGTGTTCTTCCTGGGGTCGGAGCGGGCGGTGTCCCTGGCCATTGAGAAGGGGCTCACGGTGAGTGGAACGTTCCTGCCGGTCGACCCTCTTGAGGCCATCGAGCAGAGGGTCGTTCTGTCGAACGTCCCGCCCTTTGTTCCCGCTGAGCTCCTCCTCCCTCACATACAACAACTGGGGGAGGTAAGGTCGGGGATTAACCCCATACCGCTCGGCCTCAGGGAGAGCCGCCTGCGCCACGTGTTCTCCTTCCGCCGCCAGTTTTTTGTCCGGCTGGAGCGGGAGGAGACGACAGAGGGCCACTTTGATGTGGCGCACGAGGGGACTGCCTACCGCGTCTTTTGGACGTCGGATGGCGTGCGGTGCCATGCGTGTAGGGAGGTGGGGCACGTCCGCAAGAACTGCCCCACCTCCAAGGCCGCCAAACCACCGAAGGCAGCCAAGGCTGGCGCCGCCGCCACCCCTCCCCCTAGTAGCGTCCGCGTGCCGGGAGCCGTAGGTGCGCGGGCATCGTCGGAGGCCTTTGATTTCATGGCCTCCGGCGGGGGGGAGGGAGAGAGTCCGACCAGAAAGAAGGCACGGGGAAAAGCGAAACAACTCAAGGCGGGCCCCCTCGGTGCGCCAGACAACCCGACCACCGCGCTCGGCCCAACACAGTCATCGGCAAGCGCGGGGTGCCCTGAGCCCGTGCCCGAGCCCTTGAACAACACCGCAGAGGGGCCCGGGCGCGGGCAAGAAAAGGAAAAGCGGGGAGTGGAGCGGGAGGCCTCGGCAGACATGGAGGTCTCCCTGCCTCCGCGCTTCCCCAGTAACAAAAGGAGGCGCCGCTCCAATGAGGAGGAGGGGAAACAACACCTCCCCACGGAGGAGTCGGTGCCCGCCGCGCGTCCCGCGTCCCCCACCAGCGCCCCCAAATCGTGCCGAAGGTGAGAGGAGTCTGTCCCCGGGGAGGGTGAGACAGTCGAGGCTGCCCAGCCTCTGCCTCCCGGGGTTGGAGTGGAAGAACTGCCTGTCGCGGGGGACGTGGGGTCAGCGGAGGAATGCGTTACCGCCAGGTCCAGCGTCCTGGGGACTGAGGCGGGCGGGGCCGGAAAGGCCGTACCTGAGCCCGCCCAGCCAATATCCAACTTCTCCCGGGATTTGCTCGACCCGTTAACTTTAATTTAAATTTTAGTTTTGAAGAAACCGTACACGCTGGGCCGGGGGGTGGCGGCGGGGAGGGGGAGGAACACCCACCCTCGCCCCCTACTTTGGAGCTGGAGCGCTTGGAGAGCCTGGGGATTTTCTATGGCCGGGTCTCTCCTTGTTCCCCGGTTCCCGGGGCGGAGGGGGAACCCCTTCTGCTGTCGTTTCCTGACCCAGCACCACTTTTTAAAGAGCCCAGTGGGGACTCCTCGCCGACGATCCTGGGGGTGGGATCGGGGCAGAGCCAGGGCCGGATGGAGCGGCCGGGTCATTTGCCGTACCTTGTGCTGTCGATGGGCCGGCTGCTGGCGGCCACCTCCTGGAGGAGGACGGAGACTCGGTGGGGGATGCGGGAGAAGATCTAGAGACCACCGCCAGCGAGGCGGTGGATCTGCTCGCGGCCGCCGCTGAGACCCTCCTCATTCCTGCAAAGGAACTCCGGGACTTTTTGGCCCAGAACCAGGGTCGCCGCAGCCAAGCCCATCTGGCCCTGGAAAAATGGTCCGAGCCAGAGCTGATCAAGGAGTCCGTCCGCGCCGCCGCTAAAACCTTGGCCGCGGGCGGGCCCTTGACAAAGGCGCAATACCTTGAGCAGCGCGAGCTCGAGGGACTCCTCGCTGGGCTGCGGAGGGAGTGGAGGTCAACAAAAGACTCCGCTCCCTCCCCCACAATAGGTTAAGGTAGAGGTTGCACTATGCTTTTGCCATGAAGATAACCATAGCCAGCCTCAACATCAACGGCGGCAGAGGGGCACGCCGTAGATTTGACAATTTTTCGCTCCTGCGGGAGGGGAAATATGCGGTGTGCTTCCTGCAAGAAACCCACACCGTTCCGGGAGACGAAGCCACGTGGCTCCTGGAATGGCAAGGAGAGGTCCGCATGAGCCACCTCACCGCCACTTCTAGTGGTGTGGCCATCTTGCTGGGCCCGCATTTTCAGCTGGAGATCTTGGGGGTCGAGGAGCCCGTGCCAGGCCGCTTGCTGCACGTAACGGTTCGCCTGGGGGACGTGCCGCTCCATCTCGTGAGCGTGTACGCCCCTCAGCCCGGCCCGCAGCAAGCGCGCTTCTTCGAAGAAGTGTCCGCTCTTCTTGGCTCCGTCGACGTCGGCGACTGCATTGTCCTCGGGGGGGATTTTAACTGCACCCTCGAGGCGAGGGACCGCTCCGGTGCCCCGCAGAACATGACGGCGATGGAGAAGTTGAGGGACCTGGTCGGGTCCTTCGACTTGGTGGACGTCTGGCGAAATCTCCACCCCGACTCCAGCGCCTTTACTTGGGTGAGGCCTGGAGTTGGATGGTCCAGAGTCGACCGCCTTTACGTGTCTCGGGCGTACGTTTCCTGCGTCCCGGCGGCCTCCATGCGGCCGGTGCCGTGTTCGGACCACCACCTGGTGTGGGCGGAGCTCGCTTCGCTCCGCACGAGGACGGGGTCCGCGTACTGGCACTTTAACAACCGGCTGCTGGAGGACGTGCGGTTCCAGGACTCGTTCCGTCGATTCTGGTCCGACTGGAGAAGGAAGCAGGGGGGCTTCCCCTCCTTGAGGCTATGGTGGGACGTGGGCAAGGCTCACGTCCGCGTCTTCTGTCAAGAGTACGCGAGGGGGTCGACCAAGAGGTGGGCGGCCAGGGTCGGGCGCATAGAAAAAGAGGTGCTCGACCTGGAAGCCCGTCTCGGTCAAGTCGTCCAGGACCCGGCCCTGCGGACGGTGTACGAAGCGAAGAAGGCCGCGCTGAAGGACCTGCAGCTCGTCGGGTCCCGAGGCGCGTTCGTGAGGTCGCGGATCCGGTTCCTGCGGGATCTGGACCGCGGCTCCCTCTTCTTCTACTCGCTGGAAAAAGGCAGAGTGTCCGTAAGCAGCTCTTGACGCTGCTGGCCGACGACGGCTCTCTCGTCTCGGATCCGGAGGGCGTCAACAACAGGGTCCGTGAATATTACGGGGCTCTGTTCTCTCCGGATCCGTCCAGCGAGGAAGCGCGCAGAGTTTTGTGGGAGGACCTGCCGAAAGTCAGCCCAGAGGGCGCCGAAAATCTGGAAGCTCCGCTAAGCCTGGTGGAGCTGACCGGGGCCCTCGACCGGCTCTCGAGGGGAAAAACCCCGGGGCTGGACGGGCTGACCGTGGAGTTCCATAGGGCGTTCTGGGACATCCTGGGGAGCGACTACGCGCGGGTCCTGGGGGAAAGTCTGGCGACCGGGGAGATGCCCCTCTCTTGGTGCAGGGCAGTCATCGTCCTGCTGCCTAAGAAGGGCGATCTCCGCTTCCTTAAGAACTGGCGCCCGGTCTCCCTCCTCAGCACGGACTACAAAATCTTCACCAGGGCGATGTCTGCTCGCCTTGGTGCCATGCTGGACCACATGATCCACCCCGACAAGTCCTACACGGTCCCGGGCCGGACAATCCACGATAATATCCATCTGGTCCGGGACCTCATCCATCATTCCCAGGAGGCTGGTCTGTCGGTCGCCTTCCTATCTCTCGACCAAGAGAAGGCGTTCGACAGGGTGGATCACGACTATCTGCTCGGAACTCTGCGCGCTTTCGGGTTCGGGACGCATTTCGTCGCCCGGATCCGACTTTTGTACGCCGCCGCGGAGTGTCTGATTAAGGTTAACGGGTCCTTGACGGCGCCCCTTCGCTTTAGGAGAGGGGTGCGCCAGGGATGCCCCATGTCCGGCCAGTTATATGCCATCTGCGTGGAGCCTTTCCTGCGCCTCCTGTGGACAAGGTTGACGGGACTGGCTCTGCAAGGGCCGGGCGTGGAGGTCGTCCTCTCGGCTAGAGGATCCCGCTGACCTGCGGAGGATGCGTGAGTGCCAGGAGATTTACTCGGCCGCGTCCTCCGCCAGGATCAACTGGGAGAAATGTTCCGGACTCCTGGTGGGTCAGTGGTGGGTGGACTCCCTGCCGGAGGAGCTCAGGCCTTTTGCCTGGAGCACGACCCATCTCCTCTATCTGGGAGTCTACCTTAGCCCCGACGAGGAAGCCTGGCCGGCGAACTGGCAGGAGCTGGAGGCCTAGGTCGCCGCTCACCTAGGGCGCTGGACAGGACTGCTCCGAGTGCTGTCCTACAGGGGCCGAGCGCTAGTCACAAACCAGCTGGTGGCCGCAATGTTGTGGTACCGGCTGGTCACTTTGACCCCTCCCCCTGCGTTTGTCGCCAAGATACAGAAGAAGCTGGTGGACTTCTTCTGGAACAACAGGAAGCACTGGGTCTCTGCCGCGGTCTTGAGTCTCCCGCTTGAGGAGGGCGGTCAGTCGTTGGTGTGCGTCAGCGCCCAGCTCGCGACTTTCCGTCTTCAGACCCTGCAGAGATACCTTTACGTCGAGCCCCCTCCTAGGTGGTGTGCTCTGGCGACGTATTTCTTCCGCCAGCAGCGCGACCTCAATTATGACACGCAGCTCCTGTTTGTGAACTTGGTGGTGTCAGGACCGCCCTCCAGGAGCTGCCTGTCTTTTACAAGGAACTCATCAGGATCTGGAACAAAGTCTCCACCAAGCGCAGCTCTCCGCCGGCTGGAGTGGTGGCTGTCCTGCAGGAGCCGCTGCTCGGGAATCCGTACCTCCACGACCAAGGTTTTATGTGGTGGTCGGAAGAGAGGGCTGTGGCTGGTGAGGTGACCAGGGTCAGGGACCTGCTCGATGGCGGAGGAGCGGGCTGGATGGCGCCAGGCACGCTGGCGCGGCGCCTAAATTCAGCCAACGTCCGCCGCGCGGCCGAAGCCATCGAGTCGCTAAAAACAGCTTTGGGCCCTGACTCTGTTAGGTGCATCGAGGAGGCTCAAGCAAGTGGGGAGATCCCGTCCAAACTGACCCCCGTCCGGACGGAATTCCTCATCGGCGCCAAACCCCGGAACCTCCCTCGGGGGCCGGCGCCTCACAACTTGAGCCGCCTCGGGGAAATCCCCTCCGTGCCTTTCAGTTCCGCGCGGAGGGGTTTCCTGTACGGGCTGCTCCTGCACACTCTCAACTTTGCCATCCTCGCCGGCCGTCCGGACACGCCATGGCGTACCATCTTGCCGTCCGGAGGAGGCGGGGGTCCCCGATGGAGGGCACTCTACGCGGGAGTCCTCCCACTATTCATCAGGGACTTGGCCTGGAGGGTGGTGCACGGAGCAGTGCCGTGCAACAAATTTTTAAGCCGGTTCACGGACTCCCAGGCTGCTTGCAATTTCTGCGGTCTGGAGGAGTCCGTGTTCCATGTTTTTATTGAGTGCACGAGGTTGCAGCCCCTGTTTTATTATTTAAAGGGGCTGCTCCTGAAATTTTGGCTGCACTTCAGTCCCACTCTCCTGATCTTTGGGCACCCTGTGCGGAGGGGAGCGGGTAGGTCCGAGGGCCTCCTCGTAGGACTGCTCCTGGGCACGGCCAAGGGTGCCATCATGCCTGTCCAGGCAGCGGGCGGTCGAGGGGGTCGTTCAACCTGACTGCCTGCCTCTCTTCCACTCTTACATCCGGTCCAGGGTGTCCTCGGAGATGGAGCACGCGGTGTCCACCGGTACGCTCGCGGCCTTCCGCGAGAGGTGGGCACCGGAGGGACTGGAGTGCATCATCACGTCCGGCAACCAAATTTTAATTTGATTTTACGTTTTAAAGTTTAATTTGTTTTAATTGCCGGTGCTTTTAGTGTCCCCCTCCCCTTTTATAGGGGGCACTGGAAAAAAAAAGTGATTTTAGTGCCCAAAAAAAAGAAAAAAACCACAAAAAAGAAAAAAAAGGGCCTTGTAAATGTCTGGTGTGTCATCCAGGTCGGGGGGCACGGATTAATGTTTTATGTTTTTCAGGTAAACTCCAAAAGAGTTTCATGCACAAGGACCCCCAGGTCCCTCTGCACCTCAGCATGTTGTAATTTCTCCCCATTCAAATAATATTCCCTTTTACTGTTTTTTTTTCCCAAGGTGGATGACCTCACACTTTCCGACATTGTATTCCATCTGCCAAACCTTAGCCCATTCACTTAACCTATCCAAATCTCTTTGCAGCCTCTCTGTGTCCTCTACACAACCCGCTTTCCCACTAATCTTTGTGTCATCTGCAAATTTTGTTACACTACACTCTGTCCCCTCTTCCAGGTCATCTATGTATATTGTAAACAGTTGTGGTCCCAGCACCGATCCCTGTGGCACACCACTAACCACCGATTTCCAACTCGAAAAGGACCCATTTATCCCGACTCTCTGCTTTCTGTTCGCCAGCCAATTCTCTATCCATGCTAATACATTTCCTCTGACTCCGCGTACCTTTATCTTCTGCAGTAACCTTTTGTGTGGCACCTTAACGAATGCCTTTTGGAAATCTAAATACACCACATCCATCGGTACATCTCTATCTACCATGCTCATTATATCCTCAAAGAAAGAAGGAATTCTGCAAAAAGTTGCTGCAGTACAGTGCACATTGTGTAAAATATGTTGTCATGTACATGTCATATGTCATATGCGTGCCATACAAGAGATGTACATGATTAATACAGGAACATATGGTGTTCATAAGGAAGATATATGCTGCTAACACAGCTGCTGCATCTGTCTATGATATTAGACAAAATAACATTGGTACCTCCATCAGCAGCACAGCTTCTCCAGATCTCATATGTCAACCCTTCCACTATGATGGCTTTACAATGTATCCAGTTTGCAGTTTACATGTATCAGAGTTGACATTATAAACGGAATAAGACTACAGCACCAGATGCTTATCCAGTGTTCACTGTGTTAAGGATTATAGTTTGTTGCAAGTAAGTGGTAAACTGTAAGACAGAATACAAAAAAAGTGAACGGTCAGAACGAACACTTGTTTAACTATAAGCAATGAGCCGCCAAATACTCACCATTGTGATTGCCTTCAATCATGGTTGTTATTAAAGCAGAATGTCAGAATCAAGTTCAAGGGGTAAAATAATTTGTTTATCTTTTTTTAGCAGGTCTGTAAGTCAGAGGTATTGCTTCAGAACCACTTCTGTAATACAAAGAGAGCACATCCTATTTTTGCAAAGTCCACCTTGTTAGATTCTGGGCTGGAATCCATGGCGCAAAATGGCAAAATACAAACAAGTGTTCATGGCTACAGGACTTTCCCAAATGACTGAGTGCTTCGCTAACCAGGAAAATAGTTTGGAAAACTGGCAGCAGGCAATGCTGGAAGCAATGTCTACGCTTATGGGGGGAATCCTTCTGACCTCCTCCCCCCCCCACCTCCGGCCCCTGATCACCCTCCGGCCTTCCTACTCCCCCACCCCCAGCCTTTTTGGGTTATCTATCGAAAATCAAAAATTATACTAAAGGAGTCTCCAAGACTTTTGCCTAGAATATCGCTGTGATTACCTACACGAACATTTTCACGGCCTTCTGAGAGAGAGGAAATAGGAGGTGGGAAAGAGAGAGACTGGGGCAGAGAGAAAGAGAGAGACTGGGGCAGAGATAGAGAGAGAGACTGGGGCAAAGATAGAGACTTGGGAAGAGAGAGAGAAACTGGGGCAGAGAGAGAGAGACTGGGGCAAGAGAGAGAGACTGGGGCAAGAGAGAGAGCGAGATTGGGGAAGAGAGAGAGAAACTGGGGCAAGAGAGAGAGACTGGGGCAGAGAGAGAGAGACTGGGGAAGAGAGAGGGAGAGACTGGGGCAGAGAGAGAGAGACTGGGGGAAGAGAGAGAGCGAGATTGGGAAAGAGAGAGAGTGAGTGATTGTGGGGAGCGAGTGAGACTGGGGCTGTTATGTCTTTAGATGCTCTGATAATGACTCCACGAGGCAACGTGTTGTACTTGAACTGTAGTGACCTTAGTCCTTTATTGATAACTCCAGAGTGAGGATCACACATGCTGGCCTGCCTTTTATACCAGACCAGGCACACCTGTACAGGTAACCTGCAAGTCTCCCACTGCGATGTCCTCTGGTGGCACACTTTGTAATAGCGCAAGCAGTAATTAAGTAGGATACATGCTATCACTCTCCCCCAAGCCTTTAGTGAAAATTGCCTCTGCATTGACTGTGCTCTGGGCTTAGCTCTATCTGGCTGACCCTTGGCGGGTCGTTTCTATCTTGGGTGAGTGGGTGGTGTTTCGTCGGCAGTAGAGTGCTCGTGGTTTCTGTTTGTGTGTGTGTCTATGACCACTCCATTCTCTCCTCCCCACATACAGATTATGCCGGAGGCTCGTTACATTCATATACCTTCAAGTCCAGAAAAACAAGTTTGCATTATATTTGTGGTTCAGTTGTGAGGCAAGTACATTCGACTGGTGAGATACATTATTGATACGTACTGGGGATCGATAACCGGTGCGTAAGGACAAGCTAGTTTCAGAATTGCTGGATGGTGTCCAGGTAGTCTGGTGGTGGCGCGGTGCCCAGTGCTGGCAGTGGGAACCCGGTTGGCTCAAGTTGCCTGCTCTCGGGGCTGTTGCCATTGCTCCTAGCGTCGGGCAGGTTCACAGATGCCTGTGACCTCCCTATCCTTTCTTTGCGCCCTGGGTCGCTGCTGCTCCCTGAGGAACTGTTGTCTAGCAGTGCACAGGGAACTGCCGACTCGCTTGCCTGGGCATTGTTTGGTTTGGGATCCTGGCTGGTCCCGGTCCCCTTTGGGAGAACTGTTGTGGGTGATCCTTCGTTCCCGGGTATGGCCTTGGTGCCGATGGGGTTTGCGGGCTGCGCCTTAGCACAGTTTGCTCTTTCAGGCTCATGGTGGTTGGTGCCATCGGGTGCCTGAGAGGTGGAGCCAATCAGGGGTGGGGTATCGATACCAGTGCCGTTGCCCTCCTGAGATCGTTTGCTCTGCAGCTCTTATGTATTGGCTGCTTGTGGCCACACTCCATGGTGCATAGCTCTGGTCCCAGGGTTGCAGGCTACTACCTTGGGTAGCTCGCTGGACCCGTGTGCTCCCGATGGGTGTCTGCCCGCTGCATTGGCTGAGTGCCGTTGAAATCCTACATCGCACAATGTTTCATTACTCATTGTAAATAACCTGTAGCTCCGATCACAATCGCGCGCATTTTCTTTGCTTATTGCATGTACACAACGCTGATCATCAATTTCACTTCTTACATCTGGCTCACAGTTGCTATTATATTGAGACTCTTCCTTGCTTATTGCATGTACACAATTCTGATCATCAATTGCAAATTTTACATCTAACTCACAGTTGCTCTTACATTGTTTGAAAATATGGAACAGCCCTTTAAGTGTGGTAGGTTGCAGGCCTCCTTTAAGAGAGCCTTGCTTTCTTTACCCCAATCCTCTTCTCCATTTGGTGCCAAGTGTTGCTCCATCAGCCCTGCACCTCGTGGTCTGGCCGCCACTATCTTTTTCTTCAGCGCATCACCTCATGGTTTGGTCGCCATCTTTCCTCCATCCACGATGTCAACTGCGGTGATCCTCTTCTCCCCGGGTTCTGCCACCGAAGCTGGGAAGTTGCCTTTGGATCCGATTTTCTTCCTCCGGAGTCCTGCCACTGGAGCCTGGACGGTGCGTTCGGGTCATCTCAGCTGGATCATCTCCACGCAGTCGTGCTGAGCGGTCTGTGCCTCGCGTGCTGTGCTGGTCTGCTCTCTGGTGCCGGATCCAAGCTCAACTGAGGGCTTGCTTTGTCTCCGAGCGCGGAGGACGTCGATCTCTGGAGGGGTGAAATCTTCCCACTTCCAATGGATCTTCTCCATCCACCTTCTTCCAAGTAGCATTGGTCTATCACCTGCAACACTCCTCAGAGGTAACTTGTGCACCGCGCCATCATGGAGTACCTTTACATCCGCACTACCAACGACTGGGATAAGTTCATTGGTGTAGGTGCGCAGCTTTGCCTGAACCAGGACCAACTTGGGTCATTAAGCTTGATTGTCCCATAGTCTCTCAAAGGTTTCTTGATTCATTACTGACTGACTCGCTCCCATGTCCACTTCCATGAAGACTGGAACGCCATTTATCTCGACTTCCATCCTCAACGGGGAACACTCGGTGGTGCAGGTAAACATGCCATATACCTCATCGTGGGGCTGAGCTGCCTCTCTGACTATCATTTCATAATCCGCGCTGGATTCATGACCATCTGCAGACTCTTCATCGACACATTGAGTCATATTTCTCTTACACATTCGCTGGAGGTGGCCCTTTGTGCTGCAGCCTTTGCACACATAGAGCTCAATTTTGCCCAAGCCCTTTTTTTGGCGCACAGTCCCCGGAGTCCCAGCATGGCGTGCATTGTGCAGTAGGGGGGGGCGGAGCAACAGGCCAGCACCATAAACAGTGCTGGCACCTGCGCGCATGCGCAGTGAAGTCTGCGCGTATGCTCCTGCCCTCCCAGTGTGTCCTGTGGGCTGTGAGCAGGACCCGATGCTCGCAGCCCCTATCCCCGGCCATAGGGATGCCCCAATCTCGCCGCACCAAATCCCTGGCCGAATGGCCTCCGCTGAGTTCCCGGGCCGAGGTAGGACTTCAGTTTTATTTTTTATTTATTGATGGTTGTGCTTGAGAGTTTTGATTGGGGGGCGGGGAGGGGGAGGAGGAGAGTTTGGGGGGGGGGGGAGGTGGAGAAAGATTGTTTGTGGGGGTGGGGGGCGGGGACTTTAAAAAAAAAACTTCATTCTGCCATAAAGGTAGGACTTTGATTTTTTATTTGTTATTGATTGATTGCTTATTACTTTTTGTGGTTTGTTTAGTGCTTTTTAAGTCTTGGTACTAACCTGCGCCGATTTCTTAATTGCCCACAAGGCTTTTCAGAGCTGGCCACATATGCTGACCTAAGTCGATTTGGAGTAAGTTTTAGCTGGACAAAGTGGCATAAATGGCCCAAACTGGCGTAAGTGTCTGGGAACGGCCCCTTTTGAAAAAAAAAACTGAACTAAAAAAAAATCGTACCTAACTGACTTATTCTGGAGCAAATTTTGGGGGGAAAATGGCATTTTTTAACTTACGCCAGAAAAAACAACTTACTCCAAAAAAATTGATGCAAGTCATGGCCAAAATTGGGCCCTATGTCTTTAAAACAGCACTGGCGAGCCCTATGATTCCCTCCACAACGCCAGCATGGAACTACTCGGTTAGTCCCACTCGGCGGACTCTGATTTAAGGGACTCGGGAGGCCTGTTCTCTCTTCCCTGAGAAGGTTCGCGTTCTACAGTCCAGCCTTTAAAAGGCGCCACTCTGTGCACAGTACTTGCCGGGTTTGAGTCCTGAGGATGAGTCATCTGCCTAGAGCCGCAGGTCGAGGCCATGAATGCTTGGCTCACAGAGATGGCCTTCTGCAGTTTGACTGTGGTATCCGCTTATGAAGAAGGCCCTCATGGCCGATTCCAATGACTAAAATGTCCTGCAGTGCTTCGGTGAGGAGGTTGCCGAAATCACACGTTGCCGCCAGCCTCCTGAGGTCTGCAGCATATTTCGCGATTTCCTGGCCTTCGGGCCGTCGGTGGGTGTAGAACTGGTATCTGGCTGTGAGGATGCTCTCCTTGGGCTTGAGTTGCTCTTGGATCAACGTTACAAGTTCCTCGTACGTTCTTGGTCGTTGTACGGGGAAGGTGGCTCAACCGTGGCTAATTAGGGAAATTAAGGATAGTATTAAATCCAAGGAAGAGGTGTATAAATTGGACAGAAAAGGCAGAAAACCTGAGGACTGGGAGAAATTTATAATTCAGTAGAGGAGGACAAAGGGTTTAATTAGGAGGGGGAAATAGAGTTTGAGAGGAAGCTTACTGGGAACATAAAAATTGAATGCAAAAGCGTCTATAGATATGTGAAGAGAAAAATATTAGTGAAGACAAACATAGGTACCTTGTAGTCAGAATCAGGTGAATTTATAATGGGGAACAAAGAAATGGCAGACCAATTGAACAAATACTTTGGTTCTGTCTTCACGAAGGAAGACACAAATAACCTTTCGGAAATACTAGGGGACAGAGGGTCTAGTAAAAAGGAGGAATTGAAGGAAATCCTTGTTAGTAAGGAAATTGTGTTTCGGGAAATTGATGGGATTGAAGGCCAATAAATCCCCAGGGCCTGATAGTCTGCATCCCAGAGTACTTAAGGAAGTGGCCCTAGAAATAGTGGATGCATTGGTGATCATTTTCCAGCAGTCTATCAACTCCGGATCAGTTCCTATGGACTGGAGGGTAGCTAATGTAACACCACTTTTTAAAAAAGGAGGGCGAGAGAAAACGGAGAATTATAGACCCATTAGCCTGACATCAGTTGTGGGGAAAATGTTGGAATCAATTATTAAAGATGAAATAGCAGCGCATTTGGAAAGCAGTGACAGGATCGGTCCAAGTCAGCATGGATTTATGAAAGGGAAATCATGCTTGACAAATCTTCTACAATTTTTTGAGGATGTAACTAGTAGAGTGGACAAGGGAGAACCAGTGGATGTGGTGTATTTGGACTTTCAAAAGGCTTTTGACAAGGTCCCACACAATAGATTGGTGTGCAAAATTAAAGCACATGGTATTGAGGGTAATGTATTGTATTGACATGGATAGAGAACTGGTTGGCAGACAGGAAGCAGAGAGTCGGGATAAATGGGTCCTTTTCAGAATGGCAGGCAGTGACTAGTGGGGTGCCGCAGGGCTCAGTGCTGGGACCCCAGCTATTTACAACATACATCAATGATTTAGATGAAGGAATTTAGTGTAATATCTCCAAGTTTGCAGATGACACTAAGCTGGGTGGCGGTGTGAGCTGAGAGGAGGATTCTAAGAGGCTGCAGGGTGACTTGGACAGGTTAGGTGAGTGAGCAAATGCATGACAGATGCAGTATAATGTGGATAAATGTGAGGTTATTCACTTTGGTGGCAAAAACACAAAGGCAGAATATTATCTGAATGGCGGCAGATTAGGAAAAGGGGAGGTGCAATGAGACCTGGGTGTCATGGTACATCAGTCATTGAAAGTTGGCATGCAGGTACAGCAGGCAGTGAAGAAGGCAAATGGCATGTTGGCCTTCATAGCTAGGGGATTTGAGTATAGGAGCAGGGAGGTCTTACTGCAGTTGTACAGGGCCTTGGTGAGGCCTCACCTGGAATATTGTGTTGAGTTTTGGTCTCCTAATCTGAGGAAGGACGTTCTTGCTATTGAGGGAGTGAAGCGAAGATTCACCAGACTGATTCCCGGGATGGCAGGACTGACATATGAGGAGAGACTTGGTCGACTGGGCCTATATTCACTGGAGTTTAGAAGGATGAGAGGGGATCTCATAGAAACATATAAAATGCTGACAGGACTGGACAGGTTAGATGCAGGAAGAATCTTCCTGATGTTGGGGAAGTCCAGAACCAGGGGACACAGTCTTAGGATAAGGGGTAAGCCGTTTAGGACTGAGATGAGGAGACACTTCTTCACTCAGAGAGTTGTTAACCTGTGGAATTCTCTACCACAGAGAGTTGTTGATGCCAGTTCATTGGATATATTCAAGAGTGAGTTAGATATGGCCCTCATGGCTAAATGGATCAAGGGGTATGGAGAGAAAACAGGAAAGGGGTACTGAGCTGATGATCAGCCATGATATTGAATGGTGGTGCAGGATCAAAGGGCCGAATGGCCTACTCCTGCACCTATTTTCTACGTTTCTATGTCTTCGCTGGTGCCAGCAAGTCCCTGACGAAACCATAGACGGTGAGCCCCAGCTGGTTAGCGGGATAGCTCTGTGCTTATCAGCTAGTGTGGCTGGCTTGTCGCCTGCCAGGTCGTTTGCTGTGAAGAAATGGTCGAGCCTCTCCACAAAGGCATCCCAATCATCACCATCGGCGAACTGCTGCAACGTACCAAGGGTAGCCATTTACGCGTGAAGGTCCGTAATCTCATCGCCAATTGTTATGTCTTTAGATGCTCTGATAATGACTCCACTAGGCAATATGTCGTACTTGAACTGTAGTGATCTTAGTCCTTTAAGATAACTCCAGAGTGAGGATCACACCTGGTGGGCTGCCTTCTATACTCGGCCAGACACACCTGTACTAAACCTACAAGTCTCCCACTGCGGTGCCCTCTGGTGGCACACCTTGTAATAGTGCAAGCAGTAACCATGTTGGATACATGACAGGGGCAGAGAGAAAGAGACTGGGAGAGAGAGAGGGAGAGAGAGACTGAGGTTGAGAGAGAGAGACTGGGGGGAAAGAGAGAGACTGGGGCAGTGAGAAAGAAACTGGGGGAGAGAGAGAGAGGCTGGGGTGAGAGAGAGAGACTGGGGCAGAAAGAAAGAGAGACTGGGGCAGAGAGAGAGAGAGACTCGGGGGAGAGAGAGAGAGAGACTGGGGGAGAGAGAGAGCGAGAGGGAGACTGGGGGGAGAGAGAGAGCGAGAGCCTGGGAGGAGAGAGAGAGAGACTGGGGGGAGAGAGAGAGAGAGAGAGAGAGACTAGGCGGAGAGAGAGAGAGACTTGGGGGAGAGAGAGAGAGACTGGGGCAGAGAGAGATTGGTGGGAGAGAGACACTGGGTAGAGAGAGAGACAGGGGGGAGAGAAAGAGACTGGGGGAGAGAGAGAGAGACTGGGGGAGAGAGAGAGAGAGAGACTGTGGGGAAAGGGGCCATATATCACTACAGTAGTGGTTGTGTCTACTGCTCATTTTAGACAAGTATATTAAAACACGGTGGAACAAGACAAAATATAGATTTTTTTAACATACTGAAATGAGCTCTGAACTGGAGCCCAAATACTCAGCTGGGATGGTTGATTCTGCTTTTAAAATATTATTATTAATGATGAGAAACCCCGGTGAAGGGCCTTTACTTTGTGGTTTAAAAGTTTAAAAAGAGCAGGAAGGGAAACAAAATATATCCAAAAGTAACACCTGGCATTAAGCTTGGGTTTGAAAAAGTTTCCGACCAAACTCATTTGCATAACCACAAAAGTAAAACCTTCCATGCACCAGTGCAATTGGTCAGCATAATAGAACTTTCTTCTTTGCATTAAAAAATATTCCTTGATGTATTTAAGAACGATAACATGTTGCAGTTTTATTAATACAGCTGAAAATGGGTTTATCACAAAAAACTAAGCATTTTTAATGAGTGTCTAGTCCACTATCCGTGAGAATAGTTTTTTTAAAGTCATTTTCAGTTATTTAAAATTGGGTTACTCTACCCCTATGTTTTTGGTCAATTCGTGCTCACAGAAATGAGAGTACCCTGATTTTAAGTGACTGAAAATGACTTTAAAAAAACTATTCTGAACTATTTACTCATTACACTAGTACACTAGTCAATTTCTGAGTAAATGAAATATATTTTAACATGTCAAAAATGTTAACACATGCCTCCTTGTGTCTGAGCACCTTAGAAAATGAGCACAATTTGATGACCCTCCTCGAAGGGCGCTGTTATGTATGCAACACCTTGTAACCAGCGTTTTACCGCCACCAGAGCGTGCATCTGTTGGAGTTCCAAGAGATCCCAGCATCCCTTGGGAGCACTGCATATAAGCAGGCCTCCCATGCTGTGCCTGCACTCTGGAGTCAGAATAAAGAGACTAAGGTCACACTTACTCAAGTCTACAGTACTCAGTCACATTGCTTTATTTCAGACATAACAGGCGCGATCGGTGGGAACTTGCCATCTTCATTATTCTGGTCTGGGACGGAGCCAGTTTTGTGGGTTGATTCAGGTTCGGCCAAAATGATTTTTAAACCAGCTTTAAAGAGTAAGGAAATTCGATTTACGCTTGACGTAACTTCCGTTTAAAATTCCTAGATCTTTAGCACTGGTTCAGCCGATTTCACTTATTTTGCACTGATAATGGCTCAGTGGGTCGCATTCTCGCCTCTGAATCAGAAGGTTGTGGGTTCAAGTCCCACTCCAGGGGCTTGAGCACAAAATCTAGGCTGACACTCCAGTGCAGTGCTGAGAGAGTGTTGCACTGTTGGAGGTGGCGTCTTTTGGATGAGATATTAAACCGAGGCCCCAGCTGCTCTCTCAGGTGGACGTAAAAGATCCCATGGCACTATTTCGAAGAAGAGCAGGGGAGTTACCCTCGTGTCCTGGTCAATATTTATCCCTCAACCAACAATAACAAAAAAACACCTTGGGCTAGAACCTCCACTTTTTTTGCCTGCTTAACACCCACTTAACGTCTATTTAACCACTGAAATGATGTATAATGCCCAGACATCGCCCATTTTGGCATAAAATTGAAACTGACGAGCTTTTTTAGGAGACTTATCAGCGAGTGTTACTTTCCCCATGTGCTTAACGCTGAGAAAAAATATTACTGCCCGCCCACTTTTTTTGGGCGGAATCAGCAGAGTGGGCGATTTCAACGCCCATAATATCGCCCAGCGTTATGTTCCTCACGAACTTAATGCCGAGATTCAATAATAACGGCCAGTGACTGTTTTTTGTTGTAAAGAGCATATTTACCCAAACTAGCAGCCATGGAGATCGCCCACTGTCAATTTCACTACCTCGCACACATATAGCCCAGAATATCACCCGCTCAAAAAAACGCCCACAAAAAGTGGAACTAACCGGGATGGACGCCAGCGGTGTGGCTGGCATTTGTTAAATCCCACTCTTGTGTTGAGCTGAAATCGGAAAGATTTGCCTGAAAGAGCGCTGATATGAATGACAACGCTGACACACTGCTGTGTGTGTGCAGCTCAGACATCAATGGTGCCCATCACCTTGGTGCCAGTTAAAGTTTATGTTGATTGATGTTAAGTTGTATTTAACCCTTTCACGGTAAGGAATCACCAGTGTGTAACAGTCCAGCTTCTGAGACAATGCGCAACAAAGTTATGTTCAATAACAAAAGTTTAATACCAACATTTGTCCGAAATCATAAGTAACACAGCCAATAACACCCCACCCCCACCCACATCCCACTTTTTCCACCACTGACATAAATCACATGGTCAACGTGTCTAGCATCACAGAATACAAAGGCAAAGCAGGAGCGTGGTCCCCAGCCCCCATATATTGCAACACATTGCATACACCCTGATGGAGATATAACACAGCCATCACCTGTGCACATGCATCTCACTTTCCTTCCCCCCTCCTCTAACCCTTCCCCTCCTCGCTCCAGGTTGCCTGGCCGAGGAGCTCCTCAGGCGGTGCCTCATTGGGGGGAGGAGTGGGGGTGAAGGCAGATGCGTTGGTTGAACGGGTTCGGGAGCGGGGGGGGCGGGGGGGGGGACGGGGGTGCCAAGGGGACAACATTCTCTGATGCAGAAGCAGGATCTTGGTCCTTGCTTGTATCTGTCAATTGCAGTGGTGGTGCGGAACCTAGGGGTTGAGTGCCATGCTCTGGGACCACTGGGAGAGCTGTGGCAGCAGTGTTCTTGGCTATCGCATCTGGGGACTCTGCCATGTGCAGAATGTACTCGGAAATGGTGGCCAGGTGTCGGGATATGCCCCCCAAAGCTTCGATGAGCTGGTCACCAATGTCTACAGTCCTCCTGGACAACTGACCCATCTCTCCGCTGTCATGTTACGCTCGTGGAACAGATCTGCCGCATCCACAAGGCTTCCGCGGGGTCAGCACTGTCCTGGGGACAAATGGGGTGCCCTGTGGAGAGATGCTTGGGGCCGGCACCTAGAGAGTGGAGGCGGGAATGACCGGAGGACCAATAGATGGTCTTGGGGTGGATTGGGTTCTGGAGTGTGGCGATGCAGATTCTTCGATGTCCACACTCTCATCCGTCGAGAACAGATCCAGCGGATTGACGGGCGACAATCGGAGCTCCTCAGCACCAGATGTAGTAGGATAGTCCGCCGACTCCTGCCCCCAACTCCTGGCCTCTGTGGCCTTGCCTGTGGCTACGCTGCTGGCTGACTTGCAAGACATAAATGAGGTTGTTAGAGGACAAGGGGGTGCTAGGGTGACAAGGTGAGTCCAACGCGACACACACTATATGCACGACAAAAGCACCACCGCTCTCAAAATCATTGCAAACATCACATTTCATGACCTTCAACACATTGTGGATTGCAATGATTTTCATTAGGCCAGCATTATTTCTATGACACTTTTAGAAATCATCTATCATATATGATTGAGTTGGTGTGGCATCTATTGACTTTACATCGCACAATGGTGTAAGCTTTACTCACGTGGCATCAATTCAGGGTCTGGAGAGGCATCCGTGGCTGTCTGGGGGTGCTTCCCCACAAGTGCTCGTACTCGCTCCTCCATGTCAGTGATGTTGCTGGGGACTGGAGGCCCTCCACCCGTTCGCCTCTGCATGGACCTCATCGTCGATAGCTTCTTCTGTAAAAGGTGACAGGACACCATGGCATGAGATCATTGCGTGATATCATTGATAGGTATGCTCACAGACACTGATATAAGACATAACCGACAGAGGCAATCATGATTATTAAGACGTACACCGTGACCGCAGGCTTTGAGTAAAACATTCCCGGTAAAAGTGCAAGACCTCACATCTGCTGATAGTCACTCATGACTGTTACAAATCAAATTATCTAAATATGTAAATACATGTAAATCAACGTAATACTTACTCATGCGGATCTCACAAGGTCGTTCCATCGTTTGCGGCATTGGTTGCCCTCACGCACCTCGCTGGTCGCCGACAAGACCACTTCTGCTATCTTGGTCCATATCCTCTGGTAGGCCTTTCAGGTGGGTTTCCCATGCCCTCCCTGTGTCAAATCACCCCAGCGTGACTCGACCTCCTGCAGGAGGGAGGCATTTGTTTGTGTGCAATCGGTGGAAAACAGAGAGCTACTGCAATGGGGCCTGTCCTTTCGTTACCCTCTCTTGGTGACCAAATACATGCAGCAGACTCGACATCGCCGAAGGAACGCTGCACTGCATTATGTGCCCAATGTATGAAGTGACAGACAGATGAGGAGGACCAGATGTTACACCCCCGTACGCACAAGGAGAAGCATTCTTACCTCGAGTTGCCTGACACCACCTGCCTTTGGAGACTGCGCTTTCACAAAGAGGTTATTACTGAGGTAATCCAGCTGGTAAGGGCAGACCTGCAGCCTGCCAGCACCATCAGTACTGCACTGTCCGCCGAGATCAAAGTTACCGCGGCACTGTCGTTCTATGCCTCGGGTTCTTTTCAGGCCACAGCTGGTGACATTTGCGGACTTTCTCAGCATGCCACACATCGCTGCATTAGACAGGTTACTGAAGCCCTGTACACATGCAGGAGGGACTTGATCAGCTTCCCTATGACCAGGGAGACAGAGTGAGAGGGCTCTAGGTTTCTCCAGAAATGCAAACTTCCCCAAGGTGCAGGGAACACACATCGCAATGCGGGTACCTTTTTAGGATGCTGAGGTTTTCAGGAACCGCAAGGGATTCCACTCCCTGAATGTCCAGCTGGTTGTCGACCACCAGCAAATTATACTGGCAGTGAATGTTCAATTTCTGGGCTGCATCCATAATGCTCACATTCTGCATGAGAGCACTGTATCTGACTTGTTTAACAATGAGCCACAAGGTCAATGCTGGATGCTTGGGGACAAAGGATATGGCCTCGCCACTTTGCTGATGACCTCCCTGCATGACACCCACACCGAGGCTGAGAGGCGATACAATGAGAGCCACAGAGCAACTCGCAATATCGCAGAGAAAACCATTGGAGTGCTGAAGCAGCGCTTTAGGTACCTGGACCACTCAGGAGGCGAGCACCAATAACACCCTGAGCAGGTAGCTCAATTCGTGGTGGTTTGCTCCATGCTACACAACTTGGCTATCAGGAGGGGACAAGAATTGCCTGATGAGTCTGACAGTCCACCTCACCAGCGAGAGGAAGAGGAGGATGAGGAGGTGGATTCTGACATCGGCCCATACAATCAGGCTGACGCTGAAGCCCTGCCCCTGCCCCCCTGTAGACTGCATGAAAGGGCCCGTGGTGGCAAGATAGCTGCAAGAGCCTTACATCAGGAGCTCATCAATAATCACTTTGCCTGAAAGAATGTTGGTGTTATTTTCAAGGCTGACACACTGCTGGGTGTGCAGGTCATATGTCAATGGTGGGCATCACCTTGGTGACAGTTAAAGTTTACGTTGATTGAAGTTAAGTGTGATTATACCCTTTGATGTTAAGGAATCATCAGCGTGTAATGGTGCAGTATTCTGAGCCAATGTGCTGCAAGGTTTTATTAAATAAAAAACATTTAAAACGAACATTAGTCTGAAATCATCAGTATTTATGTACAACCCAACCCTCCCACCCCCCCGCCACACCCCCGCTTCTCCTCCACACCTCTACCCGTTACCCTGACCCTCCTGACTACAAGCCGCCTGGCCGAGGAGGTCCTCAAGCGATGCTTCATTGGGGGAGGGGGGTGACAGCTGAAGCGCTGCTTGGACGGATGCGGGAGAGGACGTTCCGAGGTGGGAACGTGCTCTAAGCCATTAGCAAGATGTCGCTACTGGCTCTCATATGTGGTTGGCAATGGGAGTGCGTCACCTTGGAGTGCAGTCTTGCACTCTGGGACCAGTGGGAGCACTCTGCCACCAGGGCTCCTGGCTACCAGCTCCAGGGCCTCCTCCACCCCTTTCATTTTATATATTATTTGTTGGACAAAAACTCAGTGCCAACTATGTTCTTGGTGCTTAGTGGGCTTTTTGCTGCTGGTGAATCTCCGTCGTTCCTCCCACAACAGCCAAACAAGCACACACCACAGCCACACACGCTTTCAATCCCTCTGAACTCCCTCTCTCTCTGTCTCTTCTGCGCATGTCATGATGACCCTTGACCTCCTGAATTATGGGAATCGAGCGTTTCCATGCCATTGCTAAGGACGACCACACTTTACGGCAGAAGGTCAGAAAAATTTAATGCTACCGCCCATTTGATATCGTCGCGGTAACGCCCTTTTTCAATAATGTAAACTAGGTGTTTTGAGAATGGGTGAGAAGCCTGTAATCTGAAAACCTTTTTTTAATGCCCACGCCGGAAATAATGCCCATTCTGAGGCGATAAGCACAAAAGTGGGGATTCTAGCCCTTGGACTTATTTTGCCATATTTACAAATTAAGCTTAACCACTGGTTTTCTGTTTCGAAGAGGACACCTTCCCTCTCGAACAGAACCTTCCAAATATGGTGTCAAATTTAAACTCATTCGAGACTGATCCTGAGGAAAGTTTTCCTCCAAGGAATGCCCTTGATTTCCATTTGAACTCTCTCTAACTTCAGACTGTTTGTCTGCCTGACTCAGACTTAAATTCTGACTTTCTCTTGGATTTGTTTCCAGTACATTGGATGTAGGATATGTTACTGGTGTATCAAAACTATCTGATGAGTCAGAAATAATTGAATCATTCCTACCTTCAACTACTTCCACATCTGTAGGTAAAATATGATCAATGTGAACAAACCTAACCTGTCCATGTTCAAACATCTTGACCAAATATGTGCGAGGACCACATAACTTTACCACTCTTCCGAGTAACCACTTTAACCATTTATGGTGATGGTTCTTCACTCTCACCTTCTGATTTAATTTCACACTTCTCTCTTTTACTCTACCTCTATCACGAATCTCTTTCTGTCTTCATTGTGTCTCTTCTACGGACTGAGCCAAGTTTGGTTTTAACGAGAATCTGGTTCGTTTGAGAAACAATTCTGCCGGTGTTCTATAAGTAGTTGTGTGAGGAGTATTACGATACGTAATTAGGAAATTAGCCAATTTGTGGTCCAATGACAACTGTCGTTTCTTTGGATTTGGATCTAACATCTGTTTGATGAGGGCGCGTTTTACAATTTGTACAGTGCGCTCTGCCACACCATTCGAAGCTGGGTGGTACGGTGGAACCGTAGTATGTTTCACACAATTTTTGCTTGTGAACTGTGCAAATTCTTCTGAATGAAATTGTGGTCCATTATCAGAAACAATTTCTTCTGGGAGGCCAAATGAAGAAAATAATCTTCGTAAAATGTATAATGTTTTACTTGTTGTTATTTTCCATATTGGAAACACCTTGACCCACTTCAAATGGCTATCAATCACAATGAACAATTATTGTCCTTCTAGCTCAGCAAAATCAATATGTAGCCTTTGCCACACCCTGAGAGGCCATTTCCATGACTGTAATGGTACTGATGGTTGCTTGCTGACCGATTGACATGTCGTACACTGACTCACGATGTACTCTATATCTTTATCAAGACCTGGCCACCATAAGTAACTGCTTGCAAAACTCTTGGTCAAGCACATTCCCTGGTGCTGGTCATTAAGGTCTAATAACTTGGACCTGAATTTATTTGGTATAACCACTCTTGCACCCCACATGATACAATCTTTATCGACTGATAATTCATTCCTACGAATGAAGAATGGATGAATATCTTTGTCTGTTATCTGGTTTGGCCAGCCATTTACAACATAATCATACACCTTTGACATCACTGGGTCACGTTTGGTTGCTCTACCAATCTCTTCAGCTGTGACTGGCAGTTCATCAATGTGTGAAAAATAGAACACTTCTTCCCTATCGGGTGTAACTTTGATGGGGAAGGCAATCTAGACATAGCATCAGAATTATTGTGACCAATTGATCATCTGTATTCAATATCATATGTATATGCTGACAAAATCAAAACCCATCTCTGCAGTCGGGCTGCAGCTAATATTGGAACTGGGGACTTTGGATGGAGGATTGTTGTCAGGGGCTTATGGTCCATAACGATGGTAAATGTATGACCATCCAAGTATTTGTGGAACTTCTTGATTCCAAATATTAATGCCAAAGTTTCCCTTTCGATTTGCGCATAATTACGTTCACTGGCACTGAGAGTGCATGAAACAAAAGCAATTGGTCTCTCCTCCCCACTATGTAGTACATGAGAGATCACTGCCCCAACCTCATACAGAGAGGCATCACATGCTAGCTTGATCTCCTTAGATACGTCATAGTGAACTAATATGGTGCTCTTCATCAATTTGCTTTTACATTCCTTGAATGCTGTGTCACATTCTTTTGACCACTTCCAATGGACCTGTTTTTTCAATAGTTCATTCAGTGGATGTAATACTGTAGCCAAATTTGGTAGGAACTCCCAAAATGGTTCAAAAGACCCAAAAATGATAGAAATTCAGTGATATTTTTGGGAGTGAGTGCATTTCTGATTGTATCCAGCTTTCCCTTGGTTGGATGTAACCCACCTTTGTCTACTCTGTACCCTAAGTACTCCAGTGAGTTTTGAAATAACTCACACTTGCGAGCAGATACTTGTACTCTGTGCTTCTCTAGCCATTTGAGGACTTCATTCAATATGTTATTATGAATTTGCCTATTTGACGCTGAAATTAGTATGTCATCTAAATAACATACTACCCCTTCAATACCTTGCAAAATCTGGTTCATCACCCCTTGGAATATGGCAGGGGTGGAAGACTCCAAATGGTAGCCTATTAAATTGATATAGGCCTAGATGAATATTTATAGTCAAGCGTGACTTGGACTCCTCATCTAGTTCATGCTGTAAATAAGCATTCGTAAGATCCAACTTTGAAAAGATCTGACCACCTGTCAGTGTTGTGAACAAATCTTCTACATTTGGCAATGTATTGGGGACATTACCCTCTAGAACCTGGTTTACGGTTACTTTATAATCACCACACAATCTTACCTTACCATTGGACTTAGGTACAACAACAATGGGTGTAGCCCAATTACATCGATCCATCTTAAAAATAATGTTCTCAGTCTCTAGTCTTTTGAGTTCTTGCTCAACTTTCTCCTTGAGTGCATATGGTACGGAACGTGGCTTGCAGTAAACCGATCTAGCGTCCTTCTGTACTCTGACACTGGCCTTGAAGCCTTGGATCGGACTGTCTGTTTCGCAGAACACCTTCGGATAATTCTTGATGACATCATCCTTTGATGCAAATCTCGTTTCAACACGAAAAATCTCACTCCAACCCAGCTTCAGTGATCCCAACCAATGTCTTCCTAGTAAGGCAGGCTTGTCTTCTGCCACTAGTAAGAGAGGCAAGCTCTGAAATTGATCCTTGTATTTCACCAGTACGGTGATACGACCTACCACAGGAATGTTCTCTGTCTCGAGTAGCTCGCAGCTCTATCTTGGATTTCTCCAAAAAGAAATCATGCAATTTGTCGAGGTATAGCGACTCCGGTACTACACTCACAGATGCATCAGTATTGATTTCCAAGATACCAGTGGGTATCTTGGTTCCTGCAACATCTATGTGAATTATGATATTTTTTGAATCGCTGTTAGTTAACCTTGTGCTCCTGATGATGTATAGCTCTAAAACCTCCTCGTCCTGTTGTTTTTCTTCCATTCTATGTAGTCTCTGGGGATTTCTACTCATAGCTTTGAAAGCTGGATTAACCTTCAGTCGGCATGCCTTCGCAAGATGCTCAGTTTTTCTGCAAATGAAACTCTGCCTTCACATGTGGACAACTTTGAGCAATGTGTTGTCCCAGGCACTGATAGAAGGACTTCAATTGCCAGTTTCTGAGACTTTCGGGCCCAATTGCCTTTTACTTTTAACCTGCAGGCAATTCACCTCGGTTGTCCGATGATTGAAAATAGTCTGAAATTCTCGGGAATATTGGTCGGCCATGTTCATTGACATAGCTGTCTGACAAACTAAATCAAAAGTCAAGTTAGGAGTTGTCAATAACTTTCTTCTGATCGCATCATTTTTCATCCCACAAGCATGTTCATGCCTCCCTAGAGTGGTGTAGGAGACCGCTCTGCCCGTTTTCCCGCCGCTTCATGCATGCGCCGACCCCATACCGACCGGCGACAACCCCTTTCCAAAATTGCCCATGGGAAATTGCCCCTTTTGAATATCACCCCACAGGAGTGCCGCCGCCAGTCAATGCCACTGGCAGCTTTCACTGATCTTGTGACATTATAAAATAAACCCCACTGGTGGTAAAATGGCAGTGTATATGCAGAAATGGATTGCTGGCATCAGATAATAGAGCATTGATGGGGAAAATCTTGAACCATTGTCCAGTGATTTGGAGAGGCTGAAAGAAGAAGACCTGTGCATTATCTAGGGAGGCATGAACATCCAACCAGGAAAGGATAAACAGTGATGCAATCACATCAAAAACACACAGGCCCAGAACTTGTGGTAATGCTGACGGTGAACTGGTGGGGTTTGCCATCATTTCACCTTTGAAACTGACCGCAACTTCAGGATCTAGCACCTGCGCAGGCCAACTCGGAAATCCTGATGTTGTGGTCGGTCATTCACCGCTCCTTCACAGGCTATGCTGTGGAACCCCCACCCCCAGAGCTGGCAATCAGTGAAATCATTGATCTGACAAAAACTTCCCCCTTTCCGAACAAATATCACAATTGGAAATCTCATAAAAAGTTAGACCCATTGAAATGAGGTGTAACTGGGTTGACACCGGCGATCTGAGGAATAGCTACTGATAAACAACCATTCCGGACCTGAAAAACTAATTTTATATTGGTGAAATTTCAAATTTCTCCATTAAATTAAAAATTATTGGGGCCAAAATTGGTTATCGCCCCTATTGTGGGCAGTAACCTTTCTGAGGCCGGACACTTTGCGCCCGGGACAGAAGTCCCATCCCGGAAGCAAAATTGGGGTTACCGCCCTTCACAGGTCGTGGAGCGCAATGTCGCGCACTCCACTTCCTCTCAGGGTGGGATTGGGTCCGCGTAGTGCTGACACGTTTCAATGCCCCTCGATGCTTCAATACTTCGATGCCCCGCCTACTCTCAGGTGGACGTAAAAGATCCCACGGCACTATTTCGAAGAAGAGCAGGGGAGTTATCCCAGGTGTCCTGCCCAATATTTCCCCCTCAAATCAACATAACAAAAAAACGATGATCTGGGCATTATCATATTGCTGTTTGTGGGAACTTGCTTTGTGCAAAATGGCTATCACATTTCCCACATTACAACAGTGACTCCAAAAAGTACTTCATTGGCTGTAAAGCACTTTGAGACGTCCAACGAAAGGCGCTAAATAAACGTAAGTTTTTCTTTCTTTTTTCTCTCTCCCCTTCTGATAAAGGGGAGGGACGCTGCGAGCCGTGTAAGCCTTTTGGCGGGCTTCCACTGGGCCACCAGGGATGCAGGGTGCCGTGTCCACAGCCCAGCACTGAAACAGAGTGCTGGGCTCCACGATCGTGGCCCGGACCCTGCGACATCGGTGAACAACGGCTCGACCCGTGAGTCGGGGAAAAAACAAATTGCCAGCCCACGGTGCAGCGCATCTCCTCTTTAACTGTCGCCCCGTGATTGGTGTGTGGCCCAGTTCGTGACCCGCGAGGCTGGCGCTGATATCGTGCACGGCAGGCTCACGGGGCGCAGCCCAATTCCCACCGTGGGGTGAAAAGAGGTCATTGCACATGACGATGATGTCATCACCAGAGGTGGGGCGGTCTGGGGAGCTACCAGCAGAGATGCGGCACTATCGGTTTCGTGCCTCCGCTAACTCCCGCGCAATTTCGCGGGAGCCAGTAGCACCCCCCGGGTGAAAGCACGTGCCCCGTTAGCGCCCCCGGATGCGCTAATGGGAGGCGCTCAACAGGTGAATTTCGCCCCCATTAGATTTTAAAATTAATAAAAATGTAAAGGTTTGTTCATGACATTTCAGTTTCTACATTAACCCAACGTGTATGTCCCAATCTATATTTTGCTCTCTGTAAAAAAATTTTTTAGAAGTGATTGATTGATTATTACTGTTTCTATTTCCTGGTTCCCGGTCTGTGAGAATTCTGCAATGTGATTGGCCGCTTAGACAGCTTGTTGATGTCACAGCAGCTCGCGCTATGGGATTCCCATTAAACTACATTGATTTCAACTGCATGTCGGAAAAACTGAACTTCTCGCCACAGAGATTGTGAGATCTTTGTGGGAACCTTACCTCGGGGCCAATGGTGAATGTCTTTGCTTCGCCGCCGACTGAAAATCCAAATCATGATAATCCCAAAGCCAGGGGAAGCCCAGGAATGTGGATCATGTGGTGGGAAATGCTGAGCTATCACTTGAGACACGAGAATATCTAATTCAGAACAATCTGAATTTCTGGCATTGGAAGAGCTTGCATTAGTAATGATTCATTTCAATGTATTAACTCTAATGGTTGAGTTGACTGGTTTGTTGAGGCAGTGTGGGGTAATGTGGTTGATAAATATTTAGTCTAGTCCTTTATTCAATTACACTTTTCTATGCGAACTCAGACAATACCAAACCTCCAACCTTGAACCAATTTTTAAATTCCCATTATGCATGTTATTATTTTGGACCTTACTTGAATATCAGTTAACCAGAGCTGTTGTGAATTATGTTTCGTACTTTTAATCAGTAATATTTTTTTATCAAATGTTATCGGTTGCATCTCTGGTTAAGCTGAATAAAAACACATTTTGAATCAGATTTATGTGAATGATTAGGGGACGGTATAAAGTTCACACCGGCCTAAATGAAAATCAGGATTTCCTGTTTGAAATGGTTCTGAGCTTGCTTTGAGTGGTGAGCTGCACAGTGTAAATAATCAAGTGTCAAAACGTTGCCTGGATCAGGGCCAGTCCCCATTGATCAGTGAACACAATGGTGAAGGTTTACAACATTGGCAGTGCTGTTAAAATCAGAGTGGGGCAGCAATTCGATAGAAAAGACCTTTAATATTACCCTCACCGGTTTGATTGACCCCGCGCTTCTGGTAACATAATGTTTAAATATCAGATTTCGGGAAACTTTAAACACGCGCAAGATTAAATCACGTTCTATAGAAAGAAAAGCTGGCTGTTACCTTTCAGCTACACGTGTCTGTTCATTATGCGTATCAACACAAACACAACCTGTGGAAACTTACACTTGCACACCTCTGTGCCAAAAGCAATAAAATCTTAAATTAAAAAGTCTCTTTCAGAATTACAGTTACGATCTCTTGCATCTCCTTTTGTCTCTTACTTTTTAACAAGGCTTTTTATCATCATGCTATTTCCTATCAGTGTTTTGCACATCAAACTGTTTCCAATTCATTTTGAAATAATTTATTCCATTTCATGTTACATTTAAAGTTGTACCTGTCTCTCCCTTAATGCCATGTTTCCCAGCGGGCCAGAACTAACTTGAAGCTAAAATACAAACCAAGTTGCCCTCTTATTACTTTCTTTCACAGTTGTTTTTCAACAATTTAACAAGCTTCCTTTCCTCCAATTGTATGTTATTTCTTTACAGCAGGTGAACTACATTTGATCCCTGTAGCGCTAATGCAAAATTAGCTTTAGTGGCACTATTGTAATGCTGCTTGTGATTTGTAAAGGCAATGTAATATTAAGAAATTTAAATGAGAAGGTAAAGCGTAGTGTATTTGCTTCATTGGTTTCTTTGCTTAAGAATTCATGGCTACACATTTGCTGTAAAGAACTAGGTGGTTTATTAGCAAAGGTTTAACAAAGAAACTGGACACTATCAGTTCATCCACCAGGCTCACCTCATCGTGGAGACCCTGAACTCAATTAACCGGGGTTTTATTGCATCTTGTGAACATCATGCGACTGGGTAAGCCACTCACAGTGCAACAGCTCCACAACCTTGGAAGCATGCTCACAGGTGCATACATTACATAAAGCAACTCCACTATGATGAAGCAGTGACCTGAATGAGATACTGGCATCGATTTATTGTTAACAAATCCTGCTGATGTGGGTACACCTGTTTTAAGCTCTGGCTGTGTGGTCAATTTGCGACCATTTTTCTCCAGTGTAATGGTGGTGTAACTGTTCAGTAGAAGTACATTTTTATTAAGTTATGCATGTTCATTCAGTAGTGCATATGCCTTTGTTTCATGCTGCCAAACAGAAGAGATTCTTTTACGTGCTCTGAGACGCTAAAATGCTTTTAGCATTTCAAGCCTCGCAGGGGAGCTCGTGACTTCACTTGTACTGCTTCATTTTCATTGTGCTCCTTATCTCGTGGGTAATGGTCCCTCTTTAGAATATTTACATTTCTCCCTTATTGGCCTCTGAGTCTTGCACCATTCATCATTGAGGGAGCAGGCAAGTGAAAGAAAGCAGATCTACAGGCAACTGAAGGCCAAGGCCCCCAAAAAAACTCGTGACCTAAAGAATAGTTGGTGGGTGGAAAAAGCACAGGAAATCCAGCAACTAATGTGCGTGGATTTTTTAGCACAGTCAAGACCACCTATGGCCCAAGCCCTCAAGGCCCCATCACATTGAGCGCTAAGAACGGAGAGGTGCTCATCAAGGACAGAGAGGCAGTCAGTGCCCGCGGGAAGGAGCACTTCGAAGATCTCCTCAATAAGACTCTGTCTTTGACGTGAGTGTCCTTGACTCCATCTCACAGCATGCTACCCACTACCACCTCGGCACAATCCCAAGCTGGCATGAGGTTGAAACGGCCATCCAACAACTGAAAAACAACAAAGCCTCAGGAGCAGATGGAATCCCTGGCGATGTACTAATGCATGGCGGAGAAGTACTCTTATGACCTTATCTCTCTTGTTTGAAGGAGGAGAGCATGCCAGGGGATCTCAGAGACACCATAATCATGATCATCTTCAAGAAAGGTGACAAGTCTGATTGCAGTAACTTCAGAGGAGTTTTCCTGCTGTCTGCCACAGGGAAAATCATTGCAAGAATCCTCCTCAATTGTCTCCTCCTAGTGGCTGAAAAGCTCCTCCCAGAGTCACAATGCGAATTCCATCCACTAAGGGCCACAACGGACATGATCTTCACCGCGCGACAAATCCAAGAAAAATGTAGGGAGCAGTATCAACCTCTGTACCTGGCCTCACAAAGGCCTTCGACTTTGTCAGCCGTGAGGGATTATGGAGAGTCCTCAAATTCGGCTGTCCTCAAAAATTTGTCACCATCCTCCGCCTGCTTCACGATAACATGCAAGTCGTGATCCTTACCAACCAATCCACCACAGACCTAGTACAAGTGCAGATCGGGGTCAAGCAAGGCTGTGTCATTGCACCAACACTCTTCTCAATCTTCCTTGTTGCAATGCTTCATCTCACCTTTAACAAGCTCCCTGATGGAGTGGAGTTAATCTACAGGACAAAGAGGAAATTGGTCATCCTCTGTCACCTCCAGTCCCGATCCCAGGTTGTTCCAACCTCTGTCATTGAATTACAGTATGCAGACGATGCTTACATTTGTGCATACTCGGAGGCCGAACTCCAAACCATCATTGACACTTTCACTGAAGCGTATGAGAGTCTGGACCTTACATTAAACATCAGTTAGACAAAGGTTCTGTACCAACCTGCCCCCGCCACACAGTACTGCCCCCCCCCGAGTATCAAGATCCATGACGAGACCTTGGACAATGTGGACCACTTTCCATACCTTGGGACCTATTGTCAGCAAAGGCGTCATTGATGACAAAGTCCAACACCGCCTTCAGTGTGCCAGTGCAGCCTTCAGTCACCTGAGGAAAAGAGTGTTTGAAGACCAGGATCTCAAAACTGGCACGGAGCTCATGGTCTACAGAGCAGTAGTGATACCCGCCCTCCTATATGCTTCAGAGACATGGACTATGTACAGTAGGCACCTCAAAGCACTGGAGAAGTACCACCAACGCTGCCCCTGCAAAATCCGGCAAATTCATTGGCAGGATAGGCGCACCAACATCTCAGGCCAATATCCCCAGCATCGAAGCACTGACTCAGCTCCAATGGACGGGCCACATTGTCTGCATGCCCGATACTAGACTCCCAAAACAAGCGCTCTACTCCGAGCTCTCTCAAGGTAAGCGAGACCCAGGAGGGCAGAGAAAACGCTTCAAGGATGCCCTCAAAGCTTCCTTGAAAAAATGTAACATCCCCACTGACTCTTGGGAATCTCTGGCCCAAGACCGCTCAAAGTGGAGGAGAAGCATTCGAGAAGGCACCGAACACCGAGTCTCTTTGTCAGGAGCACGCGGAACCCAAGCGCAAACAGCAGAAGGAGCGTACGACAAACCAAGCACCCCATCCACCCCTCCCTCCAACCACCGTCTGCCCCACCTGTGACAGAGACTGTAGATCCCGCATTGGTCTCATCAAATCCCGTAGACAGAATTACTTCAATGGATGGGGTGGGCTGTCAGTGCCTGTAAAGGGGCACTAGCAGTGTCCACCCTGACATTTCCTTCAAAGCTGCTCTGCCTGAAGTTCTCTGAGTCCCTCCCAGGCCCAAGATAAAAATGAGCTGCAGGTCCAAACATGCCTCAGGGTAAAACATAAATGATTTGTTTTGGGACCAATTACCTTCATTCGCACAAGGTTTAGGGCTTTCAAAAGACTTCAGCGGGACTCGCACAAGCTCACAGTTGGAGAGAGTTCCGCTGAGGCTTATAGCAATAGCACTGGCAGAATTACCAGCTTAGGAACTCATGCTGCCTTGACATAGGGTTGGAGGCGGAAGATCCACCCATGTTTCCTCTCACCGGAAAATGTCAGGACGGAAGAAACAGGATGAAATAAATCGTGGTGGAACTAGGTTCTGCCCCATTTTACTAATTATGTTCTCATGATTCCATTCCGTTGAACTGCCAAAACTCAGCACCCCACCCTTCTGCCGGATCTCCAGTGCTACCAAACCCTGTGACATTCCTGCTTCCCATAGTGCCAAACACAATATCATCATTTTCAAGTTTGGTGCTCAATATTCCCTTGGGTCCAACATCACCAGTCACTCCTATAAGCAGGTCCCCACATCCCCTGTAGGACGGAATACGGCTTTTATTACCCTTGCTCCTTCTACTGGCGATTGAAACTTTGCACATGCTACCAGTTGCTTTCTCCTCTCTATGAAAGCTGCACTGAAAGCACTTTGTCGAGACAAGGCATGACTGCACACCAACAAGGGGGCTTATTTTACATGGCGTACACGAATATGCCGAATACAGTTTTCCACAGTAATGTCAATTCATTTGCTGTGCTTTTCATAAGCACTACACTACCATCCCTGCTAAATTGTTATACAACAGAGGGAGTGAGTTTTGTCTACCCACCGCCCCATTTATGCGTGAAATCAGGGTGTTTCTGGACCAAAATCAGGCTGTGGGTAGTCAGGCCTGTGTTACTCTCCATCCTGATTTTCAGCTCCAAGCTGGAACTCCCACTGAGAACAGGTGAGCGGCTCATACATCTATGCAGATTGCAGTCAAATGACGCAGTTAGGATCGCCAGCACCGTTTTCATCTCTGCATGCCAGTCCCTATATCCGCCCGCCAACCATGGAGGATACCAGTTAGAATAGGTAGAGTGGATAGGAAGGACCCATTTCCCTTAGCAGAGGGGTCAATAACCAGTGGGTACAGATTTAAAGTAGTTAGTCGAAGAATTGGAGAGGAGATAAGGAAAACATTTTTCACCCGGAGGGTGGTAGAGGTCTGGAACTCACTGCCTGAAAGGGTGGTAGAGGCAGAAACCCACATAGCATTTTAAAAGTACTTGGATGTGCACTTAAAGACCTACAGGGCTACGGACCTAGTGCTGGAAGGTAGGATTTGGCTGGGTAACTCATTTTTGACCGGCACAGACACGATGGGTTGAATGGCCTCCTTCTGTGACGTAATTTTCTATGATTCCATGATTCTAGGAGGCGGCCATTTTCAGCACTAGTTAGAGGGATGCTCAGCTGCAGTCAGTGAATGCTGGAGTGAGCTTTGAGAGATCTTTTTATGGCAGTTGCCTGCGGTTTATGCACTTTAAAGACCTTCACATTTAATGCAATGGCTGCTGTAGGCTCTGTAACCAATCCCTGTTCCCTTTCTTTAATCTTGATGCTAAAGCCCCCTTCCCTTCATGAGCCTCCAGAGCAGCCTCACATATTTCACATTGGCAGCTCACTGACTACATCATTAGGGCCCGGACCAAAATCAATCAGGTCCCATGCTGCCTCCTCCAGGCTGCCGCCGTGTATGTCCCGTCCATCACCCGGCTGAATAACACTCCGAGCCAAAATCTGCACCTCCCACCCCAGTGTACCCTTCGGCTCACTGTAAATAATGACTCAGGAGGCCCGTTAGTGTATAATTAAAGTTATTAAACAAGAACTCACATAACACGACAATTTTAGAATTGGCAGCAGGACGGACCGTAGCTTCTGTCACAGTCACTTTGCAGCAAATCATTTGCTTGTCAAACGTGGAGGTGTGAACATCGGGTGGGGCAGCCAAATGTGAAGGGGCTCCAGCAACACCTTAACTAAAAGGAGTATTGGCCTTCAGAATAAAAATAAGCGGAACTTTAAAGCAACAGGCAACGTGCGCGCAGTATTTACAGCGGGAAATATATTCAAATTTGACAGTCTTTACGGTGTTTTCAAATCCCTCCATGGCCTCACCCCTCCCTATCTCTGTAATCTCCTTCAACCCCACAAACCCCCGAGATGTCTGCGCTCCTCTAATTCTGCCCTCTTAATCATCCGTGATTACAATCGCTCAACCATTGGTGGTCATGCCTTCTGTCGCCTAGGCCCCAAGCTCTGGAATTCCCTCCCTAAACCTCTCCACCTCTCTACCCCGCTTTCCTCCTTCAAGACGCTCCTCAAAACCTACCTCTTTCACCAAGCTTTTGGTCACCTGCACTAATTTCTCCTTATGTGGTTCTGTGTCAAATTTATTTGTCTCATAATACTCCTGTGAAGCGCCTTGGGATATTTCACCACATTAAAGGCGCTATATAAATACAAGTTGTTGTTGCAAAACCCACAATTGAATGCCATAGAAAATGGCTCCCAGAGCTCCATCCCGCTTTCCCAGACTGCAGCTGAAGATGCCTTTAATTATCACTGGAAATGGCCACCTCCCAAGTTGTAATGAAGGGGGTACTTAATTAGGTTTTCTTTGGAGGATGGTATGGTAGAATTCCAGGGCTAGCTTTACGCTCACTGTTTTATGGCACTATTGCTAATGACTGATTTTCCGAAGGGAAACAAGATTTTGCAAGTCTTGTGAATCACCATTGCTGAAATAACATAAAACAGGGATAAATAATGTAAATCCGTTTCCTAGCTGTCAAGAGCCTAACTCTTGGGTTTAAATTCTACATTTTATTTGATTTGGAAGTGTAAGGAGAAGTTCCTCAGCAGCTGTAAAACTGATCTACAACATTCTGCACTCAGCTTTTATTTGTGCAGGCATGAAAAATTGGAGCTGACCCCTTTCCCACTTGTCACATGGGGGAAATCATGAAGGAAAGGACATGCAGATAACGATGTATAGATCCAGAAACACGATGACAGAAATTCCAGGCAAATAATGGATTCTCTATGAATATGTTGCCAGTTTTAGCATCTACTTTACTTCAGCAACAGACCACAATTTGTTCTTCTGTCAAGTAGAAGTGCCTGGGATCTGTTAAAAGATTTATACTTTTCAAAATCTTCATGTAAAACAAATCTGAACACGATTTTAAATATAGACACTTTTGTATTGCTGCACATGTTTCAGGAGAGAAAAGTTAATCCAGTGCCCCTTATCTGACATTTATATTTCATTCCCCTGTCATTTTTCATTAGAAGCCATCCAGAAGCAGAGCTGGTGAATTGGTCGTTGTCTACAATATCCAGGTAAAAAACAGATTTACTTCGCTGACAAAACAAAGTAAGTTGGCTTATTTATAGTTGTAAGGACAGCTGATGGTGAGGGAATCAGGCATTTTATAACATAAAAGTGTCTCATACTTCACATGTGATCTGGATCCCAAAAAAGGTTGTGTTTTGGTGGTATTTCATAGAAACATAGAAACATAGAAATTTACAGCGCAGAAGGAGGCCATTTCAACCCATCGTGCCTGCGCCGGCCGACAAAGAGCCGCACGGCCCTTCATCAGCAGCTCTACAGGTTACATGAACAATGACGGAAAGGCAAAGAGCACCCAGCCCAACCAGTCTGCCCCACACCACTGCAACGCCCCTTATACTAAAAACATCTACACTTCACCCCAACCAGAGCCATGTGATCTCCTGGGAGAGGCAAAAACCAAATAAAAACCCAGGCCAATTTAGGGAGAAAAAATCTGGGAAAATTCCTCTCCGACCCATCTAGGCGATCGAAACTAGTCGAGGAGGTCACCCTGGTCGTATTCTATTCCCTGCAGTACTTACCATTATATCTGCGCCATCCAACAAAAGGTCATCTAGTCTAATCCCAATTACCAGCTCTAGGTCCGTAACCCTGCAGGTTACGGCACTTTAAGGGCCCATCCAACCATCTCTTAAAAGTGGTGAGGGTTTCTGCATCCACCACGCTTCCAGGCAGTGAGTTCCAGATCCCCACAAACCTCTGTGTAAAGAAGCCCCCCCTCAAATCCCCTCTAAACCTTCCACCAACCACCTTAAAACTATGCCCCCTCGTAATAGCTCCCTCCACCAATGGAAATAGACCCGTACTATCCACTATGTCCAAGCCCCTCAATATTTTGTACACCTCGATGAGGTCTCCTCTCAACCTCCTCTGTTCCAGTGAGAACAAACCCAGCCTATCCAATCTGTCATTGGAGAACGACCCCAATATTCTCTACCCAATGATCAACAAATGTTAGTTCACCAATAATCAGAAGTGAGAATTTCCATTTTGTCAGCAATTCAGAATTCCTGGAGTCAGACTTATTTAAGTTTTTCGGGATGTCTCTCAGTGGTGTTTCCATCAGTGCCATGGGGAGTGGGCAGAATATTGCTGGTGCTGCAGGACTTTGGTGTCTACAGCTGCTGAAAGATTCGATAACTGTATCGGTCTTCTGGCCGGCTTTTCATCTTCCAGCTCATTCAAAACTCAAGAATATGTTTTGTTTGGTATACACCGTGCAAGGTATACAAGTTGTCTTCTGTTTATGAAAATCTTTCAGGAAAGGGAGCACTCATTTGGCGCGGCCTTTTTCACTCGAGCGATCCTTTGTGGTGAAGTCCTGTTGGACCAAAGAGGTCTGCTGTGGTATCATCTGGTAGGGTGGGTGGAAGATGGTAAGGCTGCGGTGCTGCCACTGCAGTGGATCAAGCGATGAACACGTCTTGCAGAATCTGCCCTTTGTTGCATGTTGTAGCGGCGAGTGAGTACACGATTTGGTTTGCAGGACAGGCGTCCTGGGAATGGCACCACCTTCCTATTCATAAATCTCAGCGGCTGCTCGTGACTTTGCTTTTCATTCTTCACCTCGCTAATCACTCATTCATTTATTCCCTCACACAGAGGTAAACATTACAGCACAACCCACTATAACGTCTTGGCACATAAGCGCTGTTTGAAGGGATGTCTTACTGTGAGCAAGCCAATATATATTCTTCTGATCCAAGATCCCATTCCAGGAACTTGCAGCACAAAAATCTAATCTGACACTCCATTGCAATGCTAAGGGAGTGCTGCACTGACTTTCGGATGAGACTTTAAACTGAGGCCCTGTCTGCCCTCTCAGGGGAACGTAAAAGATCCCATGGCACTATTTTGAAGACGAGCAGGAGAGTTAGCCCCGGTGTCCTGGCCAATATTTAGCCCTCAATCAACATAACAAAAAACCATTATCCGGTCATAGAAACATAGAAAAATAGGTGCAGGAGTAGGCCATTCTGCCCTTCAAGCCTGCACCGCCATTCAATAAGATCATGGCTGATCAATCCTTCAGTACCCCTTTCCTGCTTTCTCTCCATTCCCCTTGATCCCCTTAACCGTGGGGGCCATATCTAACTCCCTCTTGAATATATCCAGTGAACTGGCATCAACAACTCTCTGCAGCAGGGAATTCCACAGGTTAACAACTCAGAAGTTTCTCCTCATCTCAGTCCTAAATGGCCTACCCCTTATCCTAAGACTATGTCCCCTCGTTCTGGACTTCCCCAACATCGGGAACATTCTTCCCGCATCTAACCTGTCCAGTCCCGTCAGAATCTTACATGTTTCTATGAGATCCCCTCTCATCCTTCTGAACTCCAGTGAACAAAGGCCCAGTTGATACGGTCTCTCCTCATATGACAGCCCAGCCATCCCTGGAATCAGTCTGCTGAACCTTTGCTGCACTCCCTCTATAGCAAGAACGTCCTTCCTCAGACTAGGAGACCAAAACTGAACACAATATTCCAGGTGAGGCCTCACTAAGGCCCTGAACAACTGCAGTAAGACCTCCCTGCTTTTATATTCAAATCCCTTAGCTATGAAGGCCAACATACCATTTGCCTTCTTCACCACCTGCTGTACCTGCGTGCCCACTTTCAGTGACTGATGAACCAGGACACCCAGGTCTTGTTGCACCTCCCCTTTTCCTAGTCTGCCGCCATTCAGATAATATTCTGCCTTCGTGTTTTTGCCCCCAAAATGGATAACCTCACATTTATCCATATTATACCGCATCTGCCATGCATTTGCCCACTCACCTGACCTGTCCAAGTCACCCTGCAGCTTCTTAGCGTCCTCCTCACAGCTCACGCCGCCACCCAGTTTAGTGTCATCTGCAAACTTGGAGATATTACACTCTATTACTTCATCCAAATCTTTAATGTATATTGTAAAGAGCTGGGGTCCCAACACTGAGCCCTGCGGCACTCCACTAGTTACTGCCTGCCATTCTGAAAAGGACCCGTTTATCCCGACTCTCTGCTTCCTGTCTGCCAACCAGTTCCCTATCCACGTCAGTATATTACCCCCAATACCACGTGCTTTGACTTTGCACAACAATCTCTTGTGCGGGACCTTGTCAAAAGCCTTCTGAAAGTCCAAATACACCACATCCACTGGTTCTCCTTTGTCCACTCTGCTAGTTACATCTTCAAAAAATTCCAGAAGATTCGTCAAGCATGTTTTCCCTTTCATAAATCCATGCTGACTTGATCCGATCCCATCACCGCTTTCCAAATGCGCTGCTATTTCGTCCTTCATGATCGATTCCAACATTTTCCCCACTACTGATGTCAAGCTAACGGGTCTATAATTACCTGTTTTCTCTCTCCCTCCTTTTTTAAAAAGTGGTGTTACATTAGCTACCCTCCAGTCCATAGGAACTGATCCAGAGTCGATAGACTGTTGGAAAATGATCACCAATGCATCCACTATTTCTAGGGCGACACACCTGGGCACTCTGAGATGCAGACTATAAGGCCCCGGGGATTTATCGGCCTTCAATCCCATCAATTTCCCTAACACAATTTCCCGCCTAATAAGGATATCCTTCAGTTCCTCATTCTCACTAGACCCACTGTCCCTTAGTACCTTCGGAAGGTTATTTGTATCTTCCTTCGTGAAGACAGAACCGAAGTATTGGTTCAATTGGTCTGCCATTTCTTTGTTCCCCATTATAATTTCACCTGAATCCGACTGCAAGGGACCTACGTTTGTCTCTACTAATCTTTTTCTCTTCACATATTTATAGAAGCTTTTGCAGTCAGTTTTTATATTCCCTGCAAGCTTCCTCTCGTACTCTATTTTCCCCTCTTAATTAAACCCTTAGTCCTCCTCTGTTGAATTCTAAATTTCTCCCAGTCCCCAGGTTTGTTGCTTTTTCTAGCCAATTTATATGCCTCTTCCTTGGCTTTAACACTATCCTTAATTTCCTTTGTTAGCCATGGTTGAGCCACCTTCCCCATTTTATTTTTACTCCAGATGGGGATGTACATTTGCTGAAGTTCATCCATGTGATCTTTAAATGTTTGCCATTGCTTTTCCACCGTCAACCCTTTTAGTATCGTTTGCCAGTCTATTCTAGCCAATTCACGTCTCATACCGTCGAAGTTACCTTTCCTTAAGTTCAGGACCCTAGTTTCCGAATTAACTTTGTCACTCTCCATCTTAATAAGGAATTCTACCATATTATGGTCACTTTTCCCCAAGGGGCCTCGCACAACAAGATTACTAATTAGTCCCTTCTCATTACACATCACCCAGTCTAGGATGGCCAGCTCCCTGGTTGGTTCCTCGACATATTGGTCTCGAAAACCATCCCTAATACACTCCAGGAAATCCTCCTCCACCGCATTGCTACCAGTTAGGTTAGCCCAATCAATGTGTAGATTAAAGTCGCCGATGATTACTGCTGTACCTTTATTGCACACATCCCTTATTTCTTGCTTGTTGCTGTCCCCAACCTCACTGCTACTATTTGGTGGTCTATACACAACACCCACTAGCGTTTTCAGCCCTTTGGTATTCCGCAGCTCCACCCATACCGATTCCACATCATCCAGGCTAATGTCCTTCCTTACAATTGCATTGATTTAATCTTTAACCAGCAACGCCACTCCTTTTCCTTTCTGTCTATCCTTCCTAAATGCTGAATACCCTTGGATGTTGAGTTCCCAGCCTTGGTCCCCCTGGAGCCATGTCTCCGTGATGCCAATCACATCGTATCCGTTAACTGCTATCTGCGCAGTTAATTCATCCACCTTATTCCGAATACTCCTCGCATTGAGGCACAGAGCCTTCAGGCTTGTTTTTTTAACACTCTTTTCCCCTTTAGAATTTTGCTGTAATGTGGCCCTTTTTGCTTTTTGCCTTGAGTTTCTCTGCCCTCCACTTTTACTATTCTCCTTTCTATATTTTCCTTCTGCCTCCTTTTTATTTCCCTCTGTCTCCCTGCATAGGTTCCCATCCCCCTGCCATATTAGTTTAACTCCTCCCCAACGGCACTAGCAAACACTCCCCCTCGGATATTGGTTCCGGTCCTGCCCAGGTGGAGACCGTCTGGTTTGTACTGGTCCCATCTCCCCCAGAACCGGTTCCAATGTCTCAGGAATTTGAATCGCTCCCTTCTGCACCACTCCTCAAGCTACGTATTCATCTGAGCTATCCTGTGATTCCTACTCTGACTAGCACGTGGCACTGGTAGCAATCCTGAGATTAATTTTGAGGTCCTACTTTTTAATTTAGCTCCTAGCTCCCTAAATTCGCCTCGTAGGACCTCATCCCGTTTTTACTTATGTCATTGGTACCTATGTGCACCACGACAACTGGCTGTTCACCCTCCCTTTTCAGAATGCCCTGCACCCGCTCCGAGACATCCTTGACCCTTGCACCAGGGAGGCAACATACCATCCTGGAGTCTCGGTTGCGGCCGCAGAAATGCCTATCTTCTCCCCTTATAATTGAATCCCCTATCACTATCGCTCTCCCACTCTTTTTCCTGCCCTCCTGTGCAGCAGCGCCAGCCACGGTGCCATAAACTTGGTTGCTGCTGCTCCCCCCTGATGAGTCATCCCCCTCAACAGTACCCAAAGCAGTGTATCTGTTTTGCAGGGGGATGACCGCAGGGGATCCCTGCACTACCTTCCTTGCACTGCTCTTCCTGTTGGTCTTCCATTCCCTATCTGGCTGTGGACCCTTTACCTGCGGTAAGACCAACTCATTAAATGTGCTATTCACGTCATTCTCAGCATCGTGGATGCTCCAGAGTGAATCCACTTTCAGCTGCAATTCCGCAACGCGGTCCGTCAGGAGCTGGAGGCGGATACACTTCCCGCACATGTAGTTGTCAGGGACACCGGAGGCATCCCTGATTTCCCACATAGCACAGAAGGAGCATAACACGTGTCCGAGCTCTCCTGCCATAACCTTTAGATACACTTCAATTGGCAACAACAATGCTGAAAGTTACTCACTGATATAGAAGAGAAAAAAGAAAAGCTACTCACCAATCACCCTTGGCTGTGATGTCACCTTTCTATTTCTTTCTACTTGTTTTTTGTCTTTTCCCTGTAGCTGCACAAGCTGGGCCTTTATAGATCATTACACATTGCTGTTTGTGGGACATTACAGTGTGCAAATTGGCTGCCGCGTTTCCTACATTACAACAGTGACTGCATTTCAAAAGAACTTCATCGGTTGTAAAGTGCTTTGAGACATCCGGTGATCATGAAAGGCGCTATATAAATCCAAGTCTTTCTTTTTATGGTTGCCCAAGAGGAAGAGTTGATAAAAGCCAACTGAGTCTCTCGTGCCCAATGCGCATCTGTGTTACCAACACCAACTCTTTCAAAATCAACTCCGTTGAGCAACAATTTTGAGGTTTTCCAGGTATATAGATGTTCCTCCCTGGCACGCTAGATGAAACATAGTAGTGGATATATATAAGCACTGTCACAACCCATCAAGAGACAATTTACATACACAAATACTGATGCATGCCACTGAATAGGATGTTTGATTATAAAAGCTTGCTATTAGTGATCATAAATCTTCGAATGTTATGCCGACTCCTCAATCAATGGTTTATGGGTTTCATGTTAGATTCATTGCAACACTCTTAAATTGCATTTGTGCCACAATTAGAAGCATATACTCATATTAGTGCCTCTCAAAAATAGGATTTTATAAATTAACCTGACATTATTGATTGGACAAACATCCAATTTTTGTAATCCAAATTAGAATACACGTTAAAAATTTAATTTAAAAAATCTTTTGAAATGAAAGGTATTATGAAAAAGGCTTCTAATATTTTGGAAATAGCTTTGTGTCACTACACTAACCAAATTATTAATATTGGATGACAATGTCTTATTTTAATTGACAGAAAAGCCCAAGTTGTCGATTAAGGCAGATCTGAAATCTAAACTCTGTCTAATGGCAGCGGAAGAATTGCTCGGGGTGGGATGTAAGTTCTGCTACTTTGTAAGTATCCACCTTATGAACAATAGCATTCATTCTGAAATCCTCCCTGAGCCAACAGTTCACAGGTCAAAGACCCCTGGAACCAACTGGAAGGTACAAAGCAGTACTTAACCAGCGAAGCATAAACAACTGGTCAATTGTTAATGTTCCCAGGACTAGTTAAGCGGACATTCAAAGGAAAGGCACATTGCAATACCCCTCTGTTGCTTAAAGGATTATATTTAATTGCTACCTGTATTGAGGTCATACAAAAAGTTTTGAATCTCAGAAAGGATCGCATTACTGTCAGCACTGAAAGCAAGAGATTCAGATGTTCAAAATCCACAATGTCTGGATTTGAAAAGGAATTTGTCCAACTTCACAGTGTTGGATTTGTTATTGTTATAACTCAAAGTTATGAGCAGAGTACAATTTATAAAACAGCCAAACATCATAAGAATGTGCGAACCCTGACCTACCTGGACTCAGCAGTAGAATCAGGAAACCACAGAAATGGCTTGTGACTTCAGAACAACAGCCTGCATATACAGTTTTTGCCTGAAAAACTTTTGGTAAACAGGTGGTGCTGTGAACCTTTTGTACAACTTTGTCTGTAACTTTCATTAACGTCACCTGTGGGGTGCAGAGATAAGGTGCAAAAAAGTTTTACAAGGGTGATACCAGGACTGAGAGGTTATCACCTAAGTTCTTCTACTCCAGAGGAATTAAGGGATATTGGAACGGTTATGTTTAGAATAAATCCACAGGACTATATCGCAAGCTCAAACTGTTGTGACCTTGGTCACTTTATTCAGACTCCAGAGTGAAGAAACAGCATGGTGAATCACCTTTTATACCTGCTTGCCCCAGGGTGTACAGGTGACCCTTAGGTCTCCCACAGGTGTGCCCCCTAGTGGCAAGCCTTGCATTTTGATAAGGTTTACATACATACATAACAGGAACAGTGCAGGAAAGTGGAGTTGAGGTCGAAGATCAGCCATGATCTTATTGAATGGCGGAGCCGTATGGTCTACTTGTGCTCCTAGTTCTTATGTTCTCCCTGAGGTGCGTGGCCACGCATCAATAGCGAGGTCACGTGCAGACCGCTCACCAGCTTCTGTCGCTGGAAGTAAGATCGCGCAGCAAATTTAAAGGGATTGCGTACGAAAAAAAAATGAAAGGGAACATTGGTTATCACCATCAGGAAAGACTGAACAGGCTGGGACGTTTTTCTCTAGAAAAGAGAAGGCGGTGTGGTGACCTGATAGAGATCGTTAAAACTATGAAGGGGTTTGATAGGGTAGATGTAGAGAAGATGTTTCCACTTGTGCAGGCGTCCAAAACTAGGGGCCATAAATATAAGATAGTTGCTAATAAATCCAATAATGAATTCAGGAGAAACTTTGTTACTCAGAGAGTGGTTAGAATGTGGAACCCATTGCCACAAGGAGCAGCTGGTACGAATCGCAGAGATGCATTTAAGGGGAAGCTAGATAAGTACATGAGGGAGAAAGGAATAGGAGGATATGTTGATGGGGTTAGATAAAGTAAGGTGGGAGCAGTTTTGTGTGGAACATAAACACCAGCATAGACCTGTGGGGACGAATGGCCTGTTTCTGTGCGGTAAATTTTATAATTTGATACCAAAATCTGTTATCGACTGGCTTCACGTTAACAGATGAAGTGGCACTGTAGAGAAAATCAACTGCACAAAATGTGAGCGAGCTACTAATGATCAAAAACGATTGAAATAAATTATAATAGACTGTAGAATTTGTACAGTTTTTATTTGTTTTGTTGTAGAATTCCCCAGAGGAAAAAAATTATGATTTTATGTTTTTTATACATCAGACGGTACTTTAAAGGTGCTGTGCCAATGTATGTTACGAATTTAGCTAAATGGGCCCAAGTTTCCCCAGGAGTTGCTCCGTTTTTTTTTGGAGCAACTAGATTTTTTTGGAGTAACTTAAAAATCGCAATTCTCCCCATTTAATTTGCTCCAGTGTAAGTGAGTTAGTTAGGATTTTTTTTTAAGTTTAGTTTTTTTTTCAAAAGGGGCGTTACCAGCCACTTATGTCAGTTTTGGCCATTTAAGCAGGTTTAACCAGCTAAAGCTTACTCCAAACTAACATAGGCCAGAGTAAGTGGCCACTTTTGTACGTTCTGAAAAACCCTGCGGTGAATTAAGAGATCAGCACAGGTAGCCAGAGATAGGGGAGGGGAATGGAAGTTAGAGGACTTTGTAGTAGCAATCTTAGCCAAAACGGATCCTAGAAACTGCTATTTTTTTCCATGTGAAAGCATTTGATTGAACAAGTGTTCCTTTTACCAAAGAGTTACATTAACTAGTTTGTATATTAAACTGAGACGGGGGTGTGGGGGGCGGGGAGGGGGGGGGGGGGGAATGACACGGGGCGGGAAGGCAGCGGCCGGCCTGTGCGGCAGGCCACTTGGCCTGGGATAGGGGCGGTGAGCATTGGGACGTGCTGGGAGGACGAGGAGCTACTGCGCATGCACGCAGACTCCACTGCGCATGCGCATAGCTGCCAGCACTGTTTTCGGCGCAGGGCTGTAGCTCCGTCCCCCACTCAAACAGGACCAGGGAGACACAGAAGAGCTGCCAGAATACACAGTAAGTTTTTTGCCGCCGTTTTGAGTGCACAAAGTCGGCGCATCTCATGTTAGAGTGCTGGAAAAAGGGAAACTTGGGCCCTATGGCACTAATTGAATGGGACAGAATTCTGTGAATTGGTATAAATGTATGAATAACTTTCGTGGAGTTATTCCTTCTTCTGATAAGATACATTCCTCATTTTCTTTATGTTTAGATTTTTGGTGAGCTCACATGATGAGTTGGATTGCAGCTGAGGGCACGTATTTGAAAGAAAAAGAAAGACTTACATTTCAATAGCTTCTTTCACGACGCCTCAAAGCGCTTTACAGCCAATGAAGTACTTTTGGAGTGTAGTCACTGTTATAATGTGAGAAACGCGGCAGCCAATTTGTGCACAGCAAGCTCCCGCAGGCAGCATTGTGATAATGACCAGATAAATTGTTCTTGTTATGTTGATTGAGGGATAGATATTTTTTCGCAAGAAAAAGCTGTGACAAGTAAGATGGCATTTGAATTGGTACATGGTAGAATAACATGTTTGTAAAGAATATAAAGGCAAGAGGAGCAATCCATTAAACTCCCTCATTATCTCTCCCTGGTGGGTCAGTGGCCAGACTGAGGTCAAGAAATGTCTATTGTTGCCAAAACTGTTATAAACAGTTGTGCTAATTTTAAAAAGAAAACATTTGTTATCGGATACTGCACAAATGATGTACTGAACTCTGGATAATATATAATGGAAAACACCAAGAGCGAGATATTAGCTCTGAGGCAAGGAGGGAGCGGGGAGCTGTTTGGAGGTCAGGATATCCGGAAGTACGGGTTTCCTGAAAGTCCTGCAGTTTTTAACACTTTTTTCTGTAGGTTTCCCTCCCACAGCCAGCCTGATTGAGCTGGGTTAAGAACAGGTGGCATAGTGGGGGGTGGGAGAGATTGGGAGGCGGGGTTGCTGTGGTGGTTGGGGTGCGGGGAGGAGGGGGAGCGGGGAGTGTGAGTTTACTGGATAGCTTGTTGGGCTTGGAGGAAAGACTTCTGGTCCTCCTGGCCCAAAAGCAGAGCTGTAAAGGCACTCGCCAACTCGCCTCCTGCGAGCGGATTGGTTGCCTGCCTCTCATCCCACCTCCGTTAAAATCAGTAACGGGTGAGTTTGAGGTGTATTGAGTTCCTGTTTCATATTTTTAGCTTTTTAACCTTCCTCCCAAACCAAACCCACATGTTGGCCGGGATTTTGTCAGTGTTCAGAAGGTGGGTTCGGAGGCGGGTCTGATATCAAAATCTAAAAGATTGACAGCGGGGTGGTCCCCACTGGGAACCAGCCTCCGTATCAGTTTCCCAAGTGTCGGATCTGCCTGTGTTTTATAGACCTGACACTAAGCGGCGGGCGAGCCAATTGAAATTGTTAAGAGTTTGTTAAAAGGTACTAGAGCAGCATTTTACTTACCATTTTTCCAGCTTCTTGACAAGTTTCACGGTGCTCGGGGATCACGTCAGGTAAGTAGGTCGGGTTTTCAATGACTCTCCATTCCTCTGAATAGGTGACAGCTGCAAAAGTGGTATAAAAGCTACCATTTCACAGCTGTTCACTTTACAATCTTATAAGCTGAAGCCTTCAGGATTTGGAATACACTTTGCAGCTTTATGGAGGTTTGAAGTATTTGGAGTGAACTCTCTATCCAGTGCTATCTCCTTGGAGCGAGCCCTCGCACCATTGACAGATCGCTTTTGTCATCTCAACTTTAGTTGCCATCTATTCCAGCAGCATCGGTGCCCTTGAAAAAAATCTCACCTTGGTCCTCAGAATCCCACCACGATCAGCCCCAACACTAACATCACTAAACACACCAGCATCACCAACAACAACACCAACCTTCCCCGCAATCACCTGATGCTGCACAGGACACAGGGCACCAGCACTTGACCCCATTGCTGCCAGGAGGCCAGGGATGGCCTTACCGTGGCCACATTTACTTTACTTGATGCTGTACACACTGGCTGCCACATGAGGCGCCAGGTTGGCACCACCCCACACCAGCACCATAAAACATCTCTGCAATGCCCAAGCTATTTCTTTCACACTCATCACCATTGCGGGGGTACCATTCTCTGCAACTCAGTAAGCCACTTCCAAAGGTGCACACAGATCTGTCCAAGTGTTCAAAATAAAGATTTCAATGTTTGACAACACATTCACAGAAACTTTACATGAACATTGGCTAAAAGACCCAAGTGCCTATCCTTGTGTGTTGTTAGTTGGTGTGATTGGACAATGATGAGGTTGAGTATAAAGGGTGGCTATTGTGATGGGGAAGTGATAATGTAGAGAGAGAGAGAAATGGTTGGAGGTGCAAGGTAAGTTGGTGTGAGTAAGGATGTGCAGGGGTAGAGTAGGGAATGCAGAGTGATGGGGATGTGATGAGTGCACAGCAGGATGAGGTTGAGTGTAGCTTTGCAGTAACGTTTTGTGATCTACTGAGATCATTGAAAGGTTTGCGCCACTGTAGCCAGATCCTTTTGATGACATCCCTGTTTGTGTCCTCTGTGCAATCTGCAACCAGGCTGCATTGGTGTTCTGGGGAGGTCCCTTTCACCCATTGGAAGGAAACAGGACCTCCCTGCATGCTGTGACTCGCTCCAGAAGCATATTGAGGGAGGCATGGGAGAACCTGGATGCAGCCGTGCACCTTTGTGCAGTGTTTGCAGCACCTTAATGCTGCAGAACACTGACAGCACAACTGTCAAAATCAATGTGGACATAATCCCTTTAAGGAAATCGATTGATGATGCGTCATCAAATTACGTCATCAGACCCGCTTCTTTTTAATTGGCCGGGAACCCCACAGAGGCCCAATCAGGGGAAAGTCATGGGGGAAGCTGGCATGGAGACAGCAGTGGTATCACAGCCCGCCATTTACATCGGCCGCACTGACCCCGCCGCGGTCAACGAAATCGCGGTTGTTTTTGGTGGTTAAAATTCCCCCACATCACTCAGGTTCTTAAATCCCGATATACAGGCCAGCAGCAAGCCGGAATATTTTTGTGAGGCCATTTCTGTTCCCTCTGACCCCACAAAATTAAAAGTTTAAAAATTGCTTTAGCCATTTTTTAAGGTCCGCTGGTTAGGTTGCTCAATGCCATCAACAAATCTGTGCAGTGTTGGAGGCCCATGCTCCACCCATTCATATCACAAAATCAGAATCAGAATCCTAAATAATTAATGCAAAGGCCTCCCACCTGATGCAGGCAAGTGCTTCGGCTGCCCTTCTCAGGACCCTACCCAAGATGGCCGTTGGACTAGCATAAATGGGGTGGTGGGTGGACTGGTGCCATTTTCAAGCTGCTGCCATCCCACCTCTGCCGGAAGGAGGGAGTTAAAATCGGTTCCCAGTGAGTGATGTTGAGCGATCTTTCAAACTTTCTCTTCTCTATAAAGAGTCTCTTTGAATCTATTTGCTAGCTGCTCGTTACAGCCTGGCTGTTACTGTGCATGCAGAATTTCAAGTGAAGATTATTGCTTTGGGACATGGCCTTTTGATAAAACATATTGGGCTCCCCCATGTAAGATTTCTATATCTCTGGCATTAAATTGACAGCGGGTCGATTCTCTTAAAATAATTTGGAACAGTTTATTAAAAACATGCACTTATCAGCAGTCGTCAATTATCCTACGGATGTACCTTAGTTACAACAGAGATACAATGAGGTTATAATAAAAAACAATATACTTTACTTCCCTTTGGCTGGCTGGTTCAGGAGAGGAGGAGAGAAGAGAAAGACAGAATAGTTCCTGGCTTGCGTTTTTTATATCTCTCAAAGCCATTGTTGCTCAGAAAGCCTCATGATTGGATCTTGGTTCCAGGGCAGTTCCTTATTGGCTCTCCTCACACATGTGGCTATCTGGAGGCCAAGCCATCTCTTGATTAGGCTAATTGCTTTCCAAGCCATACTGCAAGGCTGTGAGCTTCTATTTTGTTTCTTTCAAAACTCAGCCTTTCCATATAATCTACATTTTTAACATTTATACACACACAGAATCAATTTTAATTAATAAACATTTTTATTCTTACACCCATTACATGGGCTCCCCGATTACATGGGCTCCTCTATTACATGGGCTCCTCCATTGGATGGGCTCCCCCATGACAATTTAGATCTGTGGAAGCAGCTGAAGAAGCAAATTGCCGGGCATATTTACCAGCTTAAAACAAATACTTGAAAAACAGATGTAGCAGGATGTTGATTATTTCCTCACTTCAAGATGACAAATTCTGAGTGCCTCACGGAGACCTTTGTAGCTCTTTCACACATTCTTGAAAAAGCGACCCTTTCACCAGTGCCACAGCTGTGGCTCACCGCAGGCAGCACAGTCGAAGTGTGTCTGTATTGAGCAATGTGGCTTTTTATATATTGTGATCACACCACTGTGACCTTTGCTGATTGCACGATATAGCTCGAATGCATCATATTTGTTGCTCCAGTTTATATTTTCAGATCAGATTCCTAGGCAAATCATTGTTCTCATGTATGTGAATATATATGCGATGACTGAATTTGTATTTAACATGAATCTGACCCAAGTCCCTGATGATTTCAAGTCTGCAATTGTAACTTTATTAGTTGGGGAGCAGAATAATTCAACCCAGTGCAGTCTAGAATTGCACTGCAAACATCCACTGGCGTCATATCAAATCTCTTTGTAACGAAAATTCCTAAATCTGTAGATTAGCAGCCATACCACACCACAGTTTGTCCATTTAGATGCAGGTTTGCTCACCTCCATTGAATTAGTAAATATTTCCCAATTGTCGCTAATCTCCCATGAGGCATTTTCCCCAAAATCTCTTATGTAGAAAATGATCATGCTACTAATGACGACAGCAGATTAGTATAGCTCCAGTTCTGTGGGAATTAAGGACTTGAGGCTGTGCTGTAGACATTTGACACTTAAAATCTTTCATTTGTCAATGCCTACTTTGTCCTGCTGAGCTCCTTCCTCCGTTTATAGATAACTGCCCACTGAATGATAGTCTCTCATTACCTTCAACTCTCTGGGGGCTTGCAGAGGCTGGTGCACTGCGGGTAACATCTTGACACGCTATGCTCCATGTAATCGAGGGAGGAAAAGGGAATTAGAAATTGTTACTGTAGCTGCAATATCGCAGGCCACATAGTTCGCATGCCAGTCACGAGACACCCATAAGTAAATAAGAACATAAGAATTAGGAACAGGAGTAGGCCATCTAGCCCCTCGAGTCTGCTCCACCATTCAATAAGATCATGGCTGATCTGGCCGTGGACTCAGCTCCACTTACCCGCCCTCTCCCCATAACTCTTAATTCCCTTATTGGTTAAAAATCTATCTATCTGTGACTTGAATACATTCAATGAGCTAGCCTCAACTGCTTCCTTGGGCAGAGAATTCCACAGATTCACAACCCTCTGGGAGAAGAAATTCCTTCTCAACTCGGTTTTAAATTGGCTCCCCCATATTTTGAGGCTGTGCCCCCTAGTTCTAGTCTCCCCGACCAGTGGAAACAACCTCTCTGCCTCTATCTTGTCTATCCCTTTCATTATTTTAAATGTTTCTATAAGATCACCCCTCATCTTTCTGAACTCCAACGAGTAAAGACCCAGTTTACTCAATCTATCATCATAAGGTAACCCCCTCATCTCCGGAATCAGCCTAGTGAATCGTCTCTGTACCCCCTCCAAAGCCAATATATCCTTCCTTAAGTAAGGTGACCAAAACTGCACACAGTATTCCAGATGCGGCCTTACAATACCCTATACAGTTGCAGCAGGACCTCCCTGCTTTTGTACTCCATCCCTCTCGCAATGAAGGCCAACATTCCATTCGCCTTCCTGATTACCTGCTGCACCTGCAAACTAACTTTTTGGGATTCATGCACAAGGACCCCCAGGTCCCTCTGCACCTCAGCATGTTGTAATTTCTCCCCATTCAAATAATATTCCCTTTTACTGTTTTTTTTCCCCAAGGTGGATGACCTGACACTTTCCGACATTGTATTCCATCTGCCAAACCTTAACCCATTCGCTTAACCTATCTAAATCTCCTTGCAACCTCTCTGTGTCCCAAAGCAAGCGCTCTACTCGGAACTCGCCCATGGCAAACGAGTCAAAGGTGGGCAGAGGAAACGTTACAAGGACACCCTCAAAGCCTCCCTGATAAAGTGCGACATCCCCACTGACATCTGGGAGTCCCTGGCCAAAGGCCGCCCTAAGTGGAGGAAGTGCATCCGGGAGGGCGCTGCGCTCCTGTACTATCGTCGCCAAGTGCATGCAGAAATCAAGCACGGGCAGCAGAAGGAGCATGCGGCAAACCAGGCTCCCTGCCCACCCTTCCCCTCAACCACTGTCTGACCCACCTATGACAGAGACTGTGGTTCTCGTATTGGACTGTAGAGCCACCTAAGAACTCATGCTAAGAGTGGAAGCAAATCTTCCTCGATTCCGAGGGATTGCCTATAATGATGATGATGATGATGATCAATGTAAAGATCAATATGAAGCAGCCTTAGAGCACCTGTAGTCTTAATAAACTTTAAGGCCTAGAAATTCTTTGATGCCATATCTGTTTTACAGGCATAAATGGACAAAACGGTGGGTGGGTGGGTGGCATGGGCATATTTTGCACCGGAAGTGGGCTACCCACAATATTGGGAAAACTGAATCCTAGGTGTCCAGGCTTTATGGGCCTTTGCATATGCAAATAGGGAGCCTGTGCATGTTCAGGATTCCTTCCTAAAATTGGGCTGCCCTGACTGTAGCCGATGCCGGACTTGATGCATTTAGAATAGCAAAGTCTATCTGAGGCCTAAGTGGCAGTCCTTAAAGGGACCGCTGGAGGCCACCACCAGTGCTCATCTCGGCTCCACACCAATCCCGAAGACCATTGTTGGCACCTGTTCCGCAGCTAGTTCAGGACACATGACCTTAAGTTGTAGTGTGCCTAAAATCACCAAAACATACTTTCGGTCAATGCATGAAGTTTCAGACCAGCGCAGACAGATAAGGACAAACGAGAATGTGCAATAGGTTTTCAGGAGTACAAATCACTTTATCGCGGATTGATATGGCTGATTCCATAATTGGGTACGATCAGCAAGGAGCGATTCTCGCAGGTCAGGAGATTGTGTCCCTGAAGCCTGTGATTTTCTGTTCATAAATCATAATCAATGTCAGTTTTGGCAGCATCTCATGGCACTTTCCTTTCTCAGATTATTATTAGATTATTTTTAAAAAAGTTTTGGGACAAGTGTCCATTGTATCCATTTTTATTCCATATACTTACCTTAGAGATATGTTACAAGTGACATTTTGTTAAGTTAGAATTTAATATTAAACCTGAGATAAGGAAAACATATCGTATCAACTGAGTGGTCGCTGCCATAATGAGCTGTAATGATCCAAAGTATTCTTTGCTGTGCTCTTGGGACCTAGAGACTTAGATGGGATGCACAGGGCCAATTCTGTTGACCTGGACCTGTATTAGGAAGTATTATATTCTTTTACAAGACTCCAGGGAGAAACGGAATAAGCTCACATCCTGCAAGTACAGCTAATCTCTGTGTTTCTACTCCGTTGCTGCGACTTCCCTAGGTAATGGCGAGCACTTGAGAATTGTAATCAAAACATTGTTTGGGTTGTTTAGTTCTGTGTCAAGTGCTAAATTGATCATAGTGAGACAAGTGCTAGGTCTGCTCATCGGTTTCCGCATCAGACCACGTATGATGAATATAGATTTCCTTCATGGCAGGCATAGAGCTTTCTGCACCAGACATATATGATAATGAGGTCCATGAGTTAAAATGGGTCGAGCCTCATGTCGACCAATCAGGACGATACAGCCCCTCGCCCTGCCCGCCCAACACTCATATCTCGCCCCAGGTTAAAATTGGGGCTAAAGTCCTTATTCAAACGTATGTTCTTATTCTGAACCTCTTAATGTAGAATGCATTTAACACAGATAAATTTTTTCAAAACTTGTCATTGAAAGCTGCTGCTTCTTAGTAACACTTTGATAATCAGATTTGAGAAAAAACAGATGCTTGCAAAATTAAAGCATTTAAAAATAACTCTTATGTTTCAGTGGGTTTCACTTGTCCAGTACTTGCCTTGAAAACAAATACCACGTGTGAGGGCTTATAAAGATCTTGTGAATATGTCGCAAAGACAATCTGTGAAGTTGTGCCACACATTTACCATTTAAAAGGCTCCCATTGATTTTCTTTCCAAGTGGATAATGTGTGTTTGAAGGATTGTCTTCGAGAAGTATTAAAGACAATTTTGGGGGGGTGGGTTCCCATCACCATCTTACAGAGTTGCACTTTACAACCTTCTGGACTCAACATCGAGTTTTCAACAATTTCAGAGCATAATCTCTACCCATCTTTGTCTCCCTTCCCCTCCCCCGCAGCCCCCCCCGAGCTTATGTTTTTCTCTCTTTATCTCCATGGCAGCTGGTCATTATTCTGCCATTCACACCCTTTTTCTAACTCTGACCATTACCATTTCAATTTGGCCCATCATCCCTTTTTCTCTAATCTCTCCTGCTTTCCACCCTATCACAGACCTTCCCTTTTGTTCTTTCTTCCCCTCCTCCTTTCAGTGCTTCTTAAGAATGTGTTCTTTTCGAACAGTTCTGATGAAGGGTCATCGACCTGAAACGTTAACTCTGTTTTTCTCTCCACAGATGCTGCCTGACCCGCTGAGATTTCCATTATTTTCTGTTTTTAATTCAGATTCCGGCATCCGCAGTATTTTGCTTTTGCCCTCAAATTATTGTTCTAACTTCATGGTCTAATCTGAATGCTTTGGACCTTTATAACTGGATGCAAACCTCCCTGAGCCAAACTACTATTGAGAATAAACACGGCCTATTGTGGTGTCTTGTCCACTAACAGAATATGAGTTGGGAATGCTGCAGTGGATGTAATACGAAGACCTTTTCTGAGTTGTATGATTTCCCTGTATTTAAATGGACAGCACATCCAAAAATAAGTATGGAGGAATTTATGAAAACATAAATATGTACAAAATATGTGCCACACATTGTAGGTGGTGATGCCACAAAACTTTTATTGTTTTACACAGACATTCAGGTGATCTGGAGAGTGCGAGTTAAGGGTTTTAAGACATGTGCGCCACACTGATGCCCAAATTTTCGGGAAGGGAGTTAATGTTAGCCACTCGGATCTTTGTCATGTTATGTTTGTCCCCAGACCTTCTGGACTATGGTTAATGTGATGTTGATTTGCTGATGGATGGGGAACTAACGGACGTCAGCAAGGATTAGGATGAGCGGGGAGTGGGATTCTGTGCAGGATAAGGTGAGGTGGTGGAGATCTGCATGGGTTGCAGTTGATGTATGGCAGAGCTCAGGACATCACTATAGACTGCATGGTTTGGAGACAAAAATAACATAAAGTAGAACAAAGATTATCAGATACAGACATATATAGTGTATGCTATGGCAAAAGGAGCATGAAATACAAAATGGAGTAAGTTGTGTTTCAGAGACTTGATCAGGCCCCATCTGGGGTACTGCATTCAGTTTTGGGCACGGCACCTCAGGAAGGATATATTGGCCTTGGAGGGGTGCACACAGATGCAGTAGAATGATACTGGGGCTAAAAGGGTTACATTTTGGGGACAAGTTGCTTAAACTTGGCTTGTATTGTCTTGAATAGAGGAGATTGAGGGATGATCTGATCGAGATAATTAAAATGTTAATTATAGGGTAGAATCAAATAAATTATTTCCTCTGGTGGGGGAATCAAGAACAAGAGGAAATTATAGCGTGGCCATTCAGGTTTGAATTCAGGAAGCACCTTTTCACACAAAAGGTAGTAGAAATTTGGAATTCACTCCCGCAATAGGCTATGAATGCTAGGACAATGAGAGCTTTCAAGACTGAGATTGATAGGTTTTTTGTTAGGTAAGGGTATTAAGAGAAATGGAGCCAAGGCGGGAAAATGAATTAGAGGTGAAGATTACTCATGGCCTAATTTAATGGTAGAGCAGGCCTGAGGGGTAGAATGGCCTACTCCTGTTCCTAATGTTCCTATGAACATTTGTACAATAGTTAGGATTATAAACAACAAATTTCTATAAGCAGATTTAGAATACGTATGAGGGCTGAATTAGTTAAGGTAGATTTGGAAATTAGATTAAAAGGTATGACAGTAGATAAGAAGTGGCAAACATTTGAATAAATATTCCAAATTCTCAACGAATATACACTCCATTGAGAAATAAAAACGCCAAGGGAAAAGTGATCTATCCGTGGCTACCTAAAGATATTAAGGATAGTAATAGATTAAAAGAAAAGGTTTATAATGTTGTGAAGAATAGTAGCAAGCACGAGGATTGGGAGAGCTTTAGAAACCAACAAAAGATGACAAAAAATTGATAAAAAGGGAAAAAAATAGAATATGAGAGCAAACTAGCAAGAAATATAAAAACAGAGTGTAAGAGCTTCTAAAAGTATGTACTAAGGAAGGGATTAGCAAAAGTAAGCGTTGGTCCCTTAGAGGCTGAAACAAATGAAATTATAAGGAAATGGCAGAGACTTTAAACAAATGTATCTGTCTTCACAGTGGAAGACACAAAAAACATACCAAAAATAATGGGGAACCAAGGAGCTAATAAGAGTGAGGAACTTAAAGCTATTAATATCAGTAGAGAAAAAGTACAAGAGAAACTAATGGGACTAAAAGCTGACAAATCCCCTGGACCTGGTGGTCTACGGTTCTAAAAGAGGTGACTGCAGAGATAGTGGATGCATTGGTTGGGATCTTGCAAAATTTCCTAGATTCTAGAATGGTCCCAGTGGATTGGAAGGTAGCAAATATAATCCCGCTATTCAAGAAAGGAGGGAGAGAGAAAACAGGGAACTACAGGCCAATTAGCCTGATATCAGTCATCGGGAAAATTCATTATTAAGGAAGTGGTAACAGGGCACTTAAAAAATCATAACATGATTAGACAGAATCAACATGGTTTTATGAGAGGGAAATCGTGTTTAACAAATTTATTCGAGTTTTTTAAGGATCTAACTAGCAGGGTAAATAAAGAAGAACTAGTGGATGGAGTATGTTTAGATTTCCAAAAGGCATTTGATAAGGTGTCACATAAAAGGTTGCTCTGCAAGATAAGGGCTCATGGGATTGGGGGTAATATGTTAACGTGGATAGAGGATTGGTTAATGGACAGAAAACATAGGGTTGGGATAAATGAATAAATGAATAATTTTCAGATTGACAGGCTGTAACTAGTGGCATGCCAGAAGCTTAGGCCTCAGCTATTTACAATCTATATTAAGGACTTAGATGAAGGGACCAAGTGCAATGTATCCAGGTTTGCTGATGATATAAAGCTAGGTAGGAAAATAAGCTGTGAGGAGGACACAGAGAGCCTGCAAAGGGGTATAGACATGATACGTGAATGGGCAATAAGGTGGCAGATGGAGTATAATGTAAGGAAATGTGAGGTTATTCATTTTGGTACGAAGAATAGAAAAACAGAATATTTTTTAAAAGATGAAAAACTATTGAATGTTGGTGTTCAGAGAGATTTAGATGTCCTCGTACAGGAAACACAGAGATTAGCATGCTGGCGCAGCAAGCAATTAGGAAGGCAAATAACATGTTGGCTCTTATTGCAAGGGGGTTGAAGTGCAAAAGTAAAGGGGGCCGAAATTCATCCCTGCCGGAAACGGGTCACACATACCGTTTTTTCTGTGTTTTCACTGCCGCGGTGGATGCGGTGGCCTTTTGCGAGAAATTCAGTTCTTTAACTTTTTTTTTCCAAGCAGAGCGGAAGTCGGTCATAATGGGGGTGGAAGTGGGGGCGGGCAGAATGCCCGTCACTGTCAGTCATCAGCGTAGTGCTAATGACATCCTCACACTGGCGCATCCCCTTCACTTAAAGGTGAGAGCCGCTATGAGCTCTGCGATTATTTAAGTTAGGTCCACTGGGCCACCAGGGAGGTTTTTTGCTGGGCCAGCAGCCTGGAAGCCAAGATGTAGTGCAGCCCGGCCAAACCCGGGGGAGTTATATATGTCTGGCCGACCTGGCAGTCAGCCAAGAAAAAAAATAAGATGGCGGCTGCGGCAATGCGCTCTCCCCTTTAATGGAGGTAGCACTGACATTTTGCACACATTGCAAACACAGTCCACCGACATAAAAAACTGTCAGTGGCACTACGCGGTGTCTGTAGGATCTTTTAGGGGAATTTGGCTGCGGGGTGGAGATCGGCGGTGCGGGCTTTGATGACGCACTTAAGAGGGTTCGGCAGCAGTGGGGCGGAAGTGGGGACCAACGGAAAAACCACCGAGGAGAATGTCGCGAGTGGCGGCCATTCGACACTGCCGCGTGGTCGCTGCTTTCTGGTGGTAACAAGCGTTATTGGGAGGCTGAAGCTCGGCTCCAGGAAGCTTTACTACAATTGTACAGGGCTTTGGTGAGACGACACCTGGAGTACTGTGTACAATTTTGGTCTCCTTATCTGAGAAAGGACATACATGCTTTAGATTGAGTAGATTGGGCCTATGCTCGCCAGAATTTACAACAACAACTTTTATTTATACAGCGCCTTTAACGTAGTAAAACATCCCAAGGCACTTCACAGGAGTGTTATAAGACAAAACAAATAAATTTGACACCGAGCCACATAAGAAGAAATTACAGCAGATGACCAAAAGCTTCGTCAAAGAGGTAGGTTTTAAAGAGTGTCTTAAAGGAGAAGAATAAGAGGTGATCTTATTGAAACATCGTTCGAGCGTCATCTGAAAGGCGGAGCGGGGAGATCGAGGCGGCCTACAAAAGGCCCAGGAGTCGGGAGGCTCGGGAGTTCGAGTGTCGACTGAGAGGCAGAGCGGGGAGATCGAGGCGGCCTACAAAAGGCCCAGGAGTCGGGAGGCTCGGGAGTTCGAGTGTCGACTGAGAGGCGGAGCGGGGAGATCGAGGCGGCCTACAAAAGGCCCAGGAGTCGGGAGGCTCGGGAGTTCGAGCGTCGACTGAGAGGCGGAGTGGGGAGATCGAGGCGGCCTACAAAAGGCCCAGGAGTCGGGAGGCTCGGGAGTTCGAGTGTCGACTGAGAGGCGGAGCGGGGAGATCGAGGCGGCCTACAAAAGGCCCAGGAGTCGGGAGGCTCGGGAGTTCGAGTGTCGACTGAGAGGCGGAGCGGGGAGATCGAGGCGGCCTACAAAAGGCCCAGGAGTCGGGAGGCTCGGGAGTTCGAGTGTCGACTGAGAGGCGGAGCGGGGAGATCGAGGCGGCCTACAAAAGGCCCAGGAGTCGGGAGGCTCGGGAGTTCGAGTGTCGACTGAGAGGCGGAGCGGGGAGATCGAGGCGGCCTACAAAAGGCGAGCTGATGCAGCTGCAGCAGGGAGGCAAAAAGAAGTAGAAAGAAATCGAAAGGTGACGTCACAGCCAAGGGGGTAAATGATTGGCTGGTAATTGGTGAGTAGTTTATCTTTTTTTCTATATCAGTAAGTAACATTTAGCCTTGTTGTTGCCAATTAAGTGTATCTAAGGGTTAAGACATGGCAGGAGAGCTCGGACACGTGTTATGCTCCTCCTGTACTATGTGGGAAGTCAGGGACGTTTCCGGTGTCCCTGATGACTACGTGCACGGGAAGTGTATCCGCCTCCAGTTCCTGCGGCACTGGAGCTGAGGGTGGATTCACTCTGGAGCATGCACGATGCTGAGAATGACGTGAATAGCACGTTTAGCGAGTTGGTCTCACCGCAGGTAAAGGGTACACAGCCAGATAGTAAATGGAAGACCAACAGGAAGAGCAGTGGAAGGAAGATGTGCAGGGGTCCCCTGCGGTCATCGCCTTGCAAAACAGATACACCACTTTGGGTACTGTTGAGGGGGATGACTAATCAGGGGAGGGCAGCAGCAGCCAGGTTCATGGCACCGTGGGTGGCTCTGCTGCACAGAAGGGCAGGAAAAAGAGTGGGAGAGCTATAGTGTTTCAATTGTAAGGGGAATAGATAGGCGTTTCTGCGGCCGTAACCGAGACTCCAGGATGGTATATTGCCTCCCTGGTGCAAGGGCCAAGGATGTCTCGGAGCGGGTGCAGGACATTCTGAAAAGGGAGGGTGACCAGCCAGTTGTCGTGGTGCACAAACGTACCAACGATATAGGTAAAAAATGGGATGAGGTCCTACAAGACGAATTTAGGGAGCTAGGAGCTAAATTAAAAAGTACGACCTCAAAAGTAGTAATCTCAGGATTGTTAGTGCCACGTGCTTGTCAGAGTAAGAATCGCAGGATAGCTCAGAGGAATACGTGGCTTGAAGAGTGGTGCAAAAGGGAGGGATTCAAATTCCTGGGACATTGGAACCGGTTCTGGGGGAGGTGGGACCAGTACCTGGGTCTGCACCTGGGCAGGACCGGAACCAATGTCCTAGCGGGAGTGTTTGCTCGTGCTGTTGGGGAAGAGTTAAACTAACATGGCAGGGGGATGGGAACCTATGCAGGGAGACAGAGGGAAATAAAATGGAGGCAGAAGCAATAGTAAAAGTGGAGGGCAGAGAAACCCAAGGCATATTGTGTTCAGTTTTGGTCTCCTAATCTGAGGAAGGACGTTCTTGCTATTGAGGGAGTGCAGCGAAGGTTCACCAGACTAATTCCAGGGATGGCTGGACTGTCATATGAGGAGAGACTAGATCAACTGGGCCTTTATTCATTGGAGTTTACAAGGGTGAGAGGGGATCTCATAGATATGTATAAGATTCTGACAGGACTGGACAGGTTAGATGCGGGAAGAATGTTCCCGATGTTGGGGAAGTCCAGAATCAGGGGACGTAGTCTTAGGATAAGGGGTAGGCCATTTAGGACTGAGATTAGGAGAAACTTCTTCACTCAAAGAGTTGTTAACCTGTGGAATTCCCTGCCGCAGAGAGTTGTTGATGCCAGTTCATTGGATATATTCAAGAGGGAGTCAGATATGGCCCTTATGGTTAAGGGGATCAAGGGGTATGGAGAGAAAGCAGGAAAGGGGTACTGAGGGAATGATCAGCCATGATCTTATTGAATGGTGGTGCAGGCTCGAAGGGCCAAATGGCCTACTCCTGCACCTATTTTCTATGTTTCTAACATATAAGATTCTGAGGGGGATTGACAGGGTAGATTTTGAAAGGATGTTTCCCCTGGCTGGAGAGTCTAGAACTAGGGGGCATAGTCTCAGAATAAGGAGTCAGCCATTTAAAACTGAAGTAAGGAGGGCAGACTCAGAGGGTTGTGAATCTTTGGAATTCTTTACCACAAAGGGCTGTGGATGCTGAGACTCTGTGAGTATATTCAAGGCTGAGATAGATAGATTGTTGGACTTTAGGGGATTCAAGGGATACGGGGACCGAGCGGGAAAGTGGAGGAGTTGAGATTGAAGATCAGCCATGATCTTATTGATGGCGGAACAGGCTTGAAGGGCTGTATGGCCTTCTGCTCCTACGTCTTATGTTCTTATGTACATATGCTGCAGGAACAAGCCAAACTCTGGCAAATGGAATTTAACATGGATAGGTGCAGTGTTATGCATTTGGACAAGAGCAACACCGAGTGAACTTACATTTTACATGGAACAGAACTGAAATTGGATGAGAAACAAAGTACACTATTTGGTCCTTGTACAAGATCTTGGCTAGGCTGCACTTAGATTATTGTGTCCAGTTTTGGTCCCCTCATATTGTGAGTGATATAAAGGCTATGAAAAAGGTTTGGCGGGGGAGGGCACAAGAATGTTTCCCATCTTAGAAAAACTTAATTACTCAGACTTAAAAAGTTGGGTCTATTGACTTTATAAATGCGTAGATTTAGGATTTGAGCGAGGTATATAATATAGTTAAAGGACTAGATTATATTCTGATTGACAGAATATTTCAATTTAGTAGATTGAGGAAGGCTAGATTAAGACTAGAACTTAAGCTAAGTGAGTGGGCAAAAAATTGGCAGATGGAGTATAATGTTGGAAAGTGTGAAGTCATGCACTTAGACAGTAAAAAAATCAAAGAGCAAGTTATTATTTAAATGGAGAAAGACTGCAAAGTGCTGCAGTACAGCGGGACCTGAGGGTACTTGTGCACGAAACACAAAAGGTTAGTATGCAGGTACAGCAAGAGATCAGGAAGGCCAATGGAATCTTGGCCTTTATTGCAAAAGGGATGGAGTATAAAAGCAGGGAAGTCTTGCTACAGTTATACAGGATATTGGTGAGGCCACACCTGGAATACCGCACGCAGTTTTGGTTTCCATATTTACGAAAGGATATACTCGCTTTGGAGGCAGTTCAGAGAAGGTTCACATGGTTGATTCCGGAGATGAGAGGGTTGACTTATGAGGAAAAGTTGAGTAGGAATTCAGTGGAATTCAGAAGAATGAAAGGTGATCTTATCGAAATGTATAAGATTATGAGGGGGCTTGACAAGGTGGATGCAGAGACGATGTTTCTGATAAGGGAGACTAGAACTAGAGGGCATAATCTTAGAATAAGAGGCCGCCCATTTAAAACTGAGATGAGGAGAAATTTCTTCTCTCAGAGGGTTGTGGATCTGTGGAATTTGTTGTTTCAGAGAGCTGTGGAAGCTGGGACATTGAATAACTTTAAGACAGAAATAGACAGTTTCTTGAAAAATAGGGGAATAAGGCGTTATGGAGAGTGGGCAGGGAAGTGGACCTGAGTCCATGATCGGATCAGTCATGATTGTATTGAGTGGCGGAGCAGGCTCGTGGGGCCGTATGGTCTTCTCCTGCTCCTATTTCTTATGTTCTTATGCAAGGTAGAGCTCGGTAAGGTCTTAGGCAGTTCTTCTTTTCCCAGAGAATAATAGACCTTCGTAACAAGTTGTTGGCTAATGCAATGAGTTCTTAAAAAGAGAGCTGGACCAATTCCTGGCAGGGGTGCAGATCATACCTTTTAAAAATTAGGTGAATTATCAGGCAATATAAGCATGGCCAATGTGATCTCCTGGACTAAGTGAATGGGAGAGGAATTTTCAAGTTTTCTTTTGCCCTAATTGGCCTTGAGTTTTTATCTGTTCTTTGCCTCTCCTGGGAGATCACTGTTGGGTAAGGGGTGTTTAATCATGATGCTTCACGCAGCATGACTGTGTGGATAGGCTTGATGGACCAGATGGTCTTTCCTGCTCATAATTTCCATATGCCCATACGTTAATGCTTATTATTCAGGAAGCAGTCACGATGCTTTTATTTGGCAGCAGTCCACAATATGTGCAATGTCTGATAGAACTGAGCTGTGTGCTTATTGAGGGTGTGGAAGCAGAGTGAGTGTAGAAAAAAGCAATCTCCAAGGCAAATCCTGTGGAAATTCAAAAAAATGCAATAGTAAACATTTGTGGGCTTGTAGATGAGCCACTGATGACCCTTTGGAAAGTAATCCCACAAGATTTTATTCAATGGGTTCAGTGCTGGGTGGAACTTCTATTTTAGTGCTTGAAAATCGCATCAGAGTTGGAATGACATCATAGGCTGATCTGTACCTCAAATCAATGTATCTGCCATTGATCCATATGTAAAACATGACATGCCACTATTTGAAGTAGAGCAGGGGAGTTCTCCTGGTGTTCTGGCCAACAGTTATCCTTCAACCAACACAAAAAAAATAGAAATTAATTGCTCATTATCTCATTGCTGTTTGTGGGACATTGTTATGTGCAAATTAGTTGCTGCATTTGTCTACACAACAACAGTGAATATACTTCAAAAGTAGTTAATTGGCTCTACATCACTTTGGGAAGGTACCATATTAATGCAAGTTCTTTCTTTCTTTGATTCTATCAAATTGTGAAGAAGCAGCAGGCTACAAAATGGAGAAGACTTAGAGAGTTATGCAAATTTTGGTCAAATTGAATTAGATTTTTTTTTTGATCATTCACGGTATGTGGGCATCGCTGGCAAGGCCTGCATTTATTGCCCATCCCTAATTGCCCCTGAGAAAATGGTGGTGAGCTGCCTCCCAGAATCGCTGCAGTCCGTGTGATGAAGGTACTCCCACAGTGACTTTGTCATAGCAGCTTGGTACAACTGAGTGGCTTGTTAGGCCATTTCAGAGGGCAATTAAGAGTCAACCACATTGCTGTGGCTCTGGAGTCTCATATAGGCCAGACCAGGTAAGGACGGCAGATTTCCTTCCCTATAGAACATTAGTGAACCAGATGGGTTTTTACGACAATCTGGTTGTTACATGGTCACCATTACTGACACTAGCTTTTTATTCCAGATTTATTTAATGAACTGAATTTAAATGACTTGCCATTTACACAGTGGCTTGGATCGGAACCTATGGTGAATTCTTCAAATATTAAAATGATCAATGCATGAATTTTGGGGCAGGTTCCCAATAAATGCGAGATTAAATCCAAATTACCATATTCCCTTAAGTAGGATAGAGTTATGCTTGGGAAAGCATCCAGAGGTAAAGAATGTTTCATATAGTAATTTCAACTACATTTCCTTCAGTCCAAGACAGGTGGAGCTTATATTCATGCAGACATCCACACAAACTATACTCCTTCACCTTCCAATTTTCTCAGCAGCCAGCCAACCGTAGTGTTTCTCTTGAAAGTTTTCAGCACATGATTGAAGAACTAAATTACACTTTAGAATATCAGTCTGATTTTGTCTTTTTTGGTGCTGGAGGTCTATCTCCAAGGGGATTGTTGATGTGGTCGATTAGGTGAACATTTTAGTTGAGACAAGGGAGTAGTTTGTTTTCCGATCATGAGTGAAATACAAATGATACACTTTAAATTCACCTACCCCAAATCCAAATCTTGACTTTGGTGTTGTGTAAAAGATTTATAAATTTCCTGCAGCTGCAAACTTCTGAAAGAAAGAAAGACTTGCATTTATATAGCATCTTTCACGACCACCAGATGTCTCAAAGCATTTTACAGCCAATGAAGTACTTGTGGAGTGTAGTCACTGAGGGAAAGTTGGCAGCCAATTTGTGCATCGCAAGCTCCCACAAACAGCAATGTGATAATGACCAGATAATCTGTTTTTGTTATTTTGATTAAGAGATAAATATTGGCCAGGACACCAGGGATAATTCCCCTGCTCTTCTTTAAAATAGTGCCATGGGATCTTTTATGTCCACCTGAGAGAGCAGACGGGGCCTCGGTTTCACGTTTTATCCGAAAGATGGCACCTCTAACAGTGCAGCACTCCCTAAGCACTGCATTGGAGTGTTAGCCTAGATCTTTGTGCTCACGTCCCTGGAGTGGGACTTGAACCACAACCTCCCAACTCAGAGGCAAGTGTTTTACACACTGAGCCACAACGGACACCACAAAAATCTTAGTTAATTTCAATCTTAATTTTTTTCTGCTGATAAAATCTTAGCTCTACTACAGAGAGAAACAGGTAAAATAATCTTTAGGATGTTGACTTTACACATCAAAAATTTAATACAGGATTTATTCTGGATCAGTATGGCCTAGAAACTTGATTCGGGCGGTAGTGGAAATCGGGCGGTATCAGATCGGCCAGTCATTATACGCAATGCCTAATATTGAGCTCCGTTGCAGTGAATGGACCAGTCGTCAGCAGGGGACCACCAGAAAAATCCCCAAGCTGAATATTGTTGTCGGCGACTATTGGACCTGAAGTCGCTGGCCACTCGACTCTGCTGCGTGGCCGCCGCTTTCTGACGATAAGAGGCTTTTTTGGTAAGAGGGAATTTCGGCCCTCATGGCTGATCTGATCTTGGCCTCAATTCCACTTTCCTGCCCACTACCCATAACCCTTGACTCCGGATCATTAGTCTAGGCATCTGGATTACTAGTCCAGTAACATAACCACAATGTTACCATTCCCAATGGATTACTAGTCCAGTAACATAACCACTGTGTCACCATTCCTGATGGATTACTAGTCCAGTAACATAACCACAATGTTACCATTCCTGATAATATTACGAATAGGATGCTTATTTGGAGCGGAGAAGGTTAAGACAAGATACGATAGAGATGTTCAAAATTATGAAATGTTTTGATATGGTAAATAAGAAAAAATTATTTCCTCTGGTCAATGAGTTAGTAATTAGAGGGCATAAATTTATGATAATTGACAAAAAAAAATGTTTTTATGCAGAGGGTGTTTATGACATGGAGCATTTGGTTTTCCTCCGCTATCCCCCAGAAAATCGAGCAGGATAGTGGTGGATATGGTTGGGAAAATGGGGCATTGAGGGATACCACTGCCTCCTTTCTGACCAACATTTCCCTTCACCCTACCCTTACTGGGACAGCCCTGACTACCATGTCTCTATAAATGCTGGTGGGGAGACTAGGCCCAGGTTCCCATCCACATCCATCCCATCTGCCTTGTCACTGCAGCTTCTGGGTTCGGCATTTAATCATGCATTACAATTCAAATGATTATCAAAGGCCTTTTTGTGCTGCGACCATATTTGGAAACATAGGCCGGAATCTTACCAGCCCTGTAAGTTTGAGTTTGGAAGTCAAAATGATCATGATTGACAGTGGGGCGAAAGTCTGCTCTGAACCCACCGCCTTGTGAATTTCTCTACCTGCAGATTGCAGACCCGGCACTAAGTGGCGTGTCAGGCAATTGAGATAGATAAGAAGCTGCTTAAAACTATTTAAGCAGCTTTTTTCCAGGTCCGAACAATTTTGCCAAGTTTTTTTACCAGGTTCCCGTCCCTCGGAGAACACGTCAGGTAAGTGTGTCGGGTTCTCAACAACTCGGAGTTTTGGGTTCTCAACAACTCGGGTTCTGACGAAGGTTTGTCCACCCGAAACGTTAACTCTGGTTTTCTCTCCACAGATGCTGTCTGACCCACTGAGATTTCCAGCATTCCCTGTTTTTATTTCAGATTCCAGCATCCACAGTATTTTGCTTTTGTCTCAACAACTCTGGATTGGTTTGACTAGTTGACAGTTGCAGAAGTGGTATAAAAGCTACCATTTCACAGCTGTTCAATTTCCAATTTTAGGAGCTGGAGTAGGATTTGGAATACACTTTTCAGCTTAATGGAGGTTTGAAGTGTTTGCAGTGAACTCTCTATCCAGTGTCATCTGCTTGGAGCAACCTATCTCACCATTAACAGATCGCTTCTGTCATCTCAACTTCAGCTGCCAGATATTCCATCAGCATCGGTGCCTTTGAAAAAAATCTCACCTTGGTCCTCAGAATCCCACAACCATCAGCCCTAATACTAACATCACCAGGCATGCCAGCATCACCAGGCACACTAACAACATCAACAACAATACCAACCTCCTCTGCAATCACTTGATGCTTCACAGGAAACAGTGCATCAGCACCCAACCACATTGCTGCCCGGGATGGCCTCACCATGGCCACATTTCCTTTATTTGACGCTGACCCTGGCTGCCACATAATGCGCCAGGTTGGCACCACCCCACTTAAAGCATCCCAGAATGCCCAAGTCATTCCTTTCACATTCATCACCATTGGTGGAGGGGTGGGGGGGGGGGAGGTGTGGAGGGGGGTGGGGTGAGAGGTACCATGTCTCACCATTCACTGCAACTCATTAAGCCGCTTGCAAAGGTGCACACAGATCTGTCCAACAGGAAAAAGTGTTGAAAATAAAGATTTCAATGTTTGACAACGTGTAATCAGAAACTTATCAGCATTGGCAATAACACCCAAGAGCCTATCTTTATGTGTTGTTCGTTGGTATGATTGGACAAGGATGAGGGTGAGTGTGAGGTGTGGCTAGTGAGATGCAGATGTGGTAATGTAGACAGAGAGAGAGGGATGGTTGGAGGTGCAAGGTCAATTGGTGTGAGTAAGGATGTGCAGGAGTAGGGTAGTGAAGGCAGAGTGATGGGGATGTGATGAGTGGCACAGCAGGATGAGATAAGCTTTGCAGTACTGTTTTGTGATCTATTGAGATCATTGAAAGGTTTGCGCCACTGCAGCCAACTACTCCAGATGACATCCCTGCTTGTGGCCTCCTGTACAATGTGCAACCAGGCTGCATTGGTGTCCTGGGAGCACCTGGGTGCAGCCGTACACCTTTGTGCAGCGCTTGTCAGTTGTTTGCAGCACCTCAATGCTGTAGAACACTGACAGAACAACTGTCAAAATGTATGTTGGCATGGTCCCTTTATGGAAATCGGCTGATGACATGTCATCAACTGACTTCATCAGACCCGCTTCCTTTTAATTGGCCGGGAACCCTGAAGGGTGGGTTTAACAAGCCCAATTTAGGGAAAGTCGTGGTGGGAGCTGACATGGAGCCAGGAGTGAGGTCGCAGCCCGTCTTGGACATCGTCCATCTCTCTCCTGCCTCGGTCGGAGACATTGAGCCAATGTACTCTGTAATTTAGGCCTCAGTTAATTATTTCCTCCTGGAGTTAGGTGTTTCAATCACTGGTAATAAACAATAATGAGACTTTCAAAAGTGTCCTTACTGATTTAAATTCCTTAAAAAAAATTTAAAAATAAAGGGGCCGAAATTGATGAAGGCCTCAAAACACCCAAGTGCCGCCCAAAGGACCGCTGTTGGCCACCGAGGTCCCTGACGGTTCTTTGGGCGGGATTTTCATCACCCAGGTCCCTCACAGGTCAGCGGGCAGCAAATCTGGGGACGTACATCGCCAATTTGGGCGGCTGCAGAGGCGTTTGTTGCCCAAGTGCCACCGAGGATGGAGTCGGGCCCAGGGAGGGGCGAAGAACTAAAAATAAAAAGCATCAAACACAAAAAAAAACATCTGATGACCTTCGGAGGACCCCATCCAGGTAAGTACCTGTAAAGAAATAATTTAACTAAACTTCACTAATCTTTTTTACAGCATCTTCACACTTACCATTGAGGACAGAGCTGCTTGCACTCAGCGGTCCACTGCCGTCGACTCCCACCGACTCCCATCTGCATGACTATGGCATCTCGGCAGGCTGCTTACACGCATCGGCCATCTGATGACTTCGGCGGGCGCTTCCCGGCAACTCTCCCCTCCTGCCCGTTCCAGGCCACGACGAAAGTGGCACTGGGCAGTTCGACCAGAGGAATATTGGCGGCAGTGGGTGGCAGTCGGCAGCAGTGGCAGTAAGGCCATCAATTTCGGCTTCTATATAAACTTTAACTTACCTTTTTTGCAGGTCTTCCTACCTACCGCTGTTCCAAGGGCTGCAACGCAGGTTTTTCCCCAGTGTTTATTTTTCTCCTATCTACGGGTGCGCTGTGAGCCAAATTTTTGGCGAAAGTGATATTTCGAGTCTTGCACGGCGGCGGTCCGCTCTCCAGTGGTACTTAAAAACCGCCGGCACAAAACTTTTCCGAATTTCCCGGTTCACCACTTTTCGCCAAAAACGGTGAAATGTCGCAGAAAAACCGGGCGCAAGGTTGCCATATTTTTGAGTGTCACAGTCTTTCACACTGTATGCAAGAAACAAAAATCCAATGATTTAAATGATGCTTTTGGGCAGGAGGCTTCCATGAAATTACGCATTCCTTGGAGTTCCTTCTTGTTCAGGGATCAAAGCTCTTCAGTCACCCTATGCTAATGTGGCAACAGTGTTATGCTGATTATAAAAGCTTCATTAATCTACAGTTAACCAATTACGCTATGACTGATTTGACAAAAAAAAAGAACAAACTTGCATTTATATAGCGCCTTTCAAGACCTCAAGACATCCCAAAGCGCTTTACAGCTAATGAAGTACCTTTGAAGTGTCGTCCCTGTTGTAATGCAGGAAACGCTTTTGCGCACAGCGAGATCCCACAAACAGCAATGAGATAATGACCAGGCAATCTGCTATTTGTAATGTTGGTTAAAGGATAAATATTGGCCAGGACACTGGGAATAACTCCCCTACTCTTCTTTGAAGTAGTGCCAGCTGAGAGGGCAGACTAGATTTCGGTTTAATGTCTCCTTTAAAGAAGAACAGAAGAAATGCCTGTAAGGCCGCTAGCAATCACTGGCATACAATGAGGGACATGATTCTTATACATCACAGGGAGGCAAGATTGCTATAGCCTGATTGCACTAAAGAAATAATAAACACAAATGGTTATAAATGAAGCAGTTTGGCCATGGCAGGTATTCAATATAAGAGTAATCTGTACACACAGAATCGTTAAGCTGGTACCTACAGATTGCAGTGTGCTGCTGGATTCAAGCTCCTGAGCAGTGTGTCAATCTGGCAATTTAGAGGTACTTATCTGTGAAAGTTTAAGTAACAACCACTTATAGTGAATTATGGTATTGGGTTCCTTTGATTAGTAACACCACACATAAGGACAGCAGGTGAGTCAATTGGGATAGCTGTTCATTTCTGAACCTCCTCCCTCGGGGGCCGGCGCCTCACAACTTGAGCCGCCTCGGGGAAATCCCCTCCGTGCCTTTCAGTTCCGCGCGGAGGGGTTTCCTGTACGGGCTGCTCCTGCACACCCTCAACTTTGCCATCCTCGCCAGCCGTCCGGACACGCCATGGCGTACCATCTTGCCGTCCGGAGGAGGCGGGGGTCCCCGATGGAGGGCACTCTACGCAGGGGTCCTCCCACTATTCATCGGGGACTTGGCCTGGAGGGTGGTGCACGGAGCAGTGCCGTGCAACAAATTTTTAAGCCGGTTCACGGACTCCCAGGCCGCCTGCAATTTCTGCGGTCTGGAAGAGTCCGTGTTCCATGTTTTTATGGAATGCACAAGGTTGCAGCCCCTGTTTTATTATTTGAAGGGGCTGCTCCTGAAATTCTGGCTGCACTTCAGTCCCACTCTCCTGATCTTTGGGCACCCTGTGCGGAGGGGAGCGGGTAGGTCCGAAGGCCTCCTCGTAGAACTGCTCCTGGGCACGGCCAAGGGTGCCATCAGCCGGTCCAGGCAGCGGGCGGTCGAGGGGGTCGTTCAACCTGACTGCCTGCCTCTCTTCCGCTCTTACATCCGGTCCAGGGTGTCCTTGGAGATGGAGCACGCGGTGTCCATCGGTACGCTCGCGGCCTTCCGCGAGAGGTGGGCACCGGAGGGACTGGAGTGCATCATCACGCCCGGCAACCAAATTTTAATTTGATTTTACGTTTTAAAGTTTAATTTGTTTTAATTGCCGGTGTTTTTAGTGTCCCCTTCCCTTTTATAGGGGGCACCGGAAAAATTGTGATTTTAGTGCCCAAAAAAAAAACAAAAAAAAAAGAAAAACACAAAAAAAAAACCAAAAAAAGGAAAAAAGGGCCTTGTAAATGTCTGGTGTGTCACCCAGGTCGGGTGGCACAGTTTAATGTTTATGTTTTGCAGGTAGACTCTAAAAGAGTTTCATTTCTGAACCTGACATAATTCACTCGATCCCACTGAATGTGAGTTCACAACACAATTTCCCCACCCTCAAGTGCATTACAGGACAGCATTGAGGGTTGTCTAAGATCAGGCAGATCTGTGTATACGAAGCTGAGAACTTTTTTCTTGGAGAAAAATGTGTTCCTCAGATCCAGTCAGCAAGGATTTCTAAAAGGTAGGCCACGCATGGCGAACCTTTTAGAATTTGTTGAAGAAATAAATAAAGGATAGCTAAAAGAAATGCATTGGATGTAGCTTATGAATTTTTAAAAGCATTTGATAATTTTTAACTCAATGTTAGCAAGATCAAAGCAATCCTGTTTGGCTCCTGCTAAAACAATCTGCACCCTACCCCCTCGACTCCAACAACTTGTATTTATATAGTGCCTTTGTTGTGTATGCAATAACTATAGGACTGAGCACACACACGTGCGTGCAGCCCAATGGCCTCCATCTAGTGACGCCATCTAGTGGCTAGTGATCTCAAAAGTACATACATGACAATACCCACCTCTGAGATATTAACACAGTCTTTTACAAATTGAGACGGTCCGGTGGTTTACGCTCCCGGGTTGACCGTCTCAGTTCAACTCCAGCCTTGGGTGAGTGTTCAGAGTCTGTTGTGACTGGTGGCTGGGTGGCTGACCTGGTGGGATTGGCAATGGCCATGTCAGGGATTGAAAGTCCATTTTCATTGAACATGTCAGTGATTGAAAGTCCCGATTCACTGATGACCACTGAGTCCTCTGATGACTGGGGGTGGGTTGATTGGTCGTTGATTGTCCCTTCCTCCGACTGTTCCGGTTCGTCTGTGTGCTGCAGCTTTGTCTGAATCATAAGTTTCCTGCATGTTTGCCCATTCTTGAGCTTTACAATAAATACTCTGTTGCCCTCCTTGGCCATGGCAGTACCACCGATCCACTTGGGACCCTGTATATAATACAGAACATATACAGGATCATTTACAGAAATATCGCGTGACACAGCTGCGCGATCGTGATACCCTTGCTGACTTTGTCTTCTATATTCAACATGATTATTCAAGTCAGGGTGTACAAGAGATAGCTTGGTCTTAACACTGCTCTTCATTATTAGTTCAGCAGGCGAGACTCCGTTAAGCGAGTGTGGTCTTGTCCTGTAACTAAGCAGTATGCATGACAGGCGGGTCTGCAGTGATCCTTGGGTTACTCGCTTCATACTCTGCTTTATGATTTGGACAGTACGTTCTGCTTGCCCATTGGATGCAGGTTTGAACAGTGCTGACCTCACATGTTTGATACGATTGAGTTTCATGAACTCTTGAAACTCCTGACTGGTGAAGCATGATCTGTTGTCGCTAACAACGATGTCAGGCAGACCATGTGTCGCGAACATGACACTGAGATTCTCAATGGTAGCTGCAGACGTGCTGGATGACATGATTATACACTCTATCCACTTCGAATATGCATCCACCACAACTAAAAACATCTTCCCCCGGAAGGGACCTGCAAAGTCTATGTGGATCCTGGACTATGGTTTGGACGGCCACGACCACAGACTCAGCGGCGATTCCATTGATGCTTTGCTGAGCTGCATGCAAATGTTGCACTGATGCACATATGATTCCAGCTCAGAGTCAATTCCCGGCCACCATGCATGAGACCTGGTGATGACTTTCATCATTACAATGCCGGGATGCGTGCTATGTAGCTCACGTACAAATTTATGTCTCCCTTTCTTGGGCATAACAACACGATTGCCCCACAGTATACAATCCGACTGAATAGACAAGTTCGTCTTTGCGACGAATGTAAGGTTTGGTCTCCTCGTACATTTGCTTGGGTATGGCAGACCAATCACCTTTGAGGATGTAATTCTTCACCATCGATAAAATCGGGTCCTGGCTGGTCCAGGTCTTAACTTGTTGAGCCGTGACAGGGGTTCCTTCACTCTCAAAAGCATCCATAATTAACAATAGGTCCGCCGGTTGTGGCATTTCGACCTTCTCCCTCATCATATACGGAACTGCCTGAGCTTTATGATTAACGGGTCTTGCATCAGAGTCCACGTGGATCTGCATCTTGGCTCCCGTGAAGTTGCCGATGCCTGGTTCGAGCAGCGAGGGGAACTTGCTCAGTACTTGGGTACACATATCTTTCTTCGACCACAACGCCTTGATGTCGTTCCAATCGTATCTGAATTTTTTCAAGTCAGTTCCTGCCGAACTGCGTTGGGCCATTGCCTGGAACAATCCATAGCGGTAACTCATGAACCACACTGTCATACGACACTTTAATTGTGGCAATGCCAATCACCGTTATGAGTTCTTTAGTGTACGTGCGCAACTTGGCATTGACTGGATTCAGCCTGGGTGTCACAGCCTTAGCATCCCACAACTTGTCGAATGCCCTCTGGCTCATTATCGATTGACTCACCCCCATGTCCAGTTTCATCGATACCGGCACCCCATTAAATTTCACGTTGATCATTATTGATTTGCTCTTAGTTAGGAATGAGTACAGTCCATACACTTCCTCCTCTGGTATCTCGGATTGCATATCCAGATCCGCACTAGTCTGACCATCATCCCCCACGTGGTGTGTCGCAGCTCGCTTGCTCAGCTGCGGACACTTGCGCTGGAGATGCCCCACTCTCAGACAGCCTTTGCAACTATATTGCTTAAATCGGCACTGCTGGTGCCGGTGATTTCCCCCACAACGCCAACACTGAGAAATCGGATGCATTCCCGCTGGTGGACTTTGGACAGCCACAGGTTTCACGTACACAGTCGGGTAGGCCCTGCCATGTGCTGCTCTGCCGAACGTCGAATCAATCATATTTACAGTACTTGCCGAGTTTTGATTTTTCACTGATATCTGCTTTAGACTTCTATCCGTCATCATGCATGACTGAGCGATCGTGATGGCCCTGTTCAAGTCCAATGTCTCCCCCGCCAGTAGTTTACGCATGATCACCTTCTGGCTGATGCTGATTACAAAGAAGTCCCGCAGCATGTCTGCCAACACAGCCCCGAACTTACACGGTCCCGCTAGATGTCTCAGGTCAGCAACGAATTCTGCTGCATTCTGGCCCTCTGAGCGAATGTGCGTCAAAAATCTGTATCTCGAGATTATGATGCCTTCGGCTGGCTTAAGATGGTCCTGTACCAGTGTATACAATTCTTCATACGTCTTCTCTGTTGTACTCACAGGCAGGAGTAGATTCTTTATCAGACCATAAATCTTTGGACCGCAAACCGTGAGGAACACCGCCCGGCGCCGATCTGCGTCACCGACCTCCTCCATTTTGTTGGCCACAAAGAACTGGCTCAAATGACTCACAAAGTCTGCCCAATCTTCTTCCACAAATCGCTCCAACAATCCAATTGTGCTCATTTTTGCATGCAAAGGTTCTTGTTGCCTCGTAGCCAAATGTTGTGTATGCAATAAATGTAGGACTGAGTACTGTTTAACTCCAAGAGGTATAACCTTGGCTCTGCTTTATTAAGGCCCAAAGAGACTAATATACAAAATGGCTGGCTTTTTATACTTGGGCTACACACACGTGCGTGCAGCCCAATGACCCCCAACAGTGACGCCATCTAGTGGCTAGTGATCCCAAAAGTACATACATGACAGCCTTAATCATAGAATCATAGAAGTTTACGGAAGGAGGCCATTTCGGCCCATTGTGTCTGTGCCAGCCAACTAGAGGCTATCCAGCCTTACCCCACTTTCCTGCATGTTAGGGCATTTCAAATGCACATCCAAGTACTTTTTAAATGTGGTGAGGGTTTCTGCCTCTACCACCCTTTCATGCAATGAGTTCCAGACCCCCACAACCCTCTGCATGAAGACATTTCCCCTCAAATCCCCTCTAATCCTTCTACCAATTACTTTCAATTTATGCTCCCTGGTTGTTCACCCCTCTACTAAGGGAAATAGGCGCTTTCTATCCACTTAGACGTAGTAAAACGTATCAAGGTACTTCACAGGAGCATTATGAAACAAAATTTGACACTGAGCCACATAAGGAGATATTAAGGCAGATGACCAAAAGCTTGATCCAAGAGGTAGGTTTGAAGGAGGGTCTTAAAGGAGGAAAGAGAGGTAGAGAGGCAGAGAGGGGAGGGAATTTCAGAGCTTAGGGCCTTGGCAGCTGAAGGCATGGCTACCAATGGTGAAGTGATTAAAATCGGGGAAGCTCAAGAGGCCAGAATTAGAGGAGCAAAGGTATCTTGGAGGGTTGTGGGGCTCAAGGAGATTATAGAGATAGGGAGGGGTGAGGCTGTGGAGAGAGTTGAAAACAAGAATGAGAACTTTCAAATTGAGGCATTGCTTAATCGGAAGCCAATATAGGTCAGCGAGAACAGACGTGATGGTTGAACGGCCAGGCTAACATCCCCAACATTGAAGCACTAACCACACTTGATCAGCTCCGCTGGACAGGCCACATTGTTCGCATGCCTGACACTAGACTCCCAAAGCAAGCGCTCTACTTGGAACTCCTTTACGGCAAACAGCCAAAGGTGGGCAGAGGAAACGTTTCAAGGACACCCTCAAAGCCGCCCTAATAAAGTGAAACATCCCCACTGACACCTGGGAGACCCTGGCAAAAGACCGGCCTAAGTGGAGGAAGTGCATCCAGGAGGGCGCTGAGCACCTCGAGTCTCATCGCCGAGAGCATGCAGAAATCAAGCGCAGGCAGCGGAAAGAGCGTGCGGCAAACCAGTCCCACCCACCCCTTCCCTCAACGACTATCTGTCCCACCTGTGACAGAGTCTGTGGTTCTCATATTGGACTGTTCAGCCACCTAAGAACTCATTTTAAGAGTGGAAGCAAGTCTTCCTCGATTCTGAGGGACTGGCTATGATGATGATGATGATGGATGAACGGAACTTGGTGTGAGTTAGGACATAGGCAGCAGAGTTTTGGATGACCTCAGGTTTAGCGAGGGTAGAACGCGGGAGGCCAGCAAGGAGTATAGTCAAGTCTAGAGGTAACAAAGGCATGGATGAGAATTTTAGCAGCAGATGAACTGATGCAGGGGCAGAGGTGGATGATGTTATGGAGGTGGAAATAGATGGCAATAGGGACTCCATCCCTTTCCCTGGCTATTCATTTAGATTGAGCCCAACGATACATAACATAAGAACATAAGAATTAGGAGCAGGAGTAGGCCATACAGCCCTCGAGCCTGCTCAGCCATTCAATAAGATCATGGCTGATCGTTGTCCTCAACTCCACTTTCCCACCCAATCTCCATTACCCTTGATTCCCCTAGAGTCCAAAAATTCATCTATCTCAGCCTTGAATATATTCAGAGACTCAGCACTACACCCCTCTGGGGCGGTGAATTCCAAAGATTCACAACCCTCTAAGTGAAGAAATTTCTCCTCACCTCTGTCTTAAATGACCTCCTTATCCCGAGACTATGCCCCCTAATTCTAGACTTTCCAGCCAGGGGAAACAACCTCTCAGGATCTACCCTGTCAATCCCCTTCAGAATCTTCTGTTTCAGTGAGACCACCTCTCATTCTTCTAAACACCAGAGAGTATAGGCTCAATGTACACAATCTTTCATCATAAGTCAGCCCTCTCATTCCAGGAATCAATCTAGTGAACCTTCGTTGCACTGCCTCCAAGGCAAGTATATCCTTCCTTCAATAAGGAGACCAAAACTGTGCACAGTACTCCACTTGTGGTCTCATCACGGCCCTGTACAATTGTAGCAACACTTCCTTACTCTTATACTCCAACCCCCTTGCAATAAGGGCCAACATGCCATTTGCCTTCCTTATTGATTGCTGTATTTCTTGCACGAGGACACCCACATTTCTCTGAACACCAACATTTAAAAGTTTCTCATCATTTAAAAAATATTCTAATTTTCTATTCTTCCTACCAAAGTGAATAGCCTCCCATCTGCCACCTTACTGCCCACTCATTTAGTCTATCTATAACCCTTTGCAGACTCTTTGCAGCCAAACTTGCCCCTTTGCTCAGGGCCCGTTAGCACCGGCACCAGCCGATAAGGGTGCGCCGACCCCTTTGCGCCCCTCGGGGAAATTGCCCCGCGGGAGCGAGGTCTGCGTGGGGTGATGCTACCGACAACCTCTTGGTGCGAAAAGCTGCAATGGCTGTGGTGCCCCAGCCGCCCCTAAAGGTGAGGTGCCGCTGCAGCGGCAGTCATCTTTTTTTTGTTGGCCGACTTTTCAGTCGGCTCGACAATGGTGGCCGCTGGTTTAGGCGGGCCGCCAATAGGCAGCCCCGCACCCCTTCTTGGCCAAGTGGGCCACACCCTCTCTTGGCCGAGTGGGCTACACCCCCTCTTGACCAAGTGGGCCACACCCCCTCTTGGCCGACATCCTCCCTGGTGGCCCAGTAGGCCCACTGAAGGTGCTGCTCAGATCGCAGGAGCCCTCCCCTTTAAGAGAGTAGTGCAGCACTGAGTGGTGCGGGAAACAAGCACCCCGGAGCACCGCAAGAACGCACGGTTACAGCCCCCGCCATTTTTTCTGCAAAAGAGAGCAAATCCACACCGGCTCCAGTGTATCAAGCGCGGCGCAACTCGACCTACTAATTCGAATTATGCGGTGCAAATCCAACATGGGGCAATCATCAAGGTCATTAATATAGATTGTAAATAGGTGAGGCCCCAGCGTTGATCCTTGTGGCACCCCACTAGTTACAGCCTGCCAAACTGAAAAGACTCATTTATCCCTATTCTCTGTGCACAACCTCAGTATTGACTCTGAACAGAGCTTCAAATCTCACATTCTAGCCACTACTAAGAAAATTTTTTTTTAATCTCCACCTCATGTCACCTTTTCAACCCTTACTCATGCCTCTGTCACCTCCAAACTCAATTACTCCAATGCTTTTCTTGCTTGAAGGTCCTGGGTTGTGTCCTTCACAAATTGCAACTTGTCAAAGACTTCCCTACCTACAGCCGATCCTGTCGTAAGGTCAGTTCCCCATTACTCCTGCCCTCAACAACCTTCATCGACTCCCCATCCTGAATAAGTATTTCAAAATACTTATCTTCATCTACAAGTCTTTACACGGCCGCAATCATCTCTACCTCCACAACCTCTGATAGTCCTATGTTCCTAGTTGTGCTCTCTGATCTCCTGACTCTGGTGTCCTTTGCATCACCCTGCTCCCCAATCCACTTTTGAGGCAAGCTTCCATCCATCTCAACGTCCCACTCTGGAACACTTTCCCTAAAACCCTCAGCATTCCTGCCTCTCTAACATTCTTCTGACTCTTCTGTCACTTTTTGACTCTATGAGACACTCTGGAACATTTATGTTAAAGGAGCTTATTGCCTATACAGTATAAGCCAAAGTTGTGGTTGTTGTTGTTAATTTCACTACTGTCCCCATGGTACTTCCCCATGGTACTTCCCCATGTACATTGCGTACTTACACGAAAGCAAAATACTGCGGATGCTGGAAATCTGAAATAAAAACAGAAAATGTTGGAAATACTCGGCAGGTCTATGGAGAGAGAAACAGAGTTAACGTTTCAAGTTGATGACCTTTCGTTGCTGAGTATTTCCAGCATTTTTTGTTTATGTTACATTGTGCACTGAGCTGAAATATATAGAAAATATTATTGAAGGAGAAGAAAAGGAAAGAAAGAAGCTTTGAAGTGGTAAGACATAAAAAGCACAGTTGCAGAAGGGGGAAGGAATACCAAAAAAAACCAAGAAAACCAGGAAAAAAGTAAGAGTCAATGCTCCAATAAATGAAACTGGGAATAAGTGATATCTATGTGAAAGCATAAATCATTAAAAAAATGGAAGAGTTCGAAGCATTAATAGCTATGATATAGTAACAATAATGGCGATGTGGCTTAAGTTTTGACAGGACTGGGAACTTAATATTCCTGGTTATAACATGTTCAGGAGGGAAAAGGGGTTAGCTTGGTAGTGTTAGTGAAGGATCCTATCACAGCAGTAGAATGGAAGGACGTCCTAGGAGATGCATTAAGACAGAATTCATATGGATAGAGTTAAGAAGTAGGAAGGGAAATGGTACAATACTTGGTGTGCATTAGAGCCCACCAAACAGTGGCAATGAGATAAATGGGGAGATCTCCAGACAGTTCAGTGCGATATACAAGAACAATTGGGTGATTTTAATTATCCCATGATAGATTGACATAAAGAATATGCATGTGGTCAAAGTGGAATACACTTTTTAGTATGCAGTCAGGACTGCTTCCCAGATCAGTATGTTTCTAGTCTAACTGTAATGAATTATTGCTTGATTTAATTCAGTGAAATATGGTGGGGCAAGTCATTGATGGGAGCAGGAAAACAATTGGGAGCTCGCCATCACACCATAGTTAGGTTCAATGTAAGAATAGAATAGGTCTAATGGGCACCGCAGGGACTGGATTGCAGAGTAGGCTCAGTTGACAGAATTCTTGATACATTTTCGTTTGGGTGTTATTGTTTGTGCCGCTTTAAAAAGGGGACAATTTTGTTAGTTTATTTTTAATTTGAGTTGATGATACTGTGGCAACCCAGTGTCAATTAGAAGAGCGGACAAGCATAATGAAGGGTCAGCGATAAGGCTACTGGACTCGGAAAAGGACAAATTTAGTGACATATGATACTTGTTCCAAATTAACTGGGCACAAAAATGAGCAAACAGATCAGCAGTGGTTAGAGTGCAAAATAAAACACATTGCTACAAAGTGAAAGGAGGATTCATCAAAGAGTAGAATTGCGTAGACAAATAGAGAGATTGATATTAAACTGAAACTTAGATGGGAGACAAATGATAACATAAGGGGCTGGATTTTAGGCTTTTATGTTTTGGGGGTGATAATGGCGGTGAGCCGGGAATGTTAGCGGCCGGGAGTAGTTTGTGCTTTAAGTTAAGTTTGGGCATCTGGGCCCTGCGTCAGGGGATGCAAAGCTAAGGGAGTTATTGTTCACCTCTCTTGGGGCTAGGATGGGAAACTCCGGAGCTAAAGAGCTGGGTCGGGAGCGCTCCGAGAGTCATCTGGTAGGGAGGGGGGGGCGGGGGGCGGAACCTAAAGGAACCCCACAAAAACATTCCCAAAACATTGCCCACACCACCACAACACAAATCACTAAAAAAATTAAAAGAAAAAGCAATCACACTTATCTTAAGAGTCCATTACTCACCTCTTCGCCGACGGGATGGTTGGAACGCCCTGATTTCCCAGACGGTCGGTGCAAGGCACACTTCCGGGCGGACCGGTCGGGCAGGAGTTCAAACTCGCGCCGGTGTCGCAACCAGGGGCGTTGCACACCGGGTGCAGCTCTTCCGGGCGGTGCTGCATTGTGCCGCCGCGAAACCAGACACGAGGATCGCTATGGGGCGCAGAAGACCTCAGCGCCGCCATTGCCACCGCTCCGGGGCGAAAAGCGGAGTGCAGAAGACCGGAAAATCCAGCCCAGAGACTAACAATATGAAAGAAAATCACAAGGAATGTAGAACGTGTAGTGGGAAGGTGAAAATGGAGCTAAAAGGAAATTTATAAAAAGGTTAGAAGGTAAGAAAAAGAAAACAGTAAGGGCTTTAAAAACATGTCGAACGAGAGGGCAGGACTTCACTAGGATCACACTCACTGGTGCCCTGCAATACTGTCCCCAAATATTTTTTAGACTGGACTTCACAAAGTAAGACACCCTTTTCCACCCATTTTATTATGGTTTGTGGACTCATTTTACGGGCTCATTCAATTTGGACAAACACATATTAAAGGCTGCAATGGTCAGATTATAATTAGCTGATAAAGGCCAGGCTAGTCGTTTGACACTACAAACGTCCTTTCCTTACTCAGTTTTCAATTATAATAACAAAACAAAAGACCGGATTAAAAATGGCCGCACTTCAGTCGCTCCTAAGTATTCCATAATTACCCAGACAGCGTGACCCAATCATTCAGGTAGCCTTGACAAGCCTGAGTTCACCTGCAACCAGCCACTAATTGGAAACAGCTCCCAGTTTCAAGAGTCCTTTGTTCATCTTCTCTCTGACTCATTGGTCAACCTCCCGGAATTCCAGTATTAACCCTTTAGGTTTCCCTAGGGTTTGGTTGTGGTTTTAAAGACCACGTTAAGGTCACTTTTACTAGTGCATCCATGATACGATGTTCCACAATCAAATTTAATGACTGAGAAAAGTTGCATGGAGGTCCTAGAGGAGGGAGGGGGGGGGGGCGGAGTCAAATGGCTTAAAATCAAAATAACTCCCAGGGACAGAATTAGAATTAAATCTACGCAGTGCTGAGCATCATAGTGAGGAAGTTTATGAATATAGGGACAATTCCCTTGATTTAGAAATAAGTCAACATGGTGCCTATTTTCAAAAAGGCAACAAATAAACTTGGGTAACAACAAACCCATTAGTCTTACATCAATAACGAGCACAACATTGAACTGGCCCACTAAATGCAGCCAAATCAATTTCAGAATGGAGAGCTGTTGCCCTTTCTTATTTATTTCAGTATCACTTCAGTATTTAAGGAAATAATGATTTTTAGGAGATGGACATTGGAAAGCTCAATAATAAAGCGTGCCTGGACTTGCAGAAAATCCCCAATGAGTTTCAACAACACAAGCTTAAGGAAGTTGGTATCCTAGGTCAAGTATTGACTAAGAAAGGGAGCAGTGAGCAATGTTCCGATAAGCACTCTGCAGGTCCCGCACAGTTCAGAATTCAGGCTTTTTTCAATGCTGGCCGTAAAACTGTGAATCGACTGCACAATCCTTTAAAGGGGCCGTGCACCCAAAAATAAAAATAAGAGGGAACATTGGCGGTGGGTACTAAATCTGGGAGTGAATCAGTCTGGTGAGATGTACTGGCAGAGCCTCAGAATAGCATGACTCTATTGTTAGAGAAGTGACAATAGAAAAACTCAAACTTTTCAGCTTTGAAAGAGGGGAACAAGAGGAGATATTATAGGGGTATACAAGATACTAAGTAGAATAGAAAATATTAATCAGGGCACTAAAACTCGTAATTGTAGGATAAGGAGAGATACAAACTATTAAAAACAAGTTCAGAACTGAAGTCAGGGTGCACTTCTTCAGACAAGAGATGATTAATACCAAGAATAATCTTCTGCGTAGAGTAGTGGAGCTCTGGACTTATACAAGAGCCAGTTGGATACTGTGATGGGGGGAGGGGTGGGGGGGAGCTATAGATTTCTATGGAAGGGTGAGGTAAATAGGCCAAATGGACTCCTTCATCTGCATTTACCTTTTTGATCTGAAATACCGCTTGCCAAACAATTAATAGATTTAGAATGATTGTGGTGCAGGGCCACAAAGATGATACTGGGACTCATGAATCTAAATTGCAAGAAACGTGCAATGCAGCTGGATTTTACTTAGTGGTAAGCACTCCTTGCACACTCCTCAAAGGCCGAACCAAGTGACTGTTGTGTTCATACTCAAGTAATTTGTTACATCTCACTGGACGGGCATTAGGACCCTGCGGGAGCTATTCACACGTGCTGTATTCTTTCTGGTTCATGTTGGTTGGGGGACACCATTTTGGGTTGTTCTATAAAGCACACGGCTTCAGTTACTTTTCTCCTGGCTCAATTTGTCAGTTATTTACATGTACACAACAGTGACCTGTCAAAATTATGAAGGAGATTGATAAAACTGAACCAAAGAAATTATTTACACTGATGAATGATTCAAAAACCCAGGGAACATGCTTTAAAAATTAGGAAACCAGGATTTAATAGGGAATTGAAAAATAACTAATTCATGCAAAGGATAATAAACATGTGGAGCACATTACCAGGGAAGGGAATTAAAGGAATTAGTGTAAATGGGTTAAAGGGATGATCATAAATGTTTCTGGAGAAAGTGGGCAGGCAGGGTTGAGAGCAGCCAACAAAAGATTGAGCTTGTTAGGCGAAATGGCCTTTTCCTGTTCCCAAAATGTCCTGCATTCCTATATTTAAATTGCTTTTTCTTTAACTTTTCAATATATCAGAGCAGGAATTCAACTAAATAATTCTAAGTGGAGCTCAATGAACACCATACGATACTTGTCCATAGCCTGTGTAGTATATCACTAACACTCCATAATCTGTCCTCTTGTGCATTATTTCACGATAGGGGGTTATGAACCATATGTTTATCATAATGTGAGCAACAGATCAGTTTTTGAATAGAAATGCTCAAGTAATAATAAACTTTTCAACATGAGTGTGTTCAGACTGCTTAAGACTATCACGTTACTTGCCTGTCATTATAACAGATGATTTGGGACACTATCTTCAAAACGAAAATGACTATGAAAATTCTGGTCTGAAATCTACGTAAATGATTGCATTTATTTATTATTTATGCACGGCACATACCCTCTTGAGACAAACAGTAAAAATCTACTGGGCCTCAATGGGGAAAACCAAGTTTAGCCAAAGGGCATGCTGCAGTGGGGCCCTGGAGTGAGGTTATTTTATATGAAAAGGTTAAAAGAAAGGAGAGTACTGAGATAATAGAGAAAAGAAAAAAATAATCACTGCATGAAATTCATATGGAAAATATGTGCTGAGTTCTCCTCACAGTGGGTCAGAAATGTCTTCGTGAGGACCACCAGTGAGGCTCCGAAATGCAATTTTAACCAATTGTTTTGAATTATGCGACTCTCCGTGAGACGCGTAATGTTTCACTTAAGTCCAATAATCATTCACATGATTTTTACCATTAATAGAATGGACAGTATTACAACTACTTGAGCAAGTCATACCAGGCCCTTGGTAATATCGTTATTTACTTTTGCAATTTGGAAGTTCAAGCCACTACCATGGAGAGCTGCGTAAGATAAATTCCTAACCTGGGCCTTTAACTCTGAGCAAGTTCTCTGGGGTGGATCTTTTTGCAGTATGACCTTTATGCCTGACCCACTGTCAGCGAAAAAATAATAACGCAGATTACAAACATAAAAAAGAAATATTAAACACAGATAGTCATTCCCATTGACATCGTTCTTTGATAATGCCCCAGTCTTGTTGGTCGCTAATAAAAAAGTTCAGAAAAGAGTTATTGGTTAAAATTTTCATATCTAAGGAATTTCTGCAGCAAGATATCTACAAGTCTGTAGGTTTTTAATATTGATTCTATTTGCAATTTCTTTCTTAGTATTATGTTTACTGCTATTGGGACTGCAGAAATCAAGTTCAGATGGTATATGCGTAATTACCTTTGCAATTCTATTATTTGAACACCATATGGAACATTTAAACATTTTCGTTCTGATATTATACCACTGTCATATATTATGTCGAATAACAGTGACAATACTCACAATATTTAATCTGGTTAGTAAAACCTATTATTCAAGGCTGAGATCGCTAGATTTTTGGACTCCAGGGGAATCAAGGGATATGGGGATCAGGCGGGAAAGTGGAGTTGAGGTCGAAGGTCAGCCATGATCTTATTAAATGGCGGAGCAGGCTCGAGGGGCTGTATGGCCTACTCCTGCTTCTAATTTTTATGATCTTATGTTCTTAAAGCTAAAAGTCAGATTGAACTAATTTCTAGTGGAAACTGAGGTGACCAAATTGCAAGTCTATTACGACTGCAACATCCTCAGTTTGGGAGTTGAGTTCTAATCCGATCAAACCAATTTGAAGTCAAACTATTTTTACAACCCTTCTTGTTACCTTCAATAAAATTGCAAGTGCACTGAAAACGATTGTTAGCCGTAAGTGACAAGGTTTCAGATCATTCTTGGAGTTTAGCAACCATTGTTTCACTTGATAAGTATTGCTTTTGGGAAAACTGCTTCTACGCCTCCTTTTAGCAAACGCTCTTCAGGCAGAAGATGAACCCGCACACACATCCTACAAAACCCTCTTCCCACATTGCTCGCGTTGTTTCTGGCAGAATTATATTGGTGATACATTTCAAAGAATGAGGAATTATAAATCTTGATTTTTTTTTGCGTGATGAAATCTCTTTGGTCAGAGTCAGGATTGAGTTTTTAAAAGAAAGCTTTGTTTGACCCATCAACAGATCGTCATTGTTTGAGTCTGAGACTTTTGAAAATTCTACTTGTGACAAGGTTCCTCTTTTAAAAAAGTAAGACTAATAACCTTATTTTTTGGAATAGATTGTAACACCCAACTCAAAATGTCAATTTTCTGCATTCTATGTTATGAAACAATTTTGTGAAAATGACAGAAAACCAGCCAATCACGATGCACATTTTCCTTTCACATTTCTCAAGCAGCCAATGAGCAATTTAGCTGGTATAGGTACCAAAACAAGTTCATTCAGCCAACTGTGGAGTGCACAACACTTTGGAGATATGGCTCAGTGTCCAATTTAGAAAATCGAATTTACTGATTGGACATGGAGGTGCTAGTGGAGAAAATGAATGAACTTTTTGGTGCTGTAGAGAAGAGAATATTCATACAATGGAGACAGTGAGTATGACGATAGATCATACAGTAGGTGCAGTTGGGGTGAATTACTGTTTGGAGCCGGATTGGAGTTCAGAAGATGTTTCATGACTTGACAAAGACCATCAAGATAAGGCTGCAACATTTAAATGGAGCAGCAGCAAAGCTCAGTTATGGGCATGAATGACATATGAATTAGAAGATATTAAAAGTACTAGTTCTAACTTGCACAGAGAGATTAATTAATTACTCTGTGCTAAATCATCCTTCCCTTAATGTGGGACAGAAGGACAAATGAATTAGAAGGCCAAAGTTCTACTTGCTGCTTGGAGAAATGGATGAATTTCATTGAATGTCCTGTCGCAATCTACAGTGAGAAACCATTGACTACACTTGATAAATGGCCGAGGAATTAATAGGGAGGGAGTGTTGTTTAGATGATGTGCCTGAAGAAGGTGGCTGAGGGCACAAAATGTGAATGCGCTGACTAACTGCTATTTGCCAAATTAATCACATATTCTATGATTTGCACCATATGTTACTTCAATATATTCATAATTATTGATTGTGCATAAAAGTTTGTTACCACATGTCAAAAAAATCCCAAATGGATAAATGTCCCCAATGTATTCAAATATCTCATTTGGTCTCTTCAGAGAACAACGAGCACAGCAGCATCCACCTAAAGAGCACAAGTCAGCACAGTACTAATCCATCAAGACATTTGAAGTAAGCACCAACACGATACATCACACAGCTATGTATAGTTATACGGCCCCTCGAGCCTGCTCCGCCATTCAAAAAGATCATGATTGATCTTCTACCTCAACTCCACTTTCCCGCCCTATCAACATATCCCTTGATTTTCTTAGTGTCCAAAAATCTATTGGTCTCAGTCTTGAATATACTTAACCACTGAACATCCATAGCCTTCTGGGGTAGAGAATTCCAAAGATTCACAACTCTCTGAATGAAGAATTTTTTTCCCAACTAAGTTCTAAATGGCTGACTCCTTATCCTGAGACTGTGACCCCTGGTTCTAGATTTTCCAACCAGGGGAAACAGCCTCTCAGCATCTACACTGTCAAGCCCTTTAACAATTTTATACATTTCAATGAGATCACCTCTCATTCTTCTAAACTCCTGAGAATAAAGATCCATTCTGCTCAATCTCTCCTCATAACACAACCCTCTCATCCCAGGAATCAATCTAGTGAACCTTCATTGCACCCCCTCTAAGGCAAGTTGATCCTTCCTTATGTATGGAAACCAAAACTGTACACTATACTCCAGGTGTAGTCTCACTAAAGCCCTATATAATTACAGCAAGACTTCCTTACTCTTATACTCCAACCCCTTGCAATAAAGACTAGCATGGAGTGCATAAGGGATGGTTTTTTAGACCAATATGTCGAGGAACCAACTAGGGGGGAGGCCATCTTAGACTGGGTGTTGTGTAATGAGAGAGGATTAATTAGCAATCTCGTTGTGCGAGACCCCTTGGGGAAGAGTGACCATAATATGGTGGAATTCTGCATTAGGATGGAGAATGAAACAGTTAATTCAGAGACCATGGTCCAGAACTTAAAGAAGGGTGACTTTGAAGGTATGAGGCGTGAATTGGCTAGGATAGATTGGCGAATGATACTGAAGGGGTTGACTGTGGATGGGCAATGGCAGACATTTAGAGACCGCATGGATGAACTACAACAATTGTACATTCCTGTCTGGCATAAAAATAAAAACGGGAAGGCGGCTCAACCGTGGCTATCAAGGGAAATCAGGGATAGTATTAAAGCCAAGGAAGTGGCATACAAATTGGCCAGAAATAGCAGCGAACCCGGGGACTGGGAGAAATTTAGAACTCAGCAGAGGAGGACAAAGGGTTTGATTAGGGCAGGGAAAATGGAGTACGAGAAGAAGCTTGCAGGGAACATTAAGACGGATTGCAAAAGTTTTTATAGATATGTAAAGAGAAAAAGGTTAGTAAAGACAAACGTAGGTCCCCTGCAGTCAGAATCAGGGGAAGTCATAACGGGGAACAAAGAAATGGCGGACCAATTGAACAAGTACTTTGGTTCGGTATTCACTGAGGAGGACACAAACAACCTTCCGGATATAAAAGGAGTCGGAGGGTCTAGTAAGGAGGAGGAACTGAGGGAAATCCTTATTAGTCGGGAAATTGTGTTGGGGAAATTGATGGGATTGAAGGCCGATAAATCCCCAGGGCCTGATGGACTGCATCCCAGAGTACTTAAGGAGGTGGCCTTGGAAATAGTGGATGCATTGACAGTCATTTTCCAACATTCCATTGACTCTGGATCAGTTCCTATGGAATGGAGGGTAGCCAATGTAACCCCACTTTTAAAAAAAAGGAGGGAGAGAGATAACAGGGAATTATAGACCGGTCAGCCTGACATCGGTAGTGGGTAAAATGATGGAATCAATTATTAAGGATGTCATAGCAGCGCATTTGGAAAGAGGTGATATGATAGGTCCAAGTCAGCATGGATTTGTGAAAGGGAAATCATGCTTGACAAATCTTCTGGAATTTTTTGAGGATGTTTCCAGTAGAGTGGACAAGGGAGAACCAGTTGATGTGGTATATTTGGACTTTCAGAAGGCTTTCGACAAGGTCCCACACAAGAGATTAATGTGCAAAGTTAAAGCACATGGGATTGGGGGTAGTGTGCTGACATGGATTGAGAACTGGTTGTCAGACAGGAAGCAAAGAGTAGGAGTAAATGGGGACTTTTCAGAATGGCAGGCAGTGACTAGTGGGGTACCGCAAGGTTCTGTGCTGGGGCCCCAACTGTTTACACTGTACATTAATGATTTAGACGAGGGGATTAAATGTAGTATCTCCAAATTTGCGGATGACACTAAGTTGGGTGGCAGTGTGAGCTGCGAGAAGGATGCTATGAGGCTGCAGAGCGACTTGGATAGGTTAGGTGAGTGGGCAAATGCATGGCAGATGAAGTATAACGTGGATAAATGTGAGGTTATCCACTTTGGTGGTAAAAACAGAGAGACAGACTATTATCTGAATGGTGACAGATTAGGAAAAGGGGAGGTGCAACGAGACCTGGGTGTCATGGTACATCAGTCATTGAAGGTTGGCATGCAGGTACAGCAGGCGGTTAAGAAAGCAAATGGCATGTTGGCCTTCATAGCGAGGGGATTTGAGTACAGGGGCAGGGAGGTGTTGCTACAGTTGTACAGTGAGGTCACACCTGGAGTATTGTGTACAGTTTTGGTCTCCTAACCTGAGGAAGGACATTCTTGCTATTGAGGGAGTGCAGCGAAGGTTCACCAGACTGATTCCCGGGATGGCGGGACTGACCTATCAAGAAAGACTGGATCAACTGGGCTTGTATTCACTGGAGTTCAGAAGAATGAGAGGGGACCTCATAGAAACGTTTAAAATTCTGACGGGGTTAGACAGGTTAGATGCAGGAAGAATGTTCCCAATGTTGGGGAAGTCCAGAACCAGGGGACGCAGTCTAAGGATAAGGGGTAAGCCATTTAGGACCGAGATGAGGAGAAATTTCTTCACCCAGAGAGTGGTGAACCTGTGGAATTCTCTACCACAGAAAGTTGTTGAGGCTAATTCATTAAATATATTCAAAAAGGAGTTAGATGAAGTCCTTACTACTAGGGGAATCAAGAGGTATAGTGAGAAAGCAGGAATGGGGTACTGAAGTTGCATGTTCAGCCATGAACTCATTGAATGGCGGTGCAGGCTAGAAGGGCCGAATGGCCTACTCCTGCACCTATTTTCTATGTTTCTATGTTTGCTTTCCTAATTACTTGCTGTACCTGCATGTTAGCTTTATGTGACTCTTTTAGAAGGACCCACAGAAGCCTCCGAATGCCAACATTTACTAGTCTATCACCTGATTAAAAATATTCTGCTATTCCATTCTTCTAACCAAAGTGGATAATTTCTTATTTCCCCACATTATACTCAATCTGCCACCTTCTTGCCCATACACTTAACTTTTCTATAACCCTTTGCAACCTCCTCACAGCTTACTTTCCAAGTCTGTTTACATCTTCCTGCATTTTGGTGCAGTCCTCCTAATTATTAGTTTTATCCCCCCAATTTGGTATTATTTGCAAATTCCAAAACTATTTCTCCAATTTTCAAATCCAAATCATTCATAACCAGCAGTGAACCCAACACGGATCCCTGTGGAACACCACTTCTCACTCTCCGCCAGCCTGAGAAACTTCCTTTAACTCCTACGTAGACTTTTTTGTCTTTTGTGTTTTCTGTTTGGGCCATCCTTCAATCCATTCTGCTACCAGGCCCCTGACTCCACACACCCTGACCTGCCATGGGTCTCTTATGTGGCACCTTCTGAATGTCCATGTATATCACATCCACTGCATTTCCCTCATCTACCCTATTACTCCTTCAATGAATCCAATAATTTTGATTAAACATAACCTTCCCTTTATAAACCATGCTGACTACTCCACGTATATTACATTATCACTAATCTTTGTTTAAAGTTTTACATATGATCTAATTTCCCTATTCACCCATAGAAACCAGCCTACGATACACTTTTCTTTCCCTCCCCTTATTAGAATGTACATGATTAGAATCTTTTCCATCTTCTATTAAAATATTTCTTATTGCTGATCCATGGTGCAATTGTCAAATGTTCCTTCCATTTGATATAGGCAGTGTCCTTTTTATGTTGTTATATTCCGCCTCCTCATCCCAGTCAAGTAAACCTGCCCTCAAATTTTCTTGTTCTTTGTTCTATTCTTACACATAACATAAGTTATACAGCGATCACGGTTTGCACAACATTGCCGTATTTTCAGGTTAGCTACTTACTCTGATTCATTACCCAGAACTAGTAAAGTGAGCCTCCTTTTCTTATTAAAGTAGCAACGAGTTGACTAAGAAAACACTCCTGAATACAAAAGAATACTTTTCTTAACCACAAGCAATTTCCTTATTCTGGTCCAATTGGGGAAAATTAAAGTCTTAGTGGGCTAGATTTTCAACTTTTTTTGCATGCTTAATGCCCACTTAATGTCCATTTTACCACTGAAATTATGTATAACGCCCAGATATCGCCCATTTAGTCACAAAATGGAAACTGATGCGCATTTTTCGGACATTTATCGCCGATGTTACTTTCCCCATGTGCGTAACGCCGGGAAAAAATAATACCACCCGCCCACTTTTTTTGGGTGGAATCATCAGAACGGGCGAAATCAACGCCCATAATATCGGCCAACGTTAATTTCCTCATGGAATTAATGCCGAGATTCAATAATACCAACCGACCGCCCACTTTTTTTTGTCATAAAGATCACATTTGCCGAAACTAATGCCCAGGAGATCGCGCAGTGTCACGTTCACCACCTTGCACACATATTGCCCACAATATCGCTCGCCCAAATCACCGCCCGGAAAAAGTGGAAAGTGAACAAATCACAGCGGTGTGGGCGCCATGTTTAAAATCACAGGTCACTTCATTGAAAAGGCCGCTTCAACTTCGGGGGAGTTTGGATTGACTCTGGAGTTCTTCTCAGATGAAGTGACCATCTCAACAGACATATTTTCAGACTCTGGACTATTGGGGGTTTACTGTAGGTGTATTTTAGTGAGGAAATTATTGCTTCTCATCAATCGCTATTATACTTTCATTGCAATGGGGCCAGCCATTTCTCAGCCTGCATCGATTAATACGTAGATGCTGCTGAGTGCAGATGGCTCAATGTGTGATGCACATCATTATGTGCCCAGTTTAAGATGTGCAAGAATGAGGAGGAGGTCCAGACCATACACACCTTGCACGTACAGGGAAAAGAGATCTTACCTCGACGTGTCCGAGCACATCTGCCTTCGGAGACTGCGCTTCCACAAGGTGGTGGTCAATGAAATATGTGAGCTCATCAGGCCACATATGCAGCCTGCCATCAGGACATCAGTGTCTGTCAAGGTCAAAGTCACCGCAGCACTGTCTTTCTATGCGTCTGGTTCCTTTCGGGCCTCCACGGTCGTGATTTCCCTTCTGTCTCACCATGCTACCCATCGCTGCATTAGACAGGTCACGGAGGTCCTGTATGCGCGAAGGATGGACTTTATCGGCTTCCCCATGACCACGGAGGTTCAGACTGACTGGGCTGGAGCATTCTACCGCATTGCTCAGTTCCCCAGGGTGCAGGGAGCAATACAGTGCACTCACATCGTAATGTGGGCACCTTCTCAGGACCCAGAGCTTTTTCGTAACAGAAAAGGATTTCACTCCCTGAAGTTGTCGACCACAACCAGATCATAATGGCAGTGAATGCCAAATGTCCAGGCAGCTTCGATGAGGCTCACATCCTGCGTGAGAGCGCTGTCTCTGACATGTTTAAGAGTCAGCCACAAGGACAATGCTGGATGCTTGGTGATAACCGATATGGCCTCGCCACCTGACTGATGACCCCCCCTGCATGACACCCACACCGAGGCCGAGAAGCGATACAACCAGAGCCACAGCGACACATGCAATGTGGTCCAAAAAACAATGACTGTGCTTAAGCAGTGCTTCAGATGCCTCGACCACTCAGGTGGGGAGCTACAATATAACCCTGAGCAAGTAGCTAAATTTGTGGTCGTGTGCTCCATGCTGCATAACCTGGCTATCAGGAGGGGCCAAGAATTGCCAGAAGGGACTGATGCTCCACCTCAGGAGAGAGAGGAAGAGGAGGATGAGGGGCTGGATGCTGACCTAGGGCCAGACAATCAGGCTTGCTATGCAACTATGCCCACAATCTCCTCCAGACCACAGGAAAGTGCCTGTGATGGCTACATAGCTGCAAGACTCTTACATCAGGAGCTGATATCTGAACAATTTGCCTGAAAGATCGTTGCTGTGAGTGACAATGCTGACACACTGCTGTGTGTGTGCAGCTCAGACATCAATGGTGCCCATCATCTTGGTGCCAATTAAAGTTTACGTTGATTGAAGTTAAGTTTTATATAAACCTTTCATGTTCAGGAATCACCAGTCTGCTACCGTCCAGCTATCTGAGACAATGCGCACAAGGTTATGTTGAATAGATTTTTTTTTATACCAACATTGGTTTGAAATCATAAGTATCACGGGCAAAAACACCCAACCCCTGCCCACACCCCACTTTTTCCACCATTGACATCAATCAAATGGTCAACATGTCCAGCAACACAGAATACAAATGCAAAGCAGGAGGGTAGTCCCCTAGCCCCGTACATTACAACAAATTGCATACACCCAGATGGAGATATAACACAACCATCACCTGCAGACATGCACTTCACTTTCCTTACCCCCTCCCCTTCTCCTCCCCACCTCTACCCCTTCCCCTCCTCGTTCCACGCCGTCTGGCCAAAGAGCTTCTCAGGCAGTGCCTCATTGAGGGGGATGAAGACGGAGGCGGTGGTTGCAAGTGTACGGGAGCGGGGGGTGCTGAGGGGGGAACATTCTCTGATCCAGAAGCAGGATCTTGGTCCTGCCTCTCATCTGTCGTTCGCAGTGGTGGTGCGGAACCTAGGGGAGGAGTGACGCGCTCCGGGACCACTGGGAGGCCTATGCCAGCAGTATTCCTGGCTATCGCCTCCAGGGCCTCCGCCATTCGTGGAACGTACTCAGTCATGGTGGCCAGCTGTCGGGATATTCCCCCCAATGCTTCGAGGAGCTGGTCACCAATGTCTGCAGTCCTCCTGGTAACTGTACCATCTCTCCACTGTCATGTCGCGCTTGTGGACCAGACGTGCCGCGTCCACGAAATCTCCGCGGGATCGGCCCCGTCCTGGGGACAAATGGGGTGCCCTGTAGCGAGATGCTTGGGGCCGGCACCTCCAGAGTGGCGGTGGGAATGACCGGAGGTGCACTAGATGGCCTTGGGATGGAATGGCTTCTGGAGCTTGGCGATGCAAGTTCCTCGAAGTCCGCGATATCATCCATAGAGAACAGACCCAGCAGAAAGTTAGTGGCGAGAATCGGAGCTCCTCAGCAGATGTAGGATCGTCCAGTGAGTCTGGCCCCGCGCCCCCACTTTCTGGCCTCTGTGGTCTTGCCTGGGGCCGCGCTGCTGGCTGAGCCGCAAAACATAATTGAGGTTATTAGAGGAGAAGGGGGTGCTAAGGTCACAAAGTGATTCCAGCACTACGCACAGCATATGCATGACAAAAGCACCACCGCTATCAAGATCATCACCGACATCACATTTCATGACCATCAACACATGGTGCATTGCAATGATTTTCATTAGGTCAGCATTATTTCCAGGACAATTTTAGAAATCATCTACCATATATGATTGTTTGGATATGAGTGAGTGTGGCATCTATTGACTTTACATCACGCAATGGTGTAAACTTTACTCACGTCGCTTCACTTCAGGATCTGCAGTTGCTTGCATGGCTGTCCGGGGCTGCTTCCCCACGAGTGTGAGCACCCGCTCCTCCATCTCAATGATGTCGCTGGCAACTGGTGGCCCCCCACCCGTTCGCCTCTGCACGGACTTCATCATTACTAGCTTCTTCTGTAAAAGGTGACAGGAGGACATGGCATGAGATCATTGCATGATAGCATTGCTAGGTACTGTCACAGAGACTGATAACATATAACCGACAGAAGTAATCATGATTATTACGATAATTAGCATTCTTACCTAAAGACGTGCACCGTGACTGCAGGCTTTGACTACACCATTCCTGGTAAAAGTGAAAGACTTCATATCTGCTGGTAGTCACTCATGACTGTTACAAATCAAATTATATAAATACATAAGTACATGTGAAATCAATGTAATACTTACTCTTGTGGATCCGACAAGGTCGTTCCATCGTTTGCAGCATTGGTTGCCCTCACACACCTCGTTGGTCGCCAACAAGACCCCCTCTGCTATCTCGGTCCATATCTTCTGGCAGGCCTTTGGGGTGGGCTTCCCACGCCCTCCCTGTGTCAAATCACCCCAGCGTGTCTTGACCTCCTGCAGGAGGGAGGCATTTGCCTCGTTCGAGAACCTCCTCATTCTTTTGCGCCCTCCAATGTGCTCCTCTCCCAGCTCACTGCTCTCACCAGTGTCAGTCTCCACAACGTGCTGTAATGCCTCCTCCTCTCCCTCCATTAGAGACCAAATTTGGGCAAATATGTGGCTGGTAACAGCTCATTTTTGTTTCCCTATTTGCTCTAAAGCTCTAAAGTCTCCCTTCCTCCTCCCAAAGCAGCCATACCACATCCACACATGCCTTCAGTCCCTCTCAGCCCCCTCTCTCTCTGTCTCCTCTTCTGCGCATGTCATGATGACCCTTGACCTCCTGAATCATGGGAATCGAGCGTTGCCATGCCGTTGCTAAGGACGGTGACACTTTATGGCAGAAGGTCAGAGAGATTTAACGCTACCGCCATTTTGTATCGCTCACGGTAAAGCCCAATTTCAAAAATCGAGACTTGGGGCTTTGAGAATGGGTGACAAGCTGGCAATCTGAAAACCCATTTTTACTGCCCACACCGGAAATAACGCCCATTTTTGGGTGATCTGCACAAAAGTGTAAAATCTAGCCCATTATCACTAATTATCACTACCCACCTCCCTTTCTTCCATATCCCGCTGAAAGTTTTATATCCAGTTAGATTTAATTGGCAATTGTGATTGCAACAGCCACATTTCAGTTACTGCCACCATGTCAGTTTTAATTTTTTCAAAAATTGTGGTTCTAGTTCTGAATTTTTTTTAATACTCTGGGCACTATTATACGTATTTTAGTTTGGATTCCCTTGGTTTGGCAATTTTTCCTTTTTTGTTTCCCCTCATCTGGATCTGCGATTGTTGTGCCCCTGATGCTCTCTGTGCTTCTGTGATTCCCTCTCCTTCTACTATTAGATAGCCGGCAGCCATACTGTAGGGATGTAAAAATCCTCTGTACTGTTCACCTCTGTCAGTCTTGATACTTCCAAATTGTTGCCCTTGGCTCCCACAATGGAAACTTCAGTAGTGTGAAACTGCTAAATGTTAATGAATAAAAGCTGAAGCTGTCAGCAATTTCTTCTTTCTCCCACGTGGAATTCCATTGAATGAACAACCTTGTCTCCTTTGCCCTCTTCTTCCTTATAGAAACACCTTTGAGTGGTGCAGGGTCTATGGGGACACTCATTTCTAAAACAGCTAAGTGCAGCAGAGTTGTAAAAAGTCTCCATTGCCTCACTCAGTGCGTTTTATGGCCATGCATGTTGTAGAGTGTGGTTTCTTGTAATGGGACTGTGTCTTAGCCTTCTCAATAAGATGACAAGTTGAAAGGATTACATAAAATATACGGCACAGAACCAGGCCATGCCGACAAGGGTTAATGCTTCAACTAGAAATGTAAAAACCATGAAGCTCTAGTGTGCAACAAAAATGTTCAAAATGACAGAATCCTCCTGTATTGTTACTCGTCACAAAATACAAGAATCCAATGTACAAATTAGACCAATTTAGAAGTCAAACATACACACAAACTTACAGGAAAAGACTAGCTGTTCCATTGAGCCTGTCCCATCCCCTGTACACTATCAACCCCACACAGCCACATCGCGTGAAGAAATAACGGGCCGGAATTAGAGGAGTACAGAGATCTCGATCTCTAGGGCTGGAGGGGGTTACATCGGGAGGAGGTTACAGCAAGGCCATGGAGAGATTTGAAACCAGGATGAAAATGTTAAAATTGAGGCGTTGCTTAACCGGGGGCCAATCTAGATTATCGTGCACCAGGGAAATGGGTGAGCGGGTGCGAGTTAGGACATGGGCAGCAGGGTTTTGGATGACCTCAAGTTTAGGAGAGTAGAACTAGCATCCCAAGAGAACTCCCCAGATACACAAAAAACATTCATGTGTTGTAAAATGCTGGCCAGCCAAGGGTCAAAGACAACATAGTTTTCTTTTACCATGGATTATCTAAGCGACAAATATTAAAATATTCAGGCAATGTGTAAGCAAACCCGCTATAGACTGAACCACAAGATACCTCCCCTGCTTATGTCACTATGACATTTTAATAACTAGAAGATGTCAATGTACTTTTTCTCATGTCGAAAGGGTTGAAGTTTAGTCAGAGAAATGTCCAAAAACTATTTGCCTCTTGTAAGGGGAGACTATCATTCTCCCACTCTCTCTTTGGGATCAATTTTGCCCAGTGATTGACGCCATTTTTGTGGCGCGCGCCACTTTTTTTGGCCTAAATTTAAAAATCCAAGTTTCCACAGAGATTGTGTGTCAGAGTAACTCAGTTAGATATGATTTTATTCGGTTCGTTTTTTTTTTGCATCATAACCTGATGTCTGTGCCAGTTTTTCGCAATTATGCAAGTTTGGCCAACTTACAAGTCGCCTAGGATGGCGTATATGACCACTCCCAAAAAAACCTCTGTGCATGTAAGAAAAACCAGCGCACATTAAAAGATTGGCGCAGAAAGACGCCATTGTTTTCAGGCGAAGTTTTGGAGGGAGTCAAGAACACATAAATATGCATTATCCAGCTTAAATTTTTCCAACTGAAAATGCAGAAAATGGAAGTTCCATGCAATTCTTTAAATTTGGATTTTCAAAAAATGCCATGCTATCACCGAACGTCTACAAACCGGGCTCGAGGATCAGAGCATCGGCCGGCAGAATCGGTCTCTCATCCGGACACAGGGGCTCGGGGCTTGGCTTGAAAAGAAGCCCGGGGGTTGGGCGTTGGCGGGGAGGATGTGTAAGCCGAACTGATAAGAACCCTTACACTATGCCACTATACATCAAAACAAGCTCAGGGGGCTGGGGGGGGGGAGGGGGTTGGGGGCTGGAAGCTGAACTGAAGGCATGAGAATACTATGTCACTGTGCTGCAAGCAGCAGCAAATGAAGCCCGGGGGCGGGGGGTATTTCCCGATCTAAGCCAGCCCATTGCACATGCTCAGGCTGTCTGTCCCACCTATGACAGAGACTGTAATTCCCGTATTGGACTGTACAGTCACCTGAGAACTCACTTTTAGAGTGGAAGCAAGTCTTCCTCGATTTCGAGGGACTGCCTAGGATGATGATGATGATGATGATGACCATGTGCATAATGGTAACATTACCCATTCTTATTATAACACTTCTAATTCATTTCTTTACTCTCCTACAGGTCCATTAACTGCATCCTCGTCCCTGTCCAGGAGGAAGATGACTCCTCAGAGGAAGCTCCAGCCTCTGAGGGTGATCCGTCGGCAGCCATCGAGAAGAATTGTCACCTGGTGTCTCACAATTGACAAGTGAGCAAGGGCAGGTGAGGTTGACAGGGACAGCAGTGGAGAGTCCTCGCCGAAGGGCGCAAGATGCTCCCAGCTCTTCTGGGCTGCATGCAAATGGTGAGTCTCGGGGGACCATGGAGAAAGAGGGTGATCCTGGAGAGACAGCAACAATTGCATGAGGCTCTGTCATCATTTGCAGCTGCAATGTCTGCAAATGTGCAGAGAATGGAGGAGTCCATCTCCAACATGAGCAGAACCATGTCGCAGGTGATGGTGACTGTAGGCTCTTCCATGGAAAGGATGGCCACCTGCATGGAGCAGCAAATGCACCACTCACATGAGCACATGCTAGCTATGGACAACAGATGGCAGGTGCTCATAGACCTCCTGTCAAGGACTGATGTAAACGTTGACTTGGGCCTTCATTGCCCCACTGCTGTGCAGCAAGGTGCTCGCCAGCTCCTTGATAGCAGGGAAGTACGAGTGGCCGATGAGAGGGATGATGGGGAGAGGGGACATGGAAGTGGGGGCTCTGCTCATAATAATCCCATTTCTCTCCCATTACCTCCCACTGAGTCAGAGCCCCACATGCTTCCTCAGATCAAAATGGTCTGCCCCTGCGCAGTCGCAGGAGGAGCAGGATTTGGCGGGGCCCTCACAGGTTCCAAAACCCAGAGAACGTCCACCAAAAGTGTGTACGCAGTTGCAGCAGGGAAGTGAGCACCCTACAACTAACTCTGCTGAAGCTTCAGGGATTGCACCTGGTAGAAGCACTCGCAAAGGAAAATTGACACAAAGATGCACCAGGGTAAGCACATGGGTGTATCAAAAGATGTTAGTGCTAAGTTTCAGTTATTTTGATTGCACACATAAATGTTTTCCTTTGCACCCACTTTCGGGTCTTGTCCATTTTTGCCACAAACCTCGAAAGTGACTTTGTCACATGGAGTGAATGGTGACATATTATTTAACCTCGAGCATTGGGGCTATGGGTGAGAGTAATGGATTGGTCATTGTCAGGGTACTTTATGGTGTTATTGCAGGGTTGAACTTAGTACAGCATGTGGCAGTCATGTGGCTGAATTGGAGCAAGTTAAATAAATCTGGCCATGATGAGGCCATCCCGGGCTTCCCGGGCAGCCATGTACGCCGCTGTTGGTGGCATCTACATCTCAGCTTCCTCCTGCTCCTCATCTTCCACCTGCTCGTCCTCCTCCTCCTCCGCTGTGTGCTGTGCGCCATGCTCCTCCTACAACTCCAATCCTTGCTGCTGCGCTATGTAGTGCTGCATGCAGCAGACAATCATGATTCTGGAGACCTGGCTGGTATGTACTGAAAGGCTCCTCCAGATCTGTCAAGACATCTGAAGTGCATCTACAGCATGCATATTGCTTGTTCTATAACACATCTGGTGGAGATGTGGCTCTCATTATAATGCTCTTCAGCCTCAGTACTTGGCCTCCTCAGGGGTGTCATATGCCATGTCTTCAGTGGATAGCCCTTGTCTTCAAGCAGCCAGCCAGTAAGTCTGTTTGGAGGTGTGAAGAGCTGAGGGAGGGTGGATTGACGCAGCATGAAAGAGTCATGACAGCTGCCAGGGAATCTGGTGCACAGATGCATAATGATCTTTTTATGGTTGAGGGAATGGAAGCCTTTGAGGTTCACAAACACTTCTGTTTGATGATGGGGTGCCTTTATGGCCACATGTGCAGTCGATGATGCCCGGCACCTGTGGGAAGCCAGCCAGAGCCACAAAGCCAAGCATCCGCTCGGCAACACTGGCTTCATCAGTGGCTAAGTTCACATAATTGGCTGACTGTCAAACATGGCATCGGTGACCTGTGTGATGCATCTGTGGGCATGCTGACTGCGAGGTGCCGCGAATGACTGCTGCAGATCCCTGGAAGGAGCCTGAGGCGAAGAGATTGAGGGCGGTGGTGACTTTGACAGCCACTGCTGAGGAATGTCCACCAGGATCTCTGGGCAGCATGTCTTGTTCCACAAGCTGAAAATGTCTGCGATGACCTGGCGTGATAGCAAAAGCCTCCTTTGGCACTGCTGCTCAGTCATGTTGAGGAAGTTCATCCTCTGCCTGTACACCCTGTGTTGGGGGTATTGCCAGGAGCACATTACAGCCCTGTGCTGACCCATTCTTTCCTGTGGAGCATCAGGTCATTGAGGAGAAGGCTGCTGTTGCTGCTGGTGTGGCTGCTGGTGTTGGTGGTGGGGCTCACCTTTATCCAATTCCGAAGACCAAGGTGAGACAGTATAAGTAGCACCATGCTGATGACATAGATGGCAGGCCAAGTAGTGATCAGAGGGCCAATCCCTTAATGTGGTGATAGTGAGTAGCAATGTGATGAGAATGGCTCCTGAGGTTGCAGACATAACTTGTAAACTCCAGAAACCTAAATGGAGTCAGCAACAGCCTTTCCCTAAGGCAACTAATGAGGTGTAAGGTGTGTATTTATGTGGTTTTCCCAGCTGTCAATTAATGTCTTCGCACAATGACTACTGAGCTTCCGCCTCCCCTTGACAGGCAAGGTTCCCGAGCTGTGTGCTTCCCGTGCTCATGCCGATAAATTCAGAAGCTGCAGTTAAAAACCATGTTAAGGGTTTGATAACAATCATTTAATGAATTGAATGAGATCATCTGCCTCTCCCGATCGGGTCCATGGCGCGCTGGGAAATGCGCCCGAGTTAAAGGCTCGAGTTAAAGGCCCGAGTTAAAGGCTGGATGATGGAGGGTTCCCGATGCTATTTTCACAATTTTTATAGCAAACCTACCTCCAAACCCGCACACACAGAAATGGAGAAATTCCGGCCAAAGAAAGGATAGTATTTATTATTTGAAATGTCATTGTCCTAGCAATACATCTTAACACCTTATTCACTTTCGCAATAGCTTTGCAACATTGGCCATGGACCTTCAATGACTCACGCACTATAACCTCCATATCCTTCTCTTGCTCATTAGCCTAAAGCTTGCAAATGTGCCTGGCGTAAGCATGTTTGGAGTTGCCTCTACCCAACAGCATCACTCTATATTTGTCGATATTAAAAGATATCAGCCAGTCATGGGTCCAATCTCCCATCTCATCTAGATCCATCTCAAATCTATCTTTTTCAACTTATAATCACACATTTCTTTGTGTTATCTGTGAACTTGCAGATAGTTCCATAAAAGCCTTCAGCTCATCCAGATTGATGATAAAGATAGTAAAGACTGACGGCCCAAATGCCGATTCCTGTTGGACTCTAGTGACTGGCCCACATACAGAATTGCTACCATTAATAATGATTTTCTGTCTATAGGAATGGCACAAATTCCTTATCCAGCTCAAATATCTGCTCACAAATTCCAAAAAACTGAACCTTGCTTGGTAGCCTTTTGTACGGCCCTTTATCAAAGGCTTTTTGAAAGTCTGGATACACAATATGGACCAGCATTCCAATAGTAATCTGCCAAGTTGGTGAGACAGCACCTTCTTTTCCAGAAGCTATGCTGAGATTTCATAACAACCCCAATTCTTTTAATGTGATCGTGCAGTGCATCTCCAATAGCCCTTTCTAGCAACCTGTCTATAACTGGAGTCAACTATTGGGTTTGTAAGAAGAACATTAGAAATAGGAATAGGAGTAGGAGAGTAGGCCATATGATCCCTTGAGCCTGCTCTGCCTTTGACTAAGATTGTGGCTGATCTTTGACCTCAACTGCACTTTCCCATAAGAACATAAGAAATTTATACATTTTCTAGATTCAGACCTGCAGCCATTTTTAAAATATTGGTCCCACATGGGGGTTTCTCCAGTCAAGCTCTGACCCCAGCAGAACATAGTCTTCTTTTTGCAAGCACCTCCGACCAAATACGTTCAGGGACAGCAGCCAGATCTGTTCTGAGATCACTAATTTTAGCCAGGACTACATCTGCATCTATTTTAGCCCATTTAATTATCGCATCAAACATGTGGGGCTAGAAATTCAGTTGGCGAGCTCCTAAGGCGCTAATATCGCCCGGGCGCTAAATTTAGCGGCGGAAGATTTTTAGCACTGGGTCCACCAAAATTTGGTTTCAGCGTCCTGAGAGTGGAGTGGGGCGCTAAGGGAAGCGTTCCACACTTCTCTGAGGGCGCTAGGCCGCCTGCTGTGCAACTGAAGATCCTGTGCTAAAGAGCCGGCTTTGTAGCGCCCAACGAGAGGCCTCTCTGCAAAAAAAAATATCAGACTAAAATTCACAAAAAACATTCCCTATACATTACTCACCCCAAATAAAGTTAAATCATGACAAAAAAAATCCAAAAATCAATTACACTTAGCTGATGCAGTCATGCCTTCTCTTAGTGCCCCCGGACAGCGCTGCATACCAGGCTTTCACAGCGGGTCACAACGGGTAGTGAGCAAACCAAAGTTTGCTTCCGTGTTGATACTGGGGGCATTGCACATTGGCGCTACGCTCCCGGGCGATACTCAGCGCTGCCGGTAACCGCACACTGAAGTTGCTATTGTTGACGCTGGCTGGCACTAACCCTGTAGCACCCCTTGCAGGGGGCATTATTCAACCAAATGTTTTGCCTGTGGTCTATTTTTGGTAACTCAGCATCATCTTCAGTAGTGAAGACTGATACATTTGAAACCTCTGCCATATCCGTGCACCCCACCCAAATCTGTCACGTGGTTCCTTCAATAGCCCTATACAGTCCTTAATCGCTCTCTGACTCCTAACATATCTGAATAAGACTTACTATTACTACAACACTCATCCACTATCCTTTTCTCCAGTGACCTGTTCATTGTTGTAACAGCAACATTCGTTGTTTTCAGCTGAGTATGATATCGACAACAACAACCTGCATTTATATAGCATCTTTAATGTAGTAAAAGGTCCCAAGGCACTTCATAGGAGCGATTTCATACAAAATTTGACACCGAGCATCATAACAACATAGTAGGACAGGTAAACAAAAGCTTGGTCAAAAATGTAGGTTTTAAGGAGTGTCTTAAAGGAGGAAAGCGAGGCGGAGAGGTTTCGGGAGGGAATTCCAGAAATTAGGGCCTAGACAGTTGAAGGCGTGGTCACCAATGATGGGGTGATGGAAATAGAGGAAGTGCAAGAGGCCAGAATTGGAAGATGAATATATCTTGAAGGGTTGCAGGGCTGGAGGAGGTTACAAAGATAGGGAGGTATAAGGCCATGGAGGGATTTGAACACAAGGATGACAATTTAAAATTCAAGGCATTGCCAGACTAGGAGCCAATGAATGTCGATGAGCACAGGGTTGATAGGTGAATGGGACTTTCAAGTTAGGATATGGGCAGCTGATACCTATTCTCTTGACAGTTAGTCACCAGATTTATTCAGATGTGGCCCGAGGTCCAATTTCGGCCGAGTATCTGATGTTCAATAATTCTTCATTATGAGCAAAAAGCATGACAGTACAACAGCATATTGGCTAACTCAACAGAATATCATCAACCTACAGCAGTGTGAACGTGTCAGTCAGAATCTTCTCCAGAAATGGCCATTGGCAATGTAGGTAGATGAACACTTAATACATCTACATGACACTCTGTCCACAATTTTAACTCGGGGATTAACCCCCTTACTTTATATGGGTTACATTCTGCTAAGATAGTTGACAAACATGTTAAACTTTTGCACACTTTCGGGGGATAATTTTGACTTTGCAATAGTGTAAAATGGGTGATAGGGAATCGGCAGCCCGCTTTACATCTTTCACAATTTTGGTTTGCATTGAAGTTAAAATTTCACCCAATAATGTTTAGGTTTGGGTTTATTATCCCATGTATAGTTCTGTGGCCACCACAGAAGGTGTTACAGATGCAGATTAAAAAAAAACACAAGTTTATTTTTAACAAATTTATTTTCCTCCTTTTGCTAACTTAGCAAAAAATGTTGTTGTTGTATAATGTGGGGAAGACTATTTTTTTTTACTCAGGGCTACTTTTTCACGAAAAGAAAATATAGTCCTCCTGGTACTAAAAAATAGTCCTAATTGAAGATTGATTGAAGTCTATGAAATTTAACCCGATATAAAACAGTACATTATAACAAGCATCCATTAACAACAGATTAACAAATCCCACTGCACTGTTTGAACAAACAGATTAATAGATCCTTAGTACCACTTGTAATTTTTTTTTTAGCTCATCATATCAAATTGACATCATTCTTTTGGTACCAATGGGCAGTTTTTTGCTCACTGTCATCACCCCTATGAGGTAGATTTGGTAATCCAATACTTCAGACACACAGGGCCTCAGTACTCTCGGGTGCTATTGATGATTGAGCATCCGACTTGTCTCATTATTAATGGCCCGCCATTGAAAGGCTGCATTAGACAGCGTGGCAGCCCCGACCTGCGAGAGACCATCAGCGGCAGGTCGGGGCCATAAAAGGAGTCGCGAGCGGCGGCCCCTGGACAGTGTGGCGGCGTACCACTTCAAGGTAAGCGTGCTGGTGCAGGAGGGCGACGGCAGCGAAGAGGGATGTAATCAAGGTCCAGGTCAGTGATTGGAGCGTAGGCAGGTACAGCAGAAGCGGCGAGCTCGGGGCGAAGGAGTGGCGAGAGAATGTAAAGGGATGTGATTGGGACCCAGGAGAGGCATGAGTTCAGGGCCAGAAGAGATGAGGGCCCAGGGGAAGCACGGGCCAGCCCACACTGTGATATGTGTGCGCACTAGGTCCGTGCAGCACAGCAGGTCTCCAGTCGTCTTGGGTAATCCTTGCCACTGGACCAAGACCTAGCTCTGTCAAGCCCGTGTGGTGGCTGGTGTGCGACGGACACCACACATTAAAAAAATCCACGCACAGGCATCTTCCACCCTTCAAGATGTAGTTCGGGATCTGGAATTTTAGATCCTTCATTGAAACACCTGTGACCTCATCCCTTTTTGGCGTGGAAGCAGGTCATCCTCATCCCATTCAGCTCCAGGCAACCCTGCAGACCAATGTGCTAATGGATAGAATGGTGCTAGCTGGATAAGAAGTTGAAGCTTACCAATGCTCTGCACTGTTAAGCTGTGCAGTTTTATTTAGTTGAACTTCAGCAATACTCCTGTATACACGTAGTGGTTCACAAGCCTTAGCTCTTACCAACCTGCACTTTTGTTGTTATGTATGAAGAAAGAGTCAAATTGAATACTGTGAGCTCAAAGTAAAGTGTGACCGTAGTCTTTTATTGCAGGTCTCCAGAGTGCGTCTCCAACCTGTGAAACCTCCTTAAATACCTGTGCTCCCAAGGGATTATGGGATCCCTTGGGACTCCAAGGGATGAGCCCTCTGGTGGATGTACAGAGTATATACAAGTTTACATATATAACACTCCCCCCCCCCAAAGTCAACAGTATAATTATTTACAAGGTGAGTCGATCTGGGGCCCTTCTTGCCCTGGTGGATCGTCTCGGGGCAAATGCTGGTATTGGCGAATCATCTGTTGGGCCCTCGCTGGGCTGCTGTGCAGCTGGCCTTGCTGGGCTGCCTGGTGTGCTGAGTCCTGCTGGGCTGCTGTGGATGATGGGTTCTGCTTCGTGATCAACCGCTGTGTCGGTTGCCACTGGTGTGTGTTGGGGGGTCAGAGAAGGTAGGGTACAAAGTGGGTTGCTCAGGATAGTCCGTGAATCTGAGTTTAATTTGGTCCAAGTGTTTCCGGTGAATGAGTCCATTTGAAAGTTTGACCCTAAACACCCTGCTCCCCTCTTTGGCCACAACAGTGCCAGGAAGCCACTTGGGACCTTGTCCATAATTCAATACAAATACAGGGTCGTTGATTTCAATCTCGCGTGACACATTTGCGCTATCATGATATTGACTTTGTTGGAGCTGCCTGCTCTCTACCTGTTCATGTAGATTGGAGTGAACTAACGAGAGCCTTGTCTTAAGTGCTCTTTTCATGAGCAGTTCAGCAGGTGGGATCCCAGTGAGTGAGTGGGGTCTCGTGCAGTACCTAAGCAGGACTCGGGATATGTGAGTCTGCAGTGAGCCTTCCGTTACCCTCTTCAAGCCCTGCTTTATGGTTTGCACTGCTCTCTCTGCCTAACCATTGGATGCTGGTTTAAACGGGGCTGATGTAACATGTTTGATCCCATTACGGGTCATGAACTCCTTGAACTCAGCACTGGTAAAACAAGGCCCGTTGTCACTCACCAGGACATCAGGCAGGCCGTGCGTGGCAAACATGGCCGCAGCGGACATGTTTGCTGACATTATCTCACATTTAATCCATTTGGAGTATGCATCTACAACCACAAGAAACATTTTACCCAAGAACGGGCCTGCATAGTTGACATGGACCCTAGACCACGGTTTGGAGGGCCAAGACCATAAGCCTAGTGGTGCCTCCCTGGGTGCGAGCATGTGTTGCATCTGTGCATGCAAGTCCACATCGATACCGGGCCACCACATGTGGGATCTGGCTATCGCTTTCATCATTACGATGCTTGGGTGGGTACTGTGGAGGTCACTGATGAAGGTGTCTCTGCCCTTCTTGGGAACCACTACTTGATTATCACACAGAAGGCAGTCTGCCTGAATAGACATTTCATCTTTGCGCCGGTGGAACGGCTTTATATCTTCCTGAATTTCCACTGGGATACTGGACCAGCTCTCATGAAGCACACAGTTTTTGACTAGGGACAATAAGGGGTCCTGGCTTGTCCAGGTTTTGATCAGCCGGGCTGTGACGGGTGATTGCTCACTCTCAAATGCTTCCATAACCATGACTAAATCTGCGGGCTGCACTATTTCGACCCCCGTGGTGGGCAATGGCAGCTTACTGAGAGCATCGGCGCAGTTTTCTGTGTCTGGCCTGTGGCGGATGGCGTAGTTGTATGTGGACAACACGAGCGCCCCTCTCTGGATGCGGGCGATGCATTAGTATTTATCCCCTTACTCTCGGAAAGCAGGGATATAAGTGACTTATGGTCAGTTTCCAATTTGAATTATAGCCCAAACAGATATTGATACATTTTCTTTACCCCATAGACACACACTAATGCTTCTTTTTCAATCATGCTGTTGGTTCTATCAGCCTTAGACAGACTCCTGGATGCATAAGCAACTGGTTGCAATTTCCCAAAATCATTAGCTTGTTGCAATACAAACCCGATGCCATATGACGACGCATCACATGCTAGTACCAAACGCTTGCATGGATCATACAACACAAGCAATTTGTTTGAGCATAACAATTTTCCAGCTTTTTCTTGACTTTTGCCCCAAACCCATTCGTCCCCTTTACGCAGTAAAGCCTGCAGTGGATCTAACAGTATGCTGAGACCCGGTAAGAAGTTACCAAAGTAGTTCAGGAGTCCTAGAAACGACCGCAGCTCCGTCACGTTCTGTGGCCTCGGTGCATTCTCGATTGCCTCAGTCTTCGAATCGGTGGGCCTGATGCCGTCCGCCGCGATCCTCCTCCCTAGGAACTCCACTTCAGGTGCTAGGAAAATGCACTTCGAGCGTTTTAAACTGAGCCCCACGCAGTTGATCGACTAAGAACCTCCTCCAGGTTCTGCAGATGTTCGACTGTGTCCTGACCTGTGACCAAGATGTTGACCTGGAAGACCAGGTGCGCAGGACTGACTTCAGTAAGCTTTCCATGTTTCTCTGGAATTTCGCCGCCACTGATCGAAGTCCAAACGGGCATAAGTTATAAATGAAGAGCCCTTTGTGCGTGTTGATGCAGGCGAGGCTCTTTGATGATTCCGCCAGCTCCTGCGTCATGTAGGCTGAAGTCAAATCCAGCTTAGTGAACGTCTTTCCTCCCACTAGCATTGCAAAGAGGTCGTCGGCCTTTGGTAGTGGGTATTGGTCCTGCAGGGAGAAACGATTGATAGTTACTTTGTAATCGCCACAGATTCTGACGGTGCCATCTCCCTTGAGGACTGGGACAATTGGACTAGCCCACTCATTGAATTTGATCACTGAAATGATGCCCTCTCTTTGTAGCCAGTCTAGCTCGATCTCTACCCTCTCTCTCATCATGTACGGTACTGCTCTCACCTTGTGATGAATGGGTCACACCCCCAGTATTAGATGGATCTGCACTTTTGCTCCTTGGGATTTCCTGATGCCTGGTTCGAACAGCGAAGGGAACTTGTTTAAGACCTGGGCACACGAAGTATTGTCAGTGGGCGATAGCGCTCGGTCGTCGTCCCAGTTCTAGCGTATCTTTCCCAGCCAGCTCCTGCCGAGCAGCGTGGGAGCATCGCCCGGTACCACCCAGAGTAGTAGCTTGTGCACCGCTCCATCGTAGGAGACCTTTACAATAGCACTACCGATTACGGGAATCAGTTCCTTTGTATAATTTCTTAGATTTGTGCGAATTGGAGTTAAGACTGGCCTTGAGGCATTGCTGCACCACAATTTTTCGAAAGTCTTTTTGCTCATGATGGACTGGCTTTGCACCCGTGTCCAGCTCCATTGACACCGGGGGTCCATTTAGTTCAACGTTCAGCATTATCGGGGGACACTTTGTCGTAAATGTGTGCACCCAATGTACCTCTGCCTCCTCGATCTGAGGCTGTGGTTCATCGTGATCCACCATGGATCTGTTCTCCTCTGCAACATGGTGGTTTGCAGGAGTAACAAGATTTGCAGCTCGCCTGCACATACGTTGGAGGTGTTCTATTGTTCCACAGCCCTTGCAAACATACCCTTTGAAGCGGCATGAATGGAAATGATGATCACCCCCGCAGCGCCAAAAAGGTGTTAATAGCCTTGAATTCATCACCCTTGATGGTGGACTCTGAGACATCTGCGGACGTGCAGCTGCAGGTATGTGTGACCTGCCCTGTACGTTGCGATTTGAAAACAATATCACTTTGTTCACAGTACTTGTAGTAGCACTTGTGTGCTGAGAGATTTGCTCAGTATTGTCACTGTGGCAATGAACGCCTGTGCTATCGCTATGGCCTTACTCAAGGTTGGGGTCTCTACAGTCAAAGGTTTGCGAAGTATAGTTTCATGGCCAATGCCAAGTTCAAAAAAGTCTCTGAGCATATGCTCCAAATGTCCTTCAAGTTCGCAATGTCCTGCAAGGTGTCTTAGCTCTGCGACATAATTCGCCACTTCCTGGCCTTCAGAGCTTTTGTAGGTGTAGAATCGGTACCTCGCCATCAGAACGTTTTCCTTCGGGTTCAAATGCTCCCGCACCAATGTGCACAAATCATTGTATGATTTCTCCGTGGCTTTCGCTGGAACAAGCAGATTTTCCATGAGGTCATACGTTAGTACCCCACAGACGGTGAGGAGAATCGCCCTTCGTTTGGCAGCGTTCTCTTCTCCATCCAGCTCATTGGCTACGAAGTATTGTTCGAGTCCACAAATGTTTCCCAATCATCTCCCTCTGAGAATTTCTCCAGGATGCCCATTGTTCTCTGCATCTTTGGGTTCGCTATCTGTATCTCGTCGCCAGTTGTTATGTATGAAGAAAGAGTCAGACTGAATACTGTGAGCTCAAAGTAAAGTGTGACCTTAGTCTTTTATTGCAGGTCTCCAGAGTGCCTCTCCAACCTGTGAGGCCTCCTTAAATACCTGTGCTCCCAAGGGATTACATAGAAACATAGAAACATGGAAAATAGGTGCAGGAGTAGGCCATCCGGCCCTTCGAGCCTGCACCACCATTCAATGAGATCATGGCTGATCATTCTTTCAGTACCCCGTTCCTGCTTTCTCTCCATACCCCTTGATCCCTTTAGCCGCAAGGGCCATATCTAACTCCCTCTTGAATATATCCAATGAACTGGCATCAACAACTCTCTGCGGTAGGGAATTCCACAGGTTAACAACTCTCTGAGTGAAGAAGTTCCTCCTCATCTCAGTCCTAAATGGCTTACCCCTTATCCTAAGACTATGTCCCCTGGTTCCGGACTTCCCCAACATCGGGAACATTCTTCCTGCATCTAACCTGTCCAGTCCTGTCAGAATTTTATATGTTTCTATGAGATCCCCTCTCATCCTTCTAAACTCCAGTGAATACAGGCCCAGTTGATCCAATCTCTCCTCATATGTCAGTCCTGCCATCCCAAGAATCAGTCTGGTGAACTGTCGCTGCACTCCTTCAATAGCAAGAACATCCTTCCTCAGATTAGGAGACCAAAACTGAACACAATATTCCAGGTGAGGCCTCTCTGTAAGACTTCCCTGCTCCTATACTCAAATCCCCTTGCTATGAAGGCCAACATATCATTTGCCTTCTTTACTGCCTGCTGTACCTGCATGCCAACCTTCAATGACTGATGTATCATGACACCCAGGTCTCGCTGCACCTCCCCTTTTCCTAATCTGCTGCCATTCAGATAATATTCTGTCTTTGTGTTTTTGCCCCCAAAGTGGATAACCTCACATTTATCCACATTATGCTGCATCTGCCATGTATCTGCCCACTCGCCTAACCTGTCCAAATCATCCTGCAGTCTCTTAGCATCCTCCTCACAGCTCACACTGCCACCCACTTTAGTGTCATCTGCAAACTTGGAGATATTACACTCAATTACATCATCCAAATCATTAATATATATTGTAAAGAGCTGGGGTCCCAGCACCGAGCCCTGCGGCACCCCACTAGTCTCTGCCTGCCGTTCTGAAAAGGATCCGTTTATCATGACTCTCTGCTTCCTGTCTGCCAACCAGTTCTCTATCCACGTCAGTACATCACTCCCAATACCATGTGCTTTGATTTTGCACACCAATCTCTTGTGTGGGACCTTGTCAAAAGCCTTTTGAAAGTCCAAATACACCACATCCACTGGTTCTCCCCTGTCCACTCTACTAGTTACATCCTCAAAAAATTCCAGAAGATTTGTCAAGTATGATTTCCCCTTCATAAATCCATGCTGACTTGGACCAATCCTATCACTGCTTTCCAAATGTGCTGCTATTTCATCCTTAATGATTGATTCCAACATTTTCCCCACTACTGATGTCAGGCTAACTGGTCGATAATTACCCATTTTCTCTCTCCCTCCTTTTTAAAAAAGTGGTGTTACATTAGCAACCCTCCAGTCCATAGGAACTGATCCAGAGTCGATAGACTGTTGGAAAATTATCACCAATGCATCCACTATTTCTAGGGCCACTTCCTTAAGTACTCTGGGATGTAGACTATCAGGCCCTGGGGATTTATCGGCCTTCAATCCCGTCAATTTCCCTAACACAATTTCCCGCCTAATAAGGATATCCTTCAGTTCCTCCTTCTCACTAGACCTTCGGACACCTAGTACATCCGGAAGGTTATTTGTGTCTTCCTTTGTGAAGACAGAACCAAAGTACTTGTTCAATTGGTCTGCCATTTCTTTGTTCCCCATTATAAATTCCCCCGAATCCGACTGCAAGGGACCTACATTGGTCTTCACTAATCTTTTTCTCTTCACATATCTATAGAAGGTTTTGCAGTCATTTTTTATGTTTCCGGCAAACTTCCTCTCGTACTCTATTTTCCCCCTCTTAATTAATCCCTTTGTCCTCCTTTGCTGTATTCTAAGTTTCTCCCAGTCCTCCAGCTTGCTACTTTTTCTGGCTAATTTGTATGCCTCCTCCTTGGATTTAACACTATCCTTAATTTCCCTTGTTAGCCATGGTTGAGCCATCTTTCCCGTTTTATTTTTACTCCAGACAGGGATGTACATAATCCCAGACAAGGATTATGGGATCCCTTGGGATTCCAGGGGATGAGCCCTCTGGTGGCTGTTTAGAGTATATACATGTTTACATACATAACACTTACGACCCACGCCTCTGTTCTATAGACTTAAATAAGTCAGGTCTGCCTGTATGTGGAGAGAGTGTGCACATAATGGGCATTTTCGTGTGGTATCTGTACTATTTCTGCATTAATAATCTTAGTGACACAAAAATATGTTTAGTGTATAAAACACTGCGATGTGCAATAAAAACTCAAATAAGCTTCTGCACATGTCTCATTTTATATCAGTATTTCTCCTGACTTAGCGGAAATGAATATTTACAGGAAATAGTGCAGGATTAAAATGAATATATCGCTCGGTGTCAATTGTGATATCTTGTGGAAATTTCAGTTGTGATATTATTTTAGGAAGCCTTAATAAGTTTGCATCAAGTTCCTCCGTCCATTATTTAAGTACTGTAGAAGAATTTTTTTTTGACACATGCATTAAGAGTAAATGTCAGCAGAAATTTCTAGTCTGATGTCTATTCTCAGTCTTCAGCATCATAATGTGTTGAGACTAGAGCCGGAGGCAACTGCACCTTTTACATAGAAGTATTGACACCAGGCTGACTTGGCCTATGTTGTGGGTGTAAAGGTCATTTTAACTATCGTGGGTCACAAACCACACACAAGCCTAGGAACGCCTGCAGAAAGCAATAGTTGTCAACTACACATGTGTTGAGATGACATTCCTCTGTCAATCATTGTAACTCAGGTGTTAACCTGTTCATTTAAAATGTTGCCAATATCAGAGTAATCTCTACACTATAATTACTGCTGAGCTATAAGGATTGTGTTATTTGTATTCTTGCCCATTATTTACACCAGCATTAAGTTGTGTTAATAGAAGGAATGATTAGATCGTGTAAATTAACCAACCAGAAAATTACTATTTAGCCTTTGTTATTGACTGTGGTTGCATTGCTCGCTGATGGTAAATAAAGAATACTAATGTAAAACCCTCCCTATGTTACCAGAAATCCACATTTTCTTCTATCCCACAGCAGGAAACAGGTGAGCCATCAGCGCCACCAGTGGAAGTGCTGTGGCATGGGTGCCAGTGACTTCTGCTTCTGAACCTTTGGACTATCCGGAGTCAGGGTGGGGTCACATAACTTGCATCCAATTCTAGCCTCTTGCGCACCTTCGATTTTCGTCGCTCCACCATCGGTGGCCGTGCCTTCAGCTGCCGAGACCCGAAGCTCTGGAATTCCTCCCCTAAACCTCTCCGCCTCGCTCCCTCTCTCTCCTCCCTTAAGATGTCCTTAAAACCCATCGCTTTCACCTGTCCTATTATCTCCTTGTGTGGTTTAGTGTCAAATTATGTTTGATAATTGCTCCTGTGAAGCACCTTGGGACGTTTTACAATGTTAAAGGCACTATATAAATGCAAGTTGTTGTTGCATGTTGTGGGGGGCGGGGGAAACGGTGGTGGGAAGGGGGGAAATCAGTGCTGACAAACCACTCGCTGGCCAGCGAGCACCACAGGCTCACAGAATGTCTTATTGCGTGCTGAATCGTCACTTCATAAAGGGAGTGCATACTACTTAGGCTATTGGCATTCTGACCAAGATTCCAGGACTGGACTCCCAGGTCAGCCCCACTTCTGCTGCTCAAATGGCCTGTATGCTGGGTTCATCCTGGTGTCCAGATCGCTGGTTGGTAGAGAGGTGAGGGCTGAGGAAATTCTCCGTCTGGGCCTTCTGCTGTCAGCTGCCATGTTTGGGGAAATGCGGCAGCTCTCCCACTGCAGGCCCCCGTGCGAATTAGGATGCAGTGGGGTTTTGAGTGGAGAGCTAGCTCCTGTCAGATATCTTTGGCGGTCTTTCTGAATCCAACCATGTGTGCTCTGAAGCCCCAGGCACTGGAAGTGTTATAGATACTGTGAAATTTGCTTTATACTGTTTGCAGTTTTGCATTTTTTTGTGTGCCATTTGGCTGGTACAATTAGCTGAAAAGATTTGCCCTACCATCAATCTGTGGGCTACTCTCCACAGTAACCCTCCACTTATAACATCACAGTTTAGAGATGCTCCTCATCAGAGCTACTGGGGCAGTAGAGACAGCCTTGAAACTACTGTATAATATCATGTCAATGAAAATTCCAATAATGTGAGCTCAGTTCATTTAAATAGCATGCATTGGAAGAGCCAGAGCGCTTGAACAATGCATTATCTGGTGTCAGCAGCAACTAAAGGGCTGCTGGGTGCCCTTAAACATGTGGCACATTTTGGGGATCATAAAAAGATCTGCAGAATAACAACCACTTTCAAAGATTGGACTTTGGAGGGCAAGCTGGTTTCCAACCAATCAGAGACCAATATTTGATAATATTTCCTGCTCTCGCCTTGAACTTGAAAGTTTCATTCACTTTGCTTCCAATTTCCACCCTTCCCTCACCTTCACATGGTTCATCTCCGACTCTTCCCTTCCCTTCCTCGACTTCTCTGTCTCCATTTCTGGGGATAGGCTTTCGACCAGTATCCACTATAAGTCCACTGACTTCCACAGTTACCTGGACTACACTTCCTTCCACCCTGCATCCTGTAAGGACTCCATTCCATTCTCCCAGTTTCTCTGTCTACATCGCATCTGCTCTGACGACGCCACCTTTCTCACCAATGCCTCTGATATGTCTTCCCTTTTCCTCAATAGAAGATTCCCCTCCACCGTGGTTAATATTGCCCTCGACAGTGTCTATTCTATTTCCTGCACCTCTGCTCTCACCCCTTCCCCTCCCTCTCAGAACCACAACAGGATTCCCTTTGTCCTCAACTTTCACCCACCAGCCTCCGCGTTCAACCGATCATCCTCCGCCATTTCCGCCACCTCCAGCATGATCCCACTACCAATCACATCTTCCCCTCCCCTCTCAGCATTCCGAAGGGACCGCTCTCTCCACGATACCCTGGTCCATTCCGCAGTCACCCCCAGCAACCCTCTCCCCTTCCCACGGCACCGTCCCGTGCAAGCACAGGGGATGCAACACCTGCCCTTTTACCTCCTCCCTTCCCACTATCCAGGGCCCCAAATACACCTTCCAGGTGAAACAGCGATTTACTTGTACTTCTTTCAAATTAGTATACTGTATTCGCTGCTCACGATGTGGTCTCCTCTACATTGGGGAAACCAAGCGTAGATTGGGTGACCGCTTTGCGGAGCACCTCCGTTCAGTCCGCAAGTTTGACCCTGAGCTTCCGGTTACCCGTCACTTTAATTTTGCACTTCATTCCCACTTTGACCTCTCCGTCCTCGGTCTCCTACACTGTTCCAACGAAGCTCAATATAAGCTCGAGGAACAGCACCTCATCTTTCGTTTAGGCACTTTACAGCCTTCTGGACTCAACATCGAGTTCAACAATTTAAGAGTGTAACCGCTGCCAATCTTTGGCTCCTTTCCCCCCCTTACCCCCCTGTTTCTTTTTTTCTCTTTGTCTTTAATGGCAGCTGGTCATTATCCCGCTATTCACACCCTATCGTGACTAATGTTTTTATAACTCCTGGCATTACTATTTCAATTTGACCTATCATCCCTTTTGTCTCTCTAATCTCTCCTGTCTTCCACCCTATCACAGACCTTCCCTTTTGTTCTTTCTTTCCCTCCCTATTTCAGTGCTTGTTAAGAATCTGTTCTTTCGGAACACTCTCCAGTTCTGATGAAGGGTCGTTGACCCGAAACGTTAACTCTGCTTTTTTTCCACAGATGCTGCCTGACTCGCTGAGATTTCCAGCATTTTCTGTTTGATAATATGGAGCCGTATTCATAAATAAATGATGGGATCATGATGGTACGAAAAGGATTATCATTAAAAATATTAAATAGTAGCAAAATGTTGAAATATTATATATTATTTAGAAATAAGGAGTAATTTGTGAGGCCTCCCCCCCTAATTAGTTCCTAATTAGATGGGAAACTGGGTCATAGAGTCAGCTCTATAGAATTATAGCCATGTCTCCAACACACACTCCTGTCCAATGAGGCTTCATACTGGGAGCTTCACCTGAGAAAATTACCCTAAAATCTCAAAGTAAACAATTCTATGAAGGTGCTGGAACTCGAACGGCTAGAAAATGTCTTTCTAGCAGCCAGAGCCAGAGACAATCACCTTTTTGTTGTGTGATTTATTTTGGGGATAGTTACTCTCCTTATCATTAATAAAAACAGAAAAGGCTGGAAATACTCAGCAGGTCAGGCAGCATCTGTGGAGAAAGAAACAGAGTTAACGTTTCAGGTTGATGACCTTTCATAAGAACTGGAAACATCCCTGTTACATCTCTAACTTTTCCAGTTCTGATGAGAAGTCGACCTGAATCGTTAACTTTGTTTCTCTCTCCACAGATACTGCCCGACCCGCTGAGTATTTCCAGCATTTTCTATTCTTCCTTCAGATTTCCAGCATCCGCAGTCTTTTGCTTTTGTCTCCTTATCATTGTGTCTCGGTCCCTGTGAGGAAGCTCCCAGTTTGCACTTGGCCTCTCTGTGTGCGGTGGCAAGCCTGCGACTAATACTCACTACCTGGAGGCTTGCAGCAGGTACAAACCCATATCCCACATGTCTGTGGTGCAGCATGCCACTGCAGGGAGCAGGGCGTGCTACTGCAGGAGGGCAACGGCTGTGAAGAGGGCGACTGGATTTGACGTCACCCAAATCCATCATCATCATCATCATAGGCAGTCTCTTGAAATTGAGGAAGACTTGCTTCCACTCTAAAAGTGAGTTCTTAGGTGACTGAACAGTCCAATTTAGGAATTACAGCCTCTGTCACAAGCGGGACAGACAGTTGAAGGGAAGGGTGGGTGGGACTGGTTTGCCGCACGCTCCTTCCGCTGGTTTCTGCATGCTCTCGGCGACAAGACTCGAGCTGCTCAGCGCCCTCCTGGATGCTCTTCCTCCACTTAGGTTGGTCTTTGGCGAGGGACTCCCAAGTGTCGGTGGGGATGTTGCATTTTATCAAGACGGCTTTGAGGGTGTCCTTGAAATGTTTCCTCTGCCCACCTGGGGCTCGTTTGTCGTGTAGGAGTTCCAAGTAGAGCGCTTGCTTTGGGAGTCTTGTGTCAGGCATGCGAACAATGTGACCTGCCCAACAGAGCTGGTTGAGTGTGGTCAGTGCTTCGATGCTGGGGATGTTGGCCTGATCGAGGATGCTAACGTTGGTGCGTCTGTCCTCCCAGGGGATTTGCAGGATCTTGCGGAGACATCATTGATGGTATTTCTCCAGCGATTTGAGATGTGTACTGTGCATGGTCCAGGTCGCTGATTGCAGTGTGGGCAGGTACAGCAGGAGCGGTGAGATCGGGGCGGAGGAGCGGCAAGAGTTTGTAGAGGCACGTGATCGGGGCCCAGGAGAGGCGAGGGCCCAGGGGCAGCATGAGCCAGCCCACACTGTGATATGTATGCACGGTAAATCTGCAGCAGAGTTGGTCTCCAGTCGTCTTGGTTAATCCTTGCCATTGGACCAAGCCCTAGCTCTGTCAAACCCGTGTGGTGGCTGGTGTGCAATGGCCACCACACATTAAAAAAATCCACGCACAGGCATCTTCCACCCTTCAAGATGTAGTTCTGGACCTGGAATATTAGGTTTTTCATTGAAACACCTGTGAACTCATCTCTTTTTGGCGTGTAAGCAAGCCGTCTTCGTTTCGAGGGACGGCCTATGATGATGATGATGGTGCAATGTGTTGGCACACCAATGCATTTTAAACTCTTTTTCTGTAACTTTCTTATGTTGTTCAAACAAATGGTTAAATCAAGTTGACAATGATACAGCCTTATCGTCTGTTTTAAAAACAAATTTTTGCTGTGTTTTATCAGTGAGCATTTTTTAATGCATTTTTGTAGTTTTGTGATAATTATTCATAAAACCTCTGTAGCAAACACACCAGAATTACTGTATCACATACTCATCACTTGGGCCTCTAATACATTCTCTTGGGGATATAGATTCTGGATCAGACATTTAAGCTGCCACATCTGCATCTAACTAGAATTGCTGTGGCTATAGTGCAACCTTCAGCAGCCTCTTTGTTGGAACTGGAGACAGAGAGCTGATTAAGGCACCAGTCAACCGATAGCTGAGTACTTTTAATCAACTTGAGGTCCTCTATTGCAGAACAGAACCTGCTGGAGACTGCACGGCATATTCGAAGACAGATTGTTGATAGTGCAGTTTTTAAATGCAAAATACATTCTTACAATAACTGGAACGTGGCAGCCAAAAGGAAAATTGCACCAGATTTTGGGCAAGCAACAACAGAAGGCGGCTACACAATGGTGGGATGGACAAGAAATTGGACAAATTAACTCCCGATGTAACTGCACATTAATTATTAATTCAAGCTGAGACCTGGAATGAGAGATCATCACTGCAGTACCACTTTTATATTGCCTTCATATTTTGGGACATTAGTCGGCATTAGTACAAAAATGAGTCATTTTATATCTCATCATATTCTTTCACGTTTTCAAAAGGGCACACATTTCTGATTAAGCTCAGTGCGGAGACGAAAGGGAAAGTGCACTAATAGAATACCAATTTTTTTTTCTGGCAGGGGATGGGGGCAGGTGGGGTGGTGGGTCACAATGTCCATATAAGGTTATTAACCTATTCAGCACTGAATTTCCCTGATAGCTTTTGAGCATGCATATATTTTCAACAGTTATCATTAGGAAGAAAGAAACTGAGAGGTTAAGGGATGACTTGATAGGGGTCTTCAAGATCATGAATTGTCAGGATAAGGTGTAATTTTGAGCTGAGTAATGAGGGATCAGTCTTGAGCTGAGAGAAAGAAAGAAAATAAAGAAAGACTTGCATTTATATCGCGCATTTCAAGATCTCAGGAAGTCTCAAAGCACTCTACAGTCAATGAAGTAATTTTGGAGTGTAGTCACTGTTGTAAGGTAGGAAACATGGCAGCCAATTTGCACACAGCAAGCTCCCACAAACAGCAATGTGATAATGAGCAGATTTTTTTAGTGATGTTGATTGAGGGATAATTATTGACCAGGACACCGGGGATAACTCCCCTGCTCTTCTTCACTATAGTGCTATGGGATCTTTTGCTTCCACCTGAGAGGGCAGACAGGGTCTCGATTTAACATCTCATCCGGAAGACTGCACCTTCGACAGTGCAGCATTCCCTTGGTACTGGAGTGTCAGCCTAGATTTTTGTGCTCAAGTCTCTGGAGCGGAAAGTGAGCCCACAGAAACCTGCAGACTATGAAAATCCTGGAAAGTGTAGAGCATAGCCTCAGTGGGACTGTTTTAAATTTGCCATTTATTTATTTTTGCTGTCTCTTAATTTTAAATTTACTTAATTTTAGTTGTTTTTTAATTATTCGTTCATGGGATGTATGCGTCGCTGTTCAATAGTAGGAGCTGTTTAAACTTGTTTAATTGGTGCCTTGATTCATGATGTGCGATATGTGTGCGCATTAGGTCCGTGCAGCAGTCGTCTTGGTTAACCCTTGCCACTGGATAAAGGCCTAGCTCTGTCGAGCCCGTGTGGTGGCTGTTGTGCAACGGTCACCACACGTTAAAAAAATTCACGCACAGGCATCTTCCACCCTTTCAACTGGAGTTCAGGACTGGGACATCGGGTCCTTCATTGAAATATCTGTGAACTCGTGGAAGCAAGTCATCCTCGTTCGAGGGACCGCCTATGATAATGATGAATATGGATCTTAAGCATATCCCGGGGTAGCTTATTTGTATTAAGTGATGGAAAATCGAGTCACTGGGGCAAACCTTCTCTGTGTTCGAGCAGCACCTGGCCAAACTCTGCAGCATCAGAGAGCTAGAGGGGCTTCTATGCAATTTAATGTGGATAATAGTGAGGTAAAACATTTTAGCTGCAAAAACGAGGAATGGCATTCAATGGAAAGACATTGGCGTATGTGAATGTGCAGAGAGAAGCTAGAGATTCAAATGCATGGTATGATAGCCTAATGGGTTTGGTACCGAACTAGCAACCCTAAGTTCCAATTGAGCATGGCATCTTGTGAAATTGTTATTTGTGGACTAGCACCAGACAATGACTGTGTAAGCTACCAGATTATAACTGGTTCATTGATGCCCTTCAGGGAAGGGAATCTGCCATCCTTACCTGGCCTGGTCTACCTGTGACACCAGTCCCACACTATGTGGTTAACTCTTAACTTTGGAGTCCAACTTTGGATGGGCAATATTGCTGATGATACCCACATCCCAAGAATTAATAATAAACAAAAGTGCACTTGCTGGTGAAAAAAGTCATTAAAAAGATCAAGAGCATTTTGGGGTTCATAAACAGGGACATTAAATTCTAGAGTAGTGATACATTTTTACAGAACTTTGCTTAGGCCACAATTGGAGTATTGTGTAGAGTTTTGGTACCACATTACAGAAAGAACATTAAAGCGATAGTGTAGATTCACCACGATGAGGCCAGAAATGAGATACGACAGTTATGAAGAGAAACTGGGACTAATTCCACTGGAGCAGAGAAGGCTAAGAAAAGATTTAATAGAGTTTTTTTTAAATTGTAAAGGGTTTTGAATAGAGTGAATAGGGGAAAGCTATTTTCTCTGGTCAGTAAGTCAGTGAGAAGGGTCATCAATTTAAAATGTAATGAAGGGCTCATTCCCCCAGTGATTTCTGCCGCTTTTTTGGCGCAGGCCGCTTTTTTTAACTTAAATTAAAAAACCCAAGCTTCCCCGATCAATTTGCACAGTGTAACTCAGTTAGTTACAATTTTTTTGTTAAGTTTTTTTTCAGCCAAAGGGGGCGTAAACTGTCACCTGTGCCAATTCTGGCCATTTAGGCCAGTTTGGCCAGCTGAGAGTTACTCCAGTTCTTCTTAGGCCAGCGTATGTAGCCTCTGTCGAAAAACCTTCTGGTGAGTTAAGGAAATCGCGCAGGTAAGTAAATCGGCGCAGTTAAGTGCAGCAGATGCCCGGACAGCAGCAGCAGGAGACGTAAGAGAGAGTGGAGAGAGGGGGGGAAGCCTTTCGGGTATAGTTAGGTGCGGGGACCGGGAGGGAGGAGGCCATTCGGCCTGGGATAGGTGTGCACAGCGGACCGGAAGACCACTCAGCCAGGGCTAGGTGCGGGACTGGGAGGGAGGAGACCACTTGGCCAGGGCTTGGTGCTAGACCCGGAGGGAGGAGGCCACTCAGCCAGGGCTAGGTGTGGGACCGGGAGGGAGGAGGCCACTCAGCCAGGGCTAGGTGTGGGACCGGGAGGGAGGAGGCCACTTGGCCAGGGCTTGGTGCTAGACCCGGAGGGAGGAGGCCACTCAGCCAGGGCTAGGTGTGGGATCGGGAGGGAGGAGGCCACTTGGCCAGGGCTTGGTGCTAGACCCGGAGGGAGGAGGCCACTCAGCCAGGGCTAGGTGTGGGACCGGGAGGGAGGAGGCCACTCAGCCAGGGCTAGGTGTGGGACCGGGAGGGAGGAGGCCACTCGGCCTGGGATAGGTGTGGGACCGGGAGGGAGGAGGCCACTCAGCCAGGGCTAGGTGTGGGACCGGGAGGGAGGAGGCCACTCAGCCACAGCTAGGTGTGGGACCGGGAGGGAGGAGGCCACTCAGCCAGGGCTAGGTGTGGGACCGGGAGGGAGGAGGCCACTCAGCCAGAGCTAGGTGTGGGACCGGGAGGGAGGAAGCCACTCAGCCAGAGCTAGGTGTGGGACCAGGAGGGAGGAGGCCACTCAGCCAGGGCTAGGTGTGGGACCGGGAGGGAGGAGGCCACTCAGCCAGGGCTAGATACGGGACCGGGAGGGAGGAGGCCACTCGGCCAGAGCTAGGTGTGGGACCGGGAGGGAGGAGGCCACTCAGCCAGGGCTAGGTGTGGGACCGGGAGGGAGGAGGCCACTCAGCCTGGGATAGGTGCGGGACCGGGAGGGAGGAGGCCACTCGGCCAGGGCTAGGTGTGGGACCGGGAGGGAGGAGGCCACTCGGCCAGAGCTAGGTGTGGGACCGGGAGGGAGGAGGCCACTCAGCCAGGGCTAGGTGTGTGACCGGGAGGGAGGAGGCCACTCAGCCAGGGCTAGGTGCGGGACCGGGAGGGAGGAGGCCACTCAGCCAGGGCTAGGTGCGGGACCGGGAGGGAGGAGGCCACTCAGCCAGGGCTAGGTGTGGGACCGGGAGGAAGGAGGCCACTCGGCCAGGGCTAGGTGCGGGACCGGGAGGGAGGAGGCAACTTGGCCAGGGCTAGGTGTGGGACCGGGAGGGAGGAGGCCACTTGGCCAGGGCTAGGTGTGGGACCGGGAGGGAGGAGGCCACTTGGCCAGGGCTAGGTGCGGGACCGGGAGGGAGGAGGCCACTCGGCCTGGGATAGGTGCGGGACCGGGAGGGAGGAGGCCACTTGGCTAGGGCTTGGTGCTAGACCCGGAGGGAGGAGGCCACTCAGCCAGGGCTAGGTGTGGGACCGGGAGGGAGGAGACCACTTGGCTAGGGCTTGGTGCTAGACCGGGAGGGAGGAGGCCACTTGGCTAGGGCTTGGTGCTAGACCGGGAGGGAGGAGGCCAATCGGCCAGGGCTAGGTGTGGGGAATGGGTCCGGGAGGCCCTTCGGCCTGGGATAGGAACAGGGATCAGCACCGGCATCGGGAGGGATAGGGGACTTTAATAATTTAATGGAGGTAAGTTGCTGCAATGTATTTGTGCTTGTGAAATTGCTGTAATGTATTTTAAGATGCTTGTGCAGGTTGCGAGCTGCCTGTTATGTTTTACTTTCTAGCCTCAGCCCGCATTGTGTCCCTGGTTACTGTGGCAACCCGATCTTTTTGGCACAAATCAAGGCTCCACCCCTAAAACTAAAGGACCGGTTAGGCTGATCCAAAATGAAGTAATCAAATGGGGAAACTTGGAATTTTTTTTTAGCTTACTTGGGCCCCAAAAAAACGGGCGTAACTCTTCAAGTATGCCCAAAAAAAGCTTTTGGGGAAAATTGAGCCCTATGTGAGGAGAGAAGTGAAGTTACATTTTCACAGAATGTTATTGGAGCATGGAATTCTTTGCCACAAGGAATGGATGGGGCAGACACTATTGCATATTTCGTGGGAAAATACGATTAAAATTGAAGCAGAGAAAAATACAGGACTATGGGGAAACAGTGTGGCAGTGAGACTAGTTATAGATTCCTCTAGAAGGAACTGGTACAGATACAACGGACTGAATGATGAACTTTCCCGCAGTGAACTTTTATGATTCTTGATGAATAATGATAGTTTGTTTTCACGGGTTGGTGAAGCGGTATGAGAGTGCCCAATTAACAATAATAACAAAGCAAATTAAAGCAGAGATTAAAAAAAACAAATCTTTCCAAAGAGTTCCTACATTACAACATCGACTACACTTCAAAAGTATTTAATTTACTGTGAAGCACTTTGTGATGTCCTGAGGTCGTGAAAAGCACTGCATAAATCCAAGTCAACAACAATAACAATATGTGTTTATGTAGTGCCTTTATCGTAGTAAAACACCCCAAGGCGCTTCACAGGAGCGTTATCAAACAAAGTTTGACACCGAGCCACATATGGAGATATTAGAGTAGATGACCAAAAGCTTGGTCAAAGAGGTAGGTTTTAAGGAGTGTCTTAAAGGAGGAACAAGAACGAGAGAGGCGGAGAGGTTTAGGGAGGGAATTCCAGAGTTTCGGACCCAGGCAACTGAAGGCACGCAATTATAATCAGGGATCCACAAGAGGCCAGAATTATACAAGTCTTTCTTTTTGCTGGTTAGAATTCACTGCTAAAAACTGTTGTTGAAGCATAGTCCATGAATTCTTTTAAAAGGGAATAGAATAGTTGCTTGTAAAAGAGGAATATTAAAGGCTATGGGAATGAGCAAGAGAGTGGCATCAGAAGGTGGCTTGCATTGAGAAAAGTTCCGGTATAGATTTGATAGGTTGAGTAACCATTCTCCATGCTGTAACCGTTCGATGATTCTACCATGTGACAGCTAGAAAACTGATATTCTGTGAATGTTGATTTTTTTAAAATTATAGTAATCTAGAGTCTAGAGAATATAACGAGCTAGAAAGAGTTGTTACATTCATTTAATTCACTTAATATGAAAATATTAGAAAAGTTACTTTTCTATTTTCATTTATTACCACAGACTTTAAAGAGCACTGATCTAAAATAATTGCTCTTATTTTGGTCGATTCAAGTTATTGTGTACTCTAGAAAGAGTCTGTTAATCGTTCACCACTGAACCATTCTGTGTTGACAGGGGACAGGAAGCATTTGAATGCTCTGATCTGAAGTGGATGCTTGATGGATGCTTTCAAGCTTCCTTGGATGGCCATTGCCTTGTTGACATAGTTTACCCGTATGTATTGAAAAGTACGGCATCACTGCAAGTATACAAAACAGGAAAATAAACAAGGAAATATTCTTCGGGTTGCCCCCGTTGATGCAGATACTTGATTCCTACACACTGGCGTATTTTACCTGAGCTGAAGCAGCAGTCCAAGATTTTTATTTACAGTTATAGCCATCTGTATTTTTTATGTATGCATGTGTAGCTAAGCCTTCAAACACCATACAAGCATTTATTGACTACATTTTTGTCAATATGATCATCTCAATAGCACATTAATAAACTTTAATAATGTTAAAGTTTTTGATAAATTTACATTTATGCCACTGCTACTCGGGGTGAGTGGTAAGACAAAGCTGAGCTCCCACCTTCCGTGTGGACTCAATTTAGCTATGGGAATATCTCAATTGATCTAAACGTTGAATAATATGTGGAAGGGTTCTCCCATTTTTTCCAATATCCCCTTGTATGAGAGGCGCTGTTTACCATGTCCTCGGAGAGATCAGTGGTTGAAGCTAAAGCATTCATTTGAAAAAAACAATTCCTTATAAGAAATATATTTTATTCCCGGTGGTCCAGTATATGCATGTGTGTGAGGTGATGGGGGATTATTTTTAATTTCTCGTGGTCCCACTGTGGTTATATGATTCTGCCTTGGCAGCTTAGCTAGTCTCAGGAGCCTTTGTAAATATGTTTCTGATCCCTGTTGACTAATGAGTGAGGAATATACTCATGTTCCCAGCACTGCAGAAAAACGTGCACACTTGCCTGGGTTCTTGAGGTAGGTATTCTTGCGTTTATCGGCTATGAATATAAACTCACAAAGAATCCAAAGATTTTCTTCAATAATTCCAAGAGCAAAAAACATATAAAGAAGGTTTGATGTTTTTAGAATTATAACCCTGTGAATATGGCATAAACATTGATCAGGGCTTTTCTGACCTGCTCGGTATTGCTAAGGCCATTCAGGTACATATAGCTGTGTGCATTCTAAACTATTATGTGTAACAAGATTCAACTGGTCTTATGGCATTCATTTTAAAAGCATTGTTCTCGATGCCATAGTGATTGAAAACATCTTGCTGTGCAGCAAAGGAAGCAGATTAACTGGAAGGTTGCACAAGACCATAGCATTTCAAGAGGCAATAGCATGGGCAACAAGTGTCTGCACCAGAAAGTCATAACTTAGATGGTTAAACGGGATCACAGACTTTTATTAGACAAAACAAAGCATGTAAAAGGTCTTTGCACCTAATTACTATAGACTTTTGAAAAGAGATGTGGAGTCTCCAGCTGCTGCAGAGGTTTCATTTTGTAGTAATAATATACATGTTGAATCAGTGGTGGATATATTAAACTCAAATGCCACACATCTGTCCAGTAAGTTACTAGTGTGTTGTGTAAACAGGATCAAATGTCTGTGGGTGGTATTCACACTCTGACTTGCAGAATTAGTCACAGTCTGTGGCCTTTGCAGTCAATTACAACTCTGGGCCAAAAGCCTAGTCTACTTTAATGGACACGCCACTGTAAGAACATAAGAAATAGGAGCAGGAGTAGGCCATACGGCCCCTCGAGCCTGCTCCGCCATTTAATACAATCATGGCTGATCCGATCATGGACTCAGGTCCATTTCCCCGCCTGTTTCCCATAACCCATGATTCCAACGATCCCAATTATTGGGGCAGAAATTGCGGTGTCTTCGACGAACGGCGTAAGCGAAACCCAAAACTTGCGATCTGTCAACGTACGTCTTGATAGTTGTACGAACTGAAAATAAAATCAGTATTGCTGGTGCAGTTGGGCTATTTGCTCAACAACTGCCCAGCAATTGCGTACGCAACTCTTACGCCTGGTAAAAGCAAGGGGAGGGCCTGCTTTTATCGGCATAGGAAATATTATAAATCTTAAATTAAACATTTTAAAATAAAAAATGATGCACAAACACTTTGGGCTGAATTTTACCAACCTCAGCGGGCGACATCAATGGCGGGTCCCGGCCTTGCCGCTGGCTCCAACCCCCTGTCCAAAATGATTTTCCCCTGATTGGGCTTGTTAAGCCCGCCCAACACATTTGCCAGCCAATTGAAGGAAGCAGGTCTGATGATGTCATTTGATGATGCGCCATCAGCTGGTTTCCTTAAAGGGACCATGCACACACTCATTTTGACTGTTGTGCTGTCAGTGTTCTACAGCATTGAGGTGCTGCAGACACTGACAAGCACGGCACAAAGGTGCTCAGGCTCTCCTATGCACAACAAGCAGGGAGGTTCTCTTCCCTTCCAATGGGCGGAGGAGACCTTCCCAGTCTGATGGCACATTCCAAAGCCCTCATAGGAGAGCCTTGGTGCAGCCGTGCACCTCCGTGTAGTGCTTGTCAGTGTTTGAAGCAGCTCAATGCTGTAGAACACTGCCAGCACAACTGTCAAAATCAATGCAGACATGGTCCTTTTAAGGATACCGGCTGATGATGTATCATCAAATGACGTCATCAGGCCCACTTCTTTTTAGTTGGCCGGGAACCTCGCTGGGCAGACTTTGCAAGCCCAGTCACTGTAACATCACTTGTACAGAGTGGGATGTAGCTGGTAGCAGGCTGGGAACGTACTGCCTCGGTAGGTGAAATTGCAGCCTTAGTTTGTACAACGAGTGGTGCATCTGGTGCTGTAAGGGTTAATAAAAAACATTAAAAGGAAGAGTGTATTAATTATAGTGGAACCTTGATAAGGTTAGGATCACGGGTCACATACAGATTACCCAAAGGGTCTTAGGAGTTGTAAGGCATTTTATTAAGAAGCAGTAGTTCAAATATCATCAAACACAACGCACAATCAGGATAGACATAGTAGACATACAACTATGACAAGTAGCTGTTATTAGTCCCGATCGGACAGATGGCTGGTGGCATGAACAGCTCTTCTTTGCACCGTCTGCCCTGAAAAGCTCTTTAGCTATCTTCTTAAATTCTTTTTATTGGGGAGGGCCTGGGGTAAAATGATGGACAGGACCATTTAACCTATAAGGGTTCTTCCCAAACCAGGGTGTCCAATGGCTCATGGAGTTCTTTGTCTCAACTCTCAGATGAAATCCTCCTCTTCACATTTCCTGTTTATATTTTCTGAAGGCCCATCTCTCCTGTCCTTATCCTCCCAAGGTTGGAGTCAGACATGCTATTCTTGGCCTTCAGATGTTTGTAGTTGCCTATTATCTGTTATTTATGTTCATGCTGTTCAAGTAGCTTTAGCTATTGAACCATAGAATGAATCCTTCAATTCTAATACCCGTCTGAAGATATTTTTTTGTCTCAAGTTATTTCTTCCAATCCATGATTTTTAAACCTTGTCATGATCAATCCTGACTACATGGGTCAACTTTATTGCAGTAGTAGTTTTCAGTGAGTTTTGCAAATGCTTAGGAGAGCTATTGATGAGACTAGGAAGATAAGACTGATGGGATCTTATGATCAGAAATAATTCAAAGAAAAAAACACATCCAGATTTTGTTCTTAGCTTTTAGGGATCCAAATGGCATTACCCTAATGCACAGAGTGATTGTGAATGCCATTTGGTCCATCATAGATCATTCAACCAAAAAGACCCTAAAGTCCCTCCCCACTGTAGCACTTAGTTTTATCTTACACAATTCCAGGGTTTTTGCCTCCATGATGTTATCGCTTCCACTCTCGCTCCTGCTGTTGGCAGGAAAGGAAAAGAGGAAAATCGAAGGGCAAGATACTGGGTGAGGTGCAGCTTTCTCTTATTTGCGAGCCAGTATATAGGATGGCTTACAAACGTTATGTGTGGTACAAACAGACATGACAATAGGGAAGATGAAAAGGATCTGTTTATTCTACCTTGTTACTGATTAGCTATCACCATAGCAAGGTACAGGAAGAACATGGGTATTGTTCCTACCACAGCACAAAAGCAAAACACTGTGGATACTAGAAATCTGAACTAAAAACAGAAATTCCTGGAAGTACTCAGCAGGTCAGGCAGCGTCTGTGGAGAGAGAAACAGAGTTAACTTTTTAGGTCGATGACCTTTCTTCAGTTCTGATGAAAGGTCATCGACCTGAAACGTTAACTCTGTTTCTCTCTCCACAAATTCTGCCTGACCTGCTGAGTATTTCCAGCATTTTCTCTTTTTATTGTGTATTGTTACTTCTGACCAATCAGCAAAATCCTATCCTTCACAAACATTTTGCTTTCCAGTGTGTGTGTCCATTTCACTCTTCTCTCTTGAGGTGAGCAGCCCATCCCCAATGATGGCGATCGGCTTTTAGATTCCAATGAATCTACCTAGAAGGACCCAAGCTTTTCTCTTTCACACATTCAAGCAGCATTAAATTGGTATTTTGTTAATAAAACACTATGGGGCCAAAACTGCCCCTCTCCTTAAGGCCTGTTACCACCGCAAATCGGCGGTCATGCTGTGGAGTGGAGTGACCGTCGACTTTTTGTGGAATGGCCGCTGACAGCCCAATTGCCCTTCCGACTTTTCCCAGCGGTGCCCCGAACCCCACCTACCGCTCCGCTGCTGCCGATCTGTGGTAAGTGCGTCATCACTGTGCGCACCGCCGATCTATCCCCCAACAGCGACATTCCCCTCTGAAAATCTTTGGCCCAGTGGTCCAGTGAGGCTGTGGCCTTCTGCAATGGGGGTGCGGCTTCCCTTAAAGGGGAGGATGCACAGCCGCTGCCGCCATGTTTTTTTTTCCGTCAGCCGACGACCATGTTGACCCGACAATTATGTCCCCGGGTTCGGCCGGGCCGGCAACAGGCAGCCTGGCACCCTCTCTTGGGTGGCAGGCCGCTGGCCTGGCCAAAACCCTCCCTGGTGGCCCAGTGGCCTGAAGTTTTAAAATCGTGAATGCTCTCCCCTTTAAGTGAAGGGGAGAGCCGTGGTGACGTGGCACCGTGATGACATCATCGCAGTGGTCACTCCCCCAACTTCCACCCCTCGGGTGTTACCAGACCGCGTATCCACCCCTCTCATGCAGTCACTGCCTCCATTAAGAGCAACTTCTGGATCCAAATTTAAAAAACAACAAAGAGCAGAATTTTGCTCAAGAGGTGACCTCAACCACGGCTGCGGTAAAAATCATTTTAACGGGGTGCGTGCAATTTCTACCTTTATGATATCAATATTTTTTTATTGTTTGTAAAGTATGATTATGCACACAAAATTCAAGCAATTATTTGTATTGAAGGATTGCTATAAATCTTTGAATTGATAATGGACAAATGTTCCCATACTTAGCCCAATGTGCAATGTTCATAGATAATAAAATTGTCCACTTGCTGTTATGGTCATTGTCATCTTTTATATAGTCAGTCCAAGGCCTCTCAGAATCATTTTTAGTTCCATTCATGGTGTTTGATTATCGGGCACTACTTGAAATCCTTCAGAATAATCTGTGGATCCAATGCTGTGCGTGTATTCATTATCCAGTGAAATAGGAATCAGACCTCTTGTCTAGTTTTCATTTTCCCATAGAAGAAATATAAAGATGAATCAGAAATACTGGGAATGTGATCTGAAAACAGAAAATACTAGAAATGCACAGCAAGCCAACATGAATCTAAAAGAACATGAAAGGTTAACATTTCAGGCATGATCCTGCACCATCTGATGAAGTTTCACCTGAAACCTGAACCAATTTGTCTCTCAGATACTGATCAACTTTCTGTGAATTTATATCGTTTCCTGCTTCTCTTCCCATACATTGCAGCTGAAACTATGTGCCGTAAATTGCGGCCTCTCTGGGTTTGTACGATGTGCGCACGCGCCCGAAGTGGCCTCGCAAATGCCGGATCGACGGGCGATGCGCATGTGCTGAGAACCACCATTTGCAAACTGTCAGCATTTCTTTTGAGAGATCGCACACCTCCCCGGTAAAGGACATTCGTGCACAGAGATTTTGGCTATTTTCCCAACTCCTGCCCAGTGAATGTCCTTCAAACTCTTACGCCTGATAAAAGCAGGCATATAACCTACTTTTACCAGTGTAAGGGTTTTAAAAGATAGAAAAATGTAATATTATCACTAATTTTAATATTAAAAACCCTGTCCATTAAAGTAAGTTTATTTTTACCCCTATTAAAACATTAAAAAAATAAATTGTCTAAAACATTTAACTAAATTCAATTTCAATTAATTTTAAATATGTGATGTGTTTTTTTTTTATCATGTTGTGTTTCTGAGGGTATTCTCATTGATAGCAGTGGGAGCTTGTACAAATGGAACTGACCATTATTATCAATGAGAATACTCCATGTTCATTGGTGGTCCAGGCCCACGTGATGCCAGGTTGTGGTTAAGTTCCTGCGATGTAAGGGCCCATACGCTGGACTGCGAATGGAGGCCTCGGACTGCAAATCTACATTCCTCCTCTCGTAAAAAGAAATTTGTTCGGAGGCGTCTGTCCGCAGGAAGCCTCCGACCCCAATTTCTGGGCCATTATTCAAGAGATCTTGGGCTCTATTTTCCCCTTTGCCAATTTTTGGCGCCCAGAAAGATGTACAGCCGATTTTTTGGTGCCCGTTTGCGGCGGGGAAAAAAATACAACTTTCGGCAAAGTAAAATTTAATTTTGCGGCTGTGGTACCCGAAGTTAAATCTGGGGGTTGAGCTTCAAGTGTGCGCCGAAAAGTCTGTGAGCATGTGCCGAAAAAAAAAACTTTTTCCATGTCACGGGTGTGTCTGCGCATCCACAGCGTATTTCCTGATCTGGATCAGCAGCTTGTGAGAACATATTGGGATCGGAGCTGGATCTGGACATTGAAATTTTAGCTGCAAAAGATGGATCCAAGGGAAGGGGAAGGAGAAGGACAAGGCGAAGGAGAAGCGGAAGGGGGAAGGGCCAAGAGATTTTTAGCAGAAGACATTAAGCCCCTGGTAGACATCGTTGAGAGGAGACAGGATGTGCTTGAGAACAAAGGGAGAATGGGACAAAAGAAAGTGAAACCCTCTCTACTAGCAAAACTTTGGGACCAAGATGCAGAAGAGATCAATGCAGTGGCCATGACCCCGAGAAGCGTCGTGCAGGTCAAAAAAAGTGGCCGGAGCTTGGCCAAGCAGTTACTGTAAGTATTTATGTACTAAAATTACATTTGTATATGTGACTAATGTGTGTGTGTGTGTGTGTGTGTGTGTGGCCACCACAGCAGAAGGACCCTCTCTTAAAAAGTTCTATTTTCATCTTTGCAGAGTAAGATGTCACACATCAACCGAGAAAGGTCAAAAACTGGAGGAGGTGCGCCAAATAGGCTGCAACTAACAGCCGTGGACCAGAGGATCGCTGATATGATTAAACCTCGCAAGAGAAGATCAACCACCAATGTGGACGCTGGGCCCAGGTTACCGACAGAGGGTAAGCCCTGCAAATTGTACAGAGTGGGTTGGCATCGTGGTCTTTGAAAAGACTTGAACTGTGTGACCTGCATACTCATGTCACCCTGTCCCCTCTGCCCCCACCCCTGCTGCTAACCAAACATCTGCTCTGTTATGTTTTGCAGATGTTGTGCATCAGGAAGCGACAGAAGCTGAAGCAGAAGATCTGGAAGCCATCAGTGCAGATATTCTTCATCAACTTCAGGACTAGGATGAGCTAGACAATGAAGGGCAGCAGGAAGACCCCAATAATGAGCTGGTTGCATTGGAATTGGAGCTGGTGAATCCCCTGAGGACGCCAAGCCCTTTGCTGAGCGATACAACCGACGCAACAATTTATGGGGTACAGTCTGAGGCTGCAGGTCCCAGTGGGTTGCAGCAAGTCACACCTGGGAGACGGCCAAGGAGGGTGGGAAGGAGAGCTCAACCTGAAATGCAGGATGCAGGGGACATAGGACAGATCATGGGAATGAGTAAGGAGAGCACTGAGCTAATGAGATTGCTCCTGGACACCATGGGTAGGGTGAGGGTAGTATTAACGGGACTGTCAGTAGAAGTAGTAACACTGTCTGGAGGAATGGGAACAATGTCGGGACAGATGACGGCGGGGATGTCGGGGATTAGAGAGGGAATGTCGGAGGCAGTTGATGCAGTGTCGTGACAGATTGGGGAGGGAATGTCGGAGATAGCTGCTGCAGTAAGTGGACACACCCAGGCTGCCATTGCCCAAAAGCAATTGGCAGCATCAACTGCTGACACTCACTTTCAAATCCCCAGACCAACCCCAGGTAATGTGCCGCGGGTTGATCCACAGGCTGAAGAAGTGTCTGACGATGAACCCTGGCCTTCCACAATGCTGTCTGCTAGGTCTGTCCCTGTCCAACCCCACCATCAACAAATGCGACTTCACGCAGAAAGCAGAAAAAACCTTGGGGTCAGGGTGAGGAAGCAGGGGTCTGAGACAATGGGCACGGGTAGGAGTAGAGGCAATAACAGGGGCAAGAGGGGCACAGCGCTAAGGTCTTTGAATAAGGGGGAGGAGAGACGGCTGCAGCTAGAGTTTGTTTGTTGCTGCTACTTGTTGTTTTCTTCATTGAAAAGTTTAAAGATTGATACAAAATGTTTTATTAAAGTTAAGTAAAACTGTACAAATATTTAATAAACCTAATTATTTTTAAAATTTAAACAGAATCCAGCACATTATTTTTTGAATTAAAGCAAAATAAACCAACACAACATTACGTACATTATTACGTACATTATTTTTTCACACTAACCGGTGCAAAGAGTCAGCACTGTCAGGCCGTTTAGCCTTCAGGCAGCAAAGTGATCACGGAATAGCCGCTGACGCAAGTCTCTAGCTACGGCTATAGATGCACGAGGCCGCCTCCTCCGCTGTTGTGCTGCGGGTTGTGGTGGTGGCATGGGTTCGTCCTCCTCCTCCTGCTGCTGCACCTCCTCCTCCTCCTCCTTGTTCTCGTTGTCAGCCTCTTCGTCATCCTCTCCCCCCACACCCCCCATCGCCCCTCAGGAGAATCTTCAATGTCCAGTTCCTGGCCCCTCATGATGGCCAAGTGGTGAGGGGCATATTGCAGGTGTTGAAGTCCCAAGGGATCCCAGCATCCCTTGGGAGCACTGTATATAAGCCGGCCCCTAAGGCCTGTTCCTCACTCTGGAGTGTCTCAATAAAGACTGAGGTCACTGTTACTTTAACTTCCCTGTGTGCAGTCTCATCTGTGTTAGGAACACAACAACTAGCGACGAGTATATGAATCCAACGCAAAGATGCAGCAAACTGTGGGCATCCTGGAGAAGTCCTCAGAGGGTGAGGACTGGGAAGCCTATGTCGAACGGCTAGACCAGTACTTTGTAGCCAACGAGCTGGATGGAGAAGGAAGCGCTGCAAAAAGGAGAACGGTCCTCCTCACAGTCTGCGGGGCACTGACCTACAGCCTCATGAAGAATCTTCTGGCTCTGGTGAAACCCACAGATAAGTCATAGGAGGAGCTGTGTACACTGGTTCAGGAGCATCTTAACCCGAGGGAGAGCGTGCTGATGGTGAGGTATCGGTTCTACACGTGCCAGCGATCGGAAGGTCAGGAAGTGGCGAGCTACATCACTGAGCTAAGGCAAATTGCAGGACAATGTGAGTTTGATGGCTACCTAGAGCAAATGCTCAGAGACTTTTTTGTACTAGGCATTGGCCACGAGACCATCCAACGAAAACTTTTGACTGTAGAGACACCGACCTTCAGTAAGGCCATTGCGATAACACAGGCGTTGATATCCACCAGTGGACACCGACCCTCAGTAAGGCCATTGCGATAGTACAGGCGTTTATGTCCACCAGTGATAACACCAAACAAATCTCTCAGCACACAAGTGCTAGCAATGTTCATAAATTAACTGGAACTGTGTTTGCGAGCAGAAATGTACAGGGCAGAAACCACGTGTCTGCAACTGCCAGCAGGCCTCAGGTGACCCAGATGACTCAGAGTCCGCAACAAAGGATGAATGCAAGGCAATTCACACCTTGTTGGCGTTGTGGAGGCTTCCATTCAGCCTATTCATGCCGCTTCAAAGGGTATGTTTGCAAGAGCTGTGGAACAATGGGGCACCTCCAACAAGCTTGCAGATGAGCTGCAAGCTCTGCAAAACCTGCTAACCACCACGTGGCAGAGGAAGACCAGTTCATGGTGGATCAAAGTAATTTCGAGCCTCAAAGAGAGGAGGCAGATGTTGAAGTACATGGGGTGCACACATTTTCGACGAAATGTTCACCTATAATGCTAAATGTAAAATTGAATGGTTTACCTGTAGCCATGGAATGGGACACTGGAGCTAGCCAATCCATCATGAGTAAAAAGATGTTTTAGAGACTGTGGTGCAACAAGGCACTCAGACCAGCCCTGAGCCCCATCCACACGAAACTGAGAACGTACACCAAAGAGCTTATCACTGTCCTGGGCAGCGCCATGGTCAAGGTCACCTACGAGAGCATGGTGCATGAACTGCCACTCTGGATTATCCCGGGCGATGGCCCCACACTGCTTGGAAGGAGCTGGCTGGGCAAAATCCGCTGGAACTTGGATGACATCCGAGCGCTATCACACATGGATGAGGCCTCATGTACCCACATTCTGAACAAATTTCCTCCATTTTTGAGCCAGGCATTGGAAACTTTTCCAGGGCAAAGGTGTGGAGCGGATCCACTTGGTCCCAGAGGCACGACCCATTCACCACAAGGCGCGAGCGGTACCTCACATGATGAGGGAGAGAGTGGAAATCGAGCTGGACAGGCTGCAATGCGAGGGCATCATCTCACCAGTGGAATTCAGCGAGTGGGCCAGCCCGATTGTTCCAGTACTCAAAAGTGATGGCACGGTCAGGATTTGCAGTGATTATAAAGTAACTATTAATCGTTTGCGCTACAGGACCAGTACCCGCTACCTAAGAAGATGACCGATTTGCGACACTGGCAAGTGGCAAGAGGTTCACTAATCTCGACCTGACTTCAGCCTACATGACGCAGGAGTTGGAGGAGTCTTCGAAGGGCCTCACCTGCATCAACACGCACAAGGGACTGTTCACCTACAACAGATGCCCGTTTGGAATTCGGTCGGCTGCAGCGATCTTCCAGAGAAACATGGAGAGCCTACTCAAGTTGGTACCATGCATGGTGGTTTTTCAGGACGACATATTGGTCACGGGTCGGGACACCGTGGAGCACCTACAAAACCTGGAGGAGGTCCTCCAGCGACTGGATCATGTAGGGCTGCGGCTGAAGAGGTCGAAATGCGTCTTCATGGCAACAGAAGTGGAATTTTTGGGGAGAAAGGTCGCAGCGGATGGCATTCGGCCCACAGACGCCAAGATAGAGGATATCAGGAACGCACCCAGGCCACAGAGCTGCGGTCATTCCTGGGACTCCTCAACTATTTTGGTAACTTCTTACCATGGTTAAGCACCCTCTTAGAGCCCCTACATCTGTTATTGCGTAAAGGTGAGACCTGGGTATGGGGAAAAAAACAAGTAATTGCTTTTGAGAAAGCCAGAAACATTTTATGCTCCAACAGCTGCTTGTATTGTATAACCCGTGTAAAAGATTCAGGCTAGCATGTGATGCATCGTCGTACGGAGTCGGGTGTGTATTACAACAAGCTAATGTTGCAGGGAAGTTGCAACCTGTCGCCTATGCCTCCAGGAGCTTGTCTAAGGCTGAGAAGGCCAACAGCATGATTAAGAAAGAGGCATTAGCGTGTGTGTTCGGGGTAAAGAAAATGCATCAGTACCTGTTTGGCCTCAAATTTGAGCTGGAAACCGATCACAAGCCCCTCATATCCCTGTTCGCTGAAAACAAGAGGATAAATACTAATGCCTCAGCCCGCATACAAAGGTGCGCTATCAGCGTATAACTATACCATCCGCCACAGGCCAGGCACCGAGAACTGTGCGGATGCTCTCAGTCAGCTACCATTGCCCACCACGGAGGTGGAAATGGCGCAGCCTGCAAACTTGTTGATGGTGGCGCAGGCTGCAGACTTGTTGATAGTCATGGAAGCGTTTGAAAATGATAAATCACCTGTCACCACCTGCAAGATTAGGACTCGGACCAGCCAAGATCCTCTACTGTCCCTAGTAAAAAACTGTGTACTGCATGGGAGCTGGGCCAGCATCCCCGTTGAAATGCAGAAGCTAATCAAGCCGTTCCAGCGGCTAAAGGACGAGCTGTCCATTCAGGCAGACTGCCTGTTGTGGGGCAACCACGTAGTGCTACTCAAAAAGGGCAGGGAGACGTTCATCTCGGATCTCCACAGCACACACCCGGGTATAGTAATGATGAAAGCAATAACCAGATCCCATGTGTGGTGGCCCGGTATCGACTCTGACTTAGAGTCCTGTGTACGGCAATGCAGCGTGTGTGCTCAGTTGAGCAATGCGCCCAGAGAGGCACCACTAAGTTTGTGGTCCTGGCCCTCCAGACCATGGTCAAGGATCCATGTCGATTATGCGGGCCCATTTCTTGGTAAAATGTTCCTGGTGGTGGTGGATGCTTTTTCAAAATGGATTGAATGTGAAAAAATGTCAGGAAGCACCGCCACCATTGAAAGCATGAGGGCCTGCCTGACATACTGGTCAGTGACAATGGGCCATGTTTCACCAGTGACGAATTTAAAGAATTCATGACCCGCAATGGGATCAAACATGTCACCTCGGCTCCATTTAAACCAGCCTCAATGGGCAGGCAGAGCGGGCAATACAAACAATCAAACAGAACCTTAAACGAGTCACGGAAGGCTCACTCCAAACCCGCCTGTCCTGAGTACTGCTCAGCTACCGCACAAGACCCCACTCGCTCAGGGGTGCCCCCGGCTGAGCTACTCATGAAAAGGACACTTAAAACCAGACTCTCGCTGGTTCACCCCAACCTGCATGATCAGGTAGAGAGCAGGCGGCAGCAACAAAATGTAAACGATTGTCGCGCCACTGTGTTACGGGAAATTGATCTGAATGACCCTGTGTATGTGCTAAACTATGGACATGGTCCCAAGTGGATTGCGGGCAAGGTGATAGCTAAAGAAGGGAGTAGAGTGCTTGTAGTCAAACTAGACAATGGACAAATTTGCAGAAAGCACCTGGACCAAACGAAGCTACAGTTCACAGACTGCCCTGAACAACCCACAGCAGACACTACCTTTTTCGAGCCCACAAAACACACCCAAAGGTCAATGACACCACGCCGGACCAGGAAATCGAACCCTTCACGCCCAACAGCCCAGCAAGGCCAGGCTCACCCAGCAGCCCTGCAGGGTCAACAACACACCAGCCCAGCGAAGGCACAGCCAACACACCAGAACAGACATTTGTATCGAGGCAGTCCACCAGGGAAAGAAAGGCTCCCGACTGCCTCACCTTGTAAATAGTTTTCACTTTGACTTTGATGGGGGAGTGATGTTGTGTATCTGTAAAGCATGCACTCCCATGTTCCGCCACCAGGGAGTGCATCCCCTGAAGTCCCAAGGGATCCCAGCATCCCTTGGGAGCACTGTATATAAGCCGGCCCCTAAGGCCTGTTCCTCACTCTGGAGTGTCTCAATAAAGACTGAGGTCACTGTTACTTTAACCACCCTGTGTGCAGACTCATCTCTGTTTGGAACACAACAGCAGGTACCCTCCAGAATAGTCCCGGCATAGGAAACACTGCTTCAATATGCCGATTGTCCACTCTATGATGCTCCATGTCGTTATGTGCGACATGTTGTACCGACGATCTGGCTCAGTGCAGGGATTGCGTAGGAGGGTCATAAGCCAGGTGACGAGCCCGTACCCTTTGTCCCTGAGCTACCAGCTGTGCCCTTCTGGCAGTTCCTGAAACATCGCAGATATAATGCTCTCACGTAGGATGAAAGCACATGGATGCTACCTGTGTATTTGGCATCCACTGCAGATCCGATGCAGATCATCGCAGACGAGCTGCACATTTAGGGAGTGGAACCCTTTCCTGTTGCGATGAACCTCGGAGTCGTCCAAAGGTGCTCTCAAGGCGATGTGGGTATAGTCGATCGCACCCTGTACCTTTGGGAAGCCAACAATTCTGGAGATCCCCGTAGCCCTGTCTCGCACTGCCTGTGTGGTCATAGGGAAATTGATGAACTGGTCCCTTTTGCATACGGTGCAGCAGTCACCTGTCGAATGCAGCAATGTGTGGCATGCTGCGAGATGCAGCACATGTCCCCAGTTGCTGCTTGAAATGAGCCAGAAGCATAGAAGGCAAGTGCTGCAGTGACCTTCACTTCCACAGGTAGGGCAGTCCTCCTGCCACTTCTTGGCTGTATGTCTGCCCTTACTAGCTGACAGATCTCGGTGATGTCCTCCTTTCTAAATCGCAGCCTGCGAATGCCGTCTGCCTCACTCAGATATAGGTATGAGCGCCTGTCCCTGTAGATTTGATCAGGGAATGGCCTCCTCCCCATTAATGCCCGAGCGATCTGGTTTCTGCGATGGTGGCATCGTATTATCCGTCGCCTCTGCATGGCATGCATGTAAACCAACCTTACTGCATGAGGCATCATAATATTTGCACCCATAATTATTATTCATACCTTTGTTATTCTTGTTATTGTGAGACATACTGAAGCACAACACACACATCTTTGCGGGGTGACGCCCGAGCAGAACGGACCACATCCTGGTCTGTGCGTGCGCAACACTAAGCTCTGTTTCTATGGAGACACGACACACAGTGATTTATGGCACTGAGGTTTGGCCGAAATGCCTTTGTTTGCTGCTGTGCTGAGCCGTCTCCGATGCATACTGCCGAGTGTATGCCGGCAGGATCGCTCCCATGGCTGGACAGAAACACAGGAGCTTGGCGCTTGTATTCGACCCGCCCTCAATGCACCCCGCCACCCCCCACCTTCTCTCCGGGCTTCTTTACAAGCTGAGTCCAGGAAGGATGGGTGGAGGTGGAATCCAAGCGCCGAGCTCCGGTGCTTATGTCCGGCCAAGGGAGCGATTCTGTGGCTGGCCGGCACTCCTCCGACCCGCGCCTGGAGCCCCGTGATTCTGTGGTGGGGTGGAGTCACTCTTTGCCCGTTCTCAGAAACATTCTGTGGGAAAAATTAACTTTCCGAGTTATTTTCCAAGTTCCCTCTGCAAAAATCTTCATAAATTTGTGTTTTACCCCGCTCCAAAAACTCAGAAATATACTCAGCGCCGATTTCCTTATGTTAACGTAGAGTTTTTCTGATCAGTATTTAAGGCCACTGTGCGCCGTCCTGAAAAAAATTTGTGTCGGCGAAAATCGCTGAAATAGCCAAAAACGGTGCGGAAATCAGTTTACAACCAGACCGGCGGCAAAAAATCTGGCGTACAAAACATCCGGCGCTGACAGTCACTGCCGACGTACAAACTTTGAGGAAAGTTGTAAAATCAAGATTGCTCAAAAAAAACCAGTGGACGCAAAAAAAATGGCGCCCAATGGTAGCTTATATAAAGCCTTAAGGGACCAAAGTTGCCCCTCCCGATAAGGCTGCCGGAAAGCGGTGGCCACAGGGCGGCACAAAATGGCCGCTGACTCTTCATGGAGGGGGCCGCCATTTTAGAAATTGCCCCACCTCAGGAGCGGAGCAGTGTTTGGGAACACTCCGCCCATTTTCCCGCCGCAGCGTGCATGTGCCGATCCCTTACCGTCTGGCAGGGACCTCCTCACGAAATTGCCCCTTCCGCAAAATTGCCCTGCTGGAGCGATGCTGCTGCAGGCCGGTGCCCCCGACAGTTTTTGCTGTCAGTGCGCTCTGTGTGAAATGGCGGCGCGGCAGCTCTTAAAGGGGAGGGCGCACTGCCACGACCGGCATGTTATTTTCTTTTGTCAGCCGACTGCTCGGTCGGCCCGACAACTATATCCCCGTTTTGGTCGGGCCGCCAACAGGCAGCCTGGCACCTCCCCTTTGGTCCGGCCGAAAGCCCTCCCTGGTGGCTCAGTGGACCTAACGAAAACATCTGCAGACTTCACAGCGGCTCTCCTCTTTAACTGAAGGGGAGAGACGTTGCGACGCGCCAGCGCGATGACGTCATCACGCTGATGACTGACAGCTGCGGACACTCTGTCCTTCCCCCACTTCCACCCCACTAGTGTCGGCCACTGCGCTCTGCTCCCACTTCCGCCTCCATGATGATCCACTTCTGTCCCGCTGGGAAAAAAAACCCCGAGGAGCTGAATTTCGCCGGATCGGCTGCCGCATCCATTGCGGCGGCCAGAACACTTCAAAAGGTGTAGATGTGCCCCTTTTCCAGTGGAGGGCAATTTCTACCCCTACATAAGCCGATCGCTGCAGTGAGAGACTGTTTTATTAAGAATATTGCTCACGGTTATAAATAGTCCGTAGCTGTGAATGATACGTTATATGTGAGCAGATTCACACCATTCTGAATGTCTTCACACAAACCTCCTAGCCCCCATCTGCCTTATCTCTTGTTTAATAATGCACATTTATGTTCCGTGTGATTGCGTATAACCCTATTGTGGGGTACTTTGAAGAAGGCAGTTACTTTCAAGGCAAAGAGAAGCCTTTGAATGTACTTTGGTAGGTTTAGCCTGCGGTGTTTACACAGTGGAGTAATGCTCGAGTGCCATTTCAAAATGTCTTGATAATGAGGGCATGCTCCCAAATTATCATATTTGATCTGTCGGTCAACTAATTACTCAGTGAAGCGATTTTAATGTAAAAATAGCTTCAACACAGGTTCCTTAGAATGTTGCATTGTTGTTTATCTGCAGTAAATGAATAAATCATTGATTTTCTACTCCGCCTTTTATTAGTGAAGGAGCCTCAGATTAATGGTAGGATATGTATGTGTGTGGAACCAGTTCCTAGTAACATGATTACGAAAAGGTGGATGGCCAGGTGAATGTAAAATACCATTGAGATTATAGCTGTTTGGAGCCAGAAACATGGAAACATAGAAAATAGGTGCAGGAGTAGGCCATTCGGCCCTTCGAGCCCGCACCACCATTCAATGAGTTCATGGCTGAACATGCAACTTCTGTACCCCATTCCTGCTTTCTCGCCATACCCCTTGATCCCCCTAGTAGTAAGGACTACATCTAACTCCTTTTTGAATATATTTAGTGAATTGGCCTCAACAACTTTCTGTGGTAGAGAATTCCACAGGTTCACCACTCTCTGGGTGAAGAAGTTTCTCCTCATCTCGGTCCTAAATGGCTTACCCCTTATCCTTAGACTGTGACCCCTGGTCCTGGACTTCCCCAACATTGGGAACATTCTTCCTGCATCTAACTTAAACTTTGGTGCAATTCAAGTGAATAGGTGTTGACCAATCTGCTATGTAATTTCAGCATTTTCTATTTTTGTGTTTTTAAACATTTGTTTTGCATATTTAATGTATGTATCCTGTGTATCTGCGGTTAATTTAATAGCATGTCAGCACAAATTCTGTAATTGTCTATTAGCAGAATGGAGCTTCATGCTTTTTGATGTCTGACTGGTCAATTTTAATTCATGATTGAAATAGAGAGTAAGAGAGAGAGGGGCCAAAATTGCCACTTTCCTTAAGGTCTGTTACCATTGCAAATCGACGGCCATGCTGTGGAGTGGAATGACCGCTGCTAGCCCAATTCCCCTCCCGAGGTTTCCCGGTGGTGCCCTGATCTCCCCTTCCGCTCTGCTGCTGCTGATCCACGATCCACGGTAAGCGCATCATCACTGTGCACACCTCCGACAGCGACATCCCCTTGGAAAATCTTCAGCCCGCCCGGCGGTGCCAAAACCTGTTTTTTCCTGGTGGTCCAGTGAGGTTGAGGCCTTCTGCAACGGTGGTGTCTCTTCCCTTAAAGGGGAGGGTGCACTGCTGCTGCCCCGTGGTCTTTTTTGTCGGCCAACTGCCATGTCGGCCTGACAATCATGCCCCTTGATTCAGCCGGGCCACCAACAGGCAGCCTGGCACCCCCTCTCAGGTGCGAGGCCACTCGTCATGCCGAAACCCTCCTTGGCGGCCCAGTGGGCCGAAGTTTTAAAGGCACTCCCCTTTAAGAGCCGTGATGATGTCATCATGGTGGTCACTCTGCACCACCCCCAACTTCCGCCCCTCAGGGGTTGCCACCGCCTCGTATCCGCCCCTCAAGTGGAGTCACCGCCTCCATTAATGCGAATTCCGAATCAAAGGAAAAAACCAACAAAGAGCGGAATGTCGCTCAAGAGGCAACCTGATCCACAGCTGTGGTAAAAACCATTCTAACGGGGTGTGTGCGCCCCGTTTCGGCCGGGGGGCAATTTCTACCCCAGAATCTCATACGCAAACATGCGTAGGCTTGCCAAGAGATTGTCCTGCCCAGCTTGTTTTCATGCATGTTGATTTAAAATGTTCATAAGATAATGGCCCAGAATTTCCTGGTGACTTGCAACATTGGAATGGCGCATGTATGGCGTTCGATCCGTTTTACTGGGATTTTGTGCTATTCCACCAATACTGTCACCGAAACAGCGAAAGGTTGATTCTCACAGCTCTGCCCCCCATTCACGTCAATGGCGATTGTCAATTTCCTGGATTTACGCCAGTTTTCTCACTGCAGCCACTGAGATCAAACAATAATAGCCCTTGGTTAGCTGGTATCGACGTGATTTATGACGTTCATCTGATTCTCTGCCAGGAAAGCCATGAAACTTCGTTCCTGTAGTCGGGAATCATATGAATGAATGGTTACAGCACAGAAGGAAGCCATTCGGCCCTTTGAGCAAGAGCACTTCAACTAGTCCCACTCCCCCACCCTTTCCCTGTCGCCCTGCAACATTTTTCCTTCAGGTACTTATCTAATTCCCTTTTGAAAGCCACAATTGAATCTGCTTCCACCACCCTTTCAGGCAGTGCTTTGCAGATTCTAACCACTTGCTGCGTGAAAAAGTTTTTCCTCATGTCGCCTTTGGTTCTTCTGCCAATCACCTTAAATCTGTGTCCTCTGGTTCTAAACCCTTCTGCCAATGGGAACAGTTTCTCTCTATCTACTCTGTCCAGACCCCTCATGATGTTGAACACCTCCATCAAATCTCCTCTCAACCTTCTCTGCCCCAAGGAGAACAACCCCAGCTTCTCCAGTCTATCCACGTAACTGAAGTCCCTCATCCCTGGAACCATATTAAAACTAGGCTTTGATTTTTCACTATCAAGAAGTTATCATTGTACTCATTCTGAAGTAGCACTCTTGAGGTAAGTGCAAAATTAAAACACTTAATTTGAACTGTGAATGTATTTAATTTCATGTGTTCAAAATCATAGAATATCTCTGCTCTTTCTTGAAGCTAAAATCCATCAAAACACTTTTTCATCCTTATGTGTTCGGTTTACTGTATATTGTGTGCACAGTGTTGGCCACTAAAGTATCTTTAATGTTTAATCTGAGACGTTTAAGGTAGCTTAAATTACTGATGTCATATTCTAAGTAAATGGTGCAAAAAACCTCCCCTAAATTAGAATGTTCCTGAAAACCGAATACATCAACTGAGTATGTCCGTAACTCAAACATTTGTCTGCAAGTGATTAAGGTCAGCACAGAGAAAGGATTTGAAATTCAGGATTCGGGTCGTGCCAATATTGATCTGCTTAATAAGTTCATTGATGCAGATGAGGTAATCCACTGACTGTGCTGCTTCTGAGGTCTCTGATTGGCCATTATACTCGATGCGGCGTATTCAAGTGACTTTTCCAGGAAATCTCGGTGTAAGTTCTCAAAGGGGAGATTGACATGTAAAATGGTGTAATTTATGGCGTGTGACACTGATCGCACTGTTCCAGGAAATTCTGGAGCAGTTTTGTCAGTTTAGTGCCATTTATTTATTGTCCATTTTCCCTCATTACTGCCACCCTACAATCCATATCCTCATGCTATGTTTTTTGGAGAATGCCGTTGGGGCTACAGACCTATCTATAAGAGCCATCAATGAGAGGTCACAAACAGCAGCAAATGGTAAAATTCAAGCTGGGTGCCTTGATTTCTTCATTCTTCTTTGAATTTTTTATTATTGTACAACTGGCCTTCTCAAAGCAAGCAAGTCAAGTTAAAGGCAATCCTAGATTTCATTCCGTCACCTTCTTGGAACTATACCCTCAACCATTATGTTGGATTACTCCCAGACTCAGTATAGCTTAAGGCAATGAATTGGATGAAAATGATGCTCTCCATTCCAGAACATGCCATCGACAATACTAGCAGATTTTGGCCGGTTTCTCTGTTCTTTACAAAATGCTTACCAGAACAGCAATAGAATTGTTCCAAAAGCAAAATACTGCGGATACGCTGGAATCTTAAATAAAAACAGAAAATGCTGGAAATCTCAGTAGGTCAAGCAGTTTCTGTGGAAAGAAACAGAGTTAACATTTCAGGTCTGAGACCCTTTGTCAGAAGTGGAAAAGTTTGAGAAGTAACAAATTCTTAAGGAAGTGCAGGGGCAGTGAAAGGGGGAGGGGAGGATTGAACAAAAGGGATACAAAGATGGGTGGGAAAGCAAATTATGAGGAGGACACAAAAAATCTGCAAAGGGATATAGACAGGCTAAGTGAAGGGCAAAAATTTGGCAGATAGAGTATAATATAGGAAATTGTGTGGTTATCCACTTTGGCAGAAAAAATAGAAAAGCAAATTATAATTTAAATGGAGAAAATTGCAAAGTGCTGCAATACAGAGAGACCTGGGGGTCCTTGTACATGAAACATAAAAGGTTAGTATGCAGGTACAGCAAGTAATCAGGAAGGCAAATGGAATGTTGGCCTTTATTGCAAGGGGGATAGAGTATAAAAGCAGAGAAGTCCTGCTACAACTGTATAGGGTATTGGTGAGGCCACACCTAGAGTACTGCGTACAGTTTTGGTCTCCGTATTTAAGGAAGGATATACTTGCATTGGGGGCTGTTCAGAGAAGGTTCACTAAGTTGATTCCGGAGATGAGGGGGTTGACTTATGAAGATAGGTTGAGTAGGTTGGGCCGATACACATTGGAGTTCAGAAGAATGAGAGGTGATCTTAATCGAAAAATATAAGATAATGAGGGGCTCGACAAGGTGCATGCAGAGAGGATATTTCCACTCATAGGGGAATCTAAAACTGGAGGACTATGGGCTAGAACCTCAACTTTGTTTGCATGCTTAACATCCATTTTACCACCAAAATGACGTATAACGCCCATATATCGCCCATTTTGGCACAAAATGGAAACTGGCGGGCATTTTTCGGAAACTTATCACCGAGCGTTACTTTCCCCATGTGCTTAATGGCGAGAAAAAAATATTACTGCCCGCCCACTTTTTTGGGGTGGAATCAGCAGAATGGGCGAATTCAACGCCCATAATATCGTCCAGCATTACTTTCCGCTCAGAATTAACGGCAAGATTCAATATTAATGCTCACCCACTGTTTTTTGTCATAAAGAACATATTTACCCAAACTAGTGGCCACGGAGATCGCCCGTCGTCAATTTCACCACCTCGCACACATATCGCCCACAATATCGCTCGCCCAAAAAACCGCCCACCAAAAGTGGAACTAACCGGAACAAATCACAGCGTTATGGACGCCATGTTCTAGATCACATGTCGTGTCCTTTAAATGGCTGCTGTGCTTCAACCTCGGCGGAGTTCGGATGTACTCTGCAGGTCGTTGGAGTTGATGTGAATATCTGTAAAAACATCTTGACCATACTGTGGCCGATTGGAATTGAAGAGGTGTGCTCATCGGGACATTCCTTGTTTGTGAGCAATTGGTGGAAAACAGTGAGCTACTGCAATGGGGCCTGTCCTTTCTCACCCTCTCTTGGTACCAAATACATGCAGCAGACTCGATATCGCCGAAGGAACACTTCACTGCATTATGCGCCCAATGTAAGAAGTGACAGATACATGAGGAGGACCAGATGTTACACCCCCCGCAAGTACAAGGAGAAGTATTCTTGCCTCGACTTGCCCGACACCACCTGCCTTCGGAGACTGCACTTCCACAAAGAGGTTATCATTGAGGTATGCCAGCTGATAAGGGCAGATCTGCAGCCTGCCAGCACCATCAGTACTGCACTCTCCATTGAGGTCTAAGTCACCGCGGCACTGTCGTTCTATGCCTCGGGTTCTTTTCAGGCCACAGCTGGCGACATTTGCGGACTTTCTCAGCATGCCACACATTGCTGCATTAGACAGGTCACTGAAGCCCTGTACGCACACAGGAGGGACTTGATCAGCTTCCCTATGACCAGGGAGACACACAGTGAGATGGCTCTAGGATTTTCCAGAATTACAAACTTCCCCAAGTTACAGGGAGCAATAGATTGTATGCACATCGCGATGTGGGCACCTTTTCACGTTGCAGAGGTTTTCAGGAACCGCAAGGGATTCCACTCCCTGAATGTCCAACTGGTTGTCGACGACCAGCAAATTATACTGGCAGTGAATGCTCAATTTCCGGGCAGCATCCATGATGCTCACATCCTGCGTGAGAGCAATGTATCTGACTTGTTTAACAATGAGCCACAAGATCAATGCTGGATGCTTGGTGACAAAGGATATGGCCTCGCCACCTGGCTGATGACCACCCTGCGTAACATCCACACTGAGGCCGAGAGGCGATACAACGGGAGCCACAGAGCAACTCGCAATATCGTGGAGAAAACCATTGTAGTGCTGAAGCAGCGCTTTAGATGCCTGGACCAGTCAGGAGGCGAGCACCAATACCACCCTGAGCAGGTAGCTCAATTCGTGGTGGTGTGCTCCATGCTACACAACTTGGCTATCAGGACGGGACAAGAATTGCCTGATGAGTCTGACAGTCCATCTCACCAGAGAGAGGAAGAGGAGGACGAGGAGGCGGACGCTGACATTGGCCCAGACTATCAGGCTGAGGCTGAAGCCATGCCCCCGCCCTCCCTGTAGACCGCATGAAAGGGCCCGTGGTGACATGTTAGCTGCAAGAGCCTTACATCAGGAGCTCATCAATGATTTCTTTGCCTGAAAGAACGTTGGTGTTATTTACAAGACTGACACACTGCTGGGTGTGCAGGTCATATGTCAATGGTGGGCATCACCTTGGTGACAGTTAAAATTTAAGTTGATTGAAGTTAAGTGTGATTATACCCTTTGATAAGGAATCACCAGCGTGTAATGGTGCAGCTATCTGTGCCAATGTGCTACAAAGTTTGTTAAATAAAAAACATTTAAACTGAACATTAGTCTGAAATCATCAGTAATTCTATACAAACCAACTTTCCCCCCGCCCCCACCGCTTCTCCTCCCCACCTCTACCCCTTCCCCTTCCCCTCCTGACTCCAAGCCGCCTGGCCGAGGAGGTCCTCAGGCGACGCTTCATTGGCTGGGGGGGGGGGGGTGGCGGGGGGGTGACAGCCGAAGCACTGCTTGGACGGATACGGGAGAGGACGGTCCCGAGGTAGGAGCGTGCTCCGAGCCAGAAGCAAGATGTTGCTGCTGGCTCTCCTGTGTGGTTGGCAATGGGGGTGTGTCACCTTGGGGTGCAGTGCAGCGCTCTGGGACCACTGGGAGCCCTCTGCCACCAGTGTTCCTGGCTACAGGTCCAAGGCCTCCTCCATCTCTTCCATGTTATATCTTATTTGTTGGACAAAAACTCGGTGCCAACTATGTTCTTGGTGCTTAGTAAGCTTTTTGCTACTGGTGAATCTCCGTCGTGCCTCCCACAACAGTCAGACAAGCACACACCACATCCACACACGCTTTCAGTGCCTCTGAGCTCCCTCTCTCTCTGTCTCCTCTTCTGCACATGTCATGATGACCCTTGACCTCCTGAATCGTGGGAATCGAGTGTTGCCATGCTGTTGCTAAGGGCGGCTACACTTTACAGCAAAAGGTCAAAAAATATTTAACTCTATCGCCCATTTGATATCGCTCGCGGTAACGGCCATTTTTGGGCGATAAGCACAAAAGTGGAGGTTCTAGCCTATAGTCTCAGAATAAGGGACCACCCATTTAAAACTGAGATGAGGAGGAATTTCTTCTCTCACAGGGTTGTAAATCTATGGAATTCTCTACTCCAGAGAGCTGTGGAGGCTGGGTCATTGAATATATCTAAGATGGAGATAGACAGATTTTTGAGAGATAAGGGAGTAAAAGGAGTTATGGGGAGCGGGCAGGGAAGTGGAGCTGAGTCCATGATCAGATCAGCCATGATCTTATTAAATGGCGGAGCAGGCTCGAGGGGCCAGGTGGCCTATTCCAGCTCCTATTTCTTAGGTTCTTATGGAAGGTCTGTGATAGAGTGAAAGACAGAAGAGATTTAGAGACAAAAAGGATGATGAGCAAAAATGAGATGGTAACGGCAAGTTAAGAAACAAAAGATGAGTCTCAAAATCATCATAGGCAATCCCTCGAAATGAGGATGACTTGCTTCCAGACCAAAAAAGGATGAGTTCACGGTGTTTCAATGAAAGACCTAATATTCAGGATCCTGACCTACATCTTGAAGGGTGGAAGATGCCAGTGCGTGGATTTTTTTTAATGTATGGTGACCGTTGCACACCAGCCACTACACGGGCTTGACATAGCTAGGTCTTGGTCCAGTGGCAAGGATTATCCAAGATGAGTGGAGACCAGCTCTGCTGCAGGGACCTCGTGCACACACGTATCGCAGTGTGGGCTGGCCCGTGATGCCCCTGGGCCCTTGCCTCTTCTGGGCCCTGAATTCACGCCTTTCCTGGGTCCCGATCACTTCCCTCTACGAACTCTTGCCGCTCCTTCACCTCGACCTCGTCACTCCTGCTGTGCCTGCCTGCACTGCAGTCAACCCTCACCCTCTTGCAGCAACACGTGCTGCTCCCTCTAATGGCCCCGGCCTGCTGATGGTCTTGTAGGCCGGGACCATGCCGATTTCCGGGCCGGGCCACCATACACTGCTCCCTCTGATCGCCCGGCCATAAGAACATAAGAAATAGGAACAGCAGTAGGCCATATGGCCCCTCGAGCCTGCTCCACCATTCAATAAGATCATGGCTGATCTGATCATGGACTCAGCTCCACTTCCCTGCCCAGTCCCCGTAACCCCTTATACCCTTATCGTTTAAAAAAAACTGTCTATTTCTGTCTTAAATTTATTCAATGTCCCAGCTTCCACAGCTTCCTGAGGCAGTGAATTCCACAGATTTACAACCCTCTGAGAGAAGAAATTTCTCCTCATCTCAGTTTTAAATGGGCGGCCCCTTATTCTAAGATCATGCCCTCTAAGTCTAGTCTCCCCCATCATTGGAAACATCCTCTCTGCATCCACCTTGTCAAGCCCCCTCATAATCTTATACTTATCGATAAGATCACCTCTCATTCTTCTGAATTCCAATGAGTATAGGCCCAACCTACTCAACCTTTCCTCATAAGTCAATCCCCTCATCTCCGGAATCAACCTAGTGAATCTTCTCCTGAACTGCCTCCAAAGCAAGTATAGCCTTTCGTAAATATGGAAACCAAAACTGCACGCAGTATTCCAGGTGTGGCCTCACCAGTACCCTGTATAGCTGTAGCAAGACTTCCCTGCTTTTATAGTCCATTCCCTTTGCAATAAAGGCCAAGCTTCCAATGGCCTTCCTGATCACTTGCTGTACCTGCATATTATCCTTTTGTGTTTCATGCACAATTACAAGGCCATGAGTCTAGATGGGGTGTGAATGGCGGAATCATCACCAACTGCCATGGGAAAGAGAAAGAAAAAGGAGGGGTGCTTATAAAAAAAAAGGGAACAAAACTTTGTGCCGAGTTTAGGGTCTGAAATTGTTGAAGTCGGTGTTAAGTACAGAAGGCTGTAAAGTGCCTCAATGAAAGATAAGGTGTTGTTCCACGAGTTTGCGTTGAGCTTCATTGGAACAGGGTAGGAGCCCGAGGACAGAGAGATCAGAGTGGGAGTGGAGCGGAGAATTAAAGTGACAGGCGACCAGAAGCTCGGGGTCACGCTTCCAGGCTGAATGGAGATGTTCTGCAAATCTGAGTTTGGTCTCCCCAATGTAGAGGAGACCA